>NW_019154153.1:6592146-6659637 GCF_002288905.1 Enhydra lutris kenyoni
ATCTATAAAGAACTCCTCAAACTCAACACACACAAAACAGACAATCATATTAAAAAAAAAAAGGGCAGGGGCGCCTGGGTGGCTTAGTGGGTTAAAGCCTCTGCCTTCTGCTCACTCAGGTCATGATCTCAGGATCTTGGGATCAAGCCCCGCATCGGGCTCTCTGCTCAGTGGGAAGCCTGCTTCCTCCTCTCTCTACCTGCCTCTCTGCCTACTTGTGATTTCTCTCTGTCAAATAAATAAATAAAATCTTAAAAAAAAAAAAGGGCAGAAGATATGAACAGACACTTCTTCAATGAAGACATGTTCATCAAAATTTTAAAGAAAGAAAAACCTATATGTATACAAAAAGTAAAGTTAAATAAAATGAAGGGATAGAATATGACTATGACAATGAAAATTTTAAAAGATTTTTAAAAAAATATTAATAATAAATGGTTAAAGATGGTTAAAATAGGAAAGAGTACAAATTTTTAAAAATAGAGTAAGAAAAAAATAAAATTAAAAAAATTTAACTTTGGAAGTCTAAAAATCATGGTGAAAATAGCCACAAATTCTATGTGTTCTATTTCCCTAGCTCTGGAGTTCCGTAGTTCTCATTGATCAGTGAACTTGGTCTCAGCTGGATGTTCTTACTAATCTTCCATGGGAGGGGCCTGTTGCTGTGATTCTCAAGTGTCTTTGCCTGAGGCAGAATTGCATCTCCCTTGCCAGGGGCCAGGCTAACCAATCTGGGTTCGCTATTGGGAGCTTTTGTTCCCTGAACGCTTTCTGTAGAGCTCTGGAGGATGGGAATGAAAATGGCGGCCTCCCAATCTCTGCCCGCAGGAGCGGAGAGTTCAGCCCCACTCCTCGGTGTGCCCTCAGAGAAAAGTGCTTGATCACTCTCATCTCCCTGGTCTCTGGCCACGCTCTGAGTCCACCCAGCCTGTGACCGAGTGTTTGTCTCTGGCACACAGTTCTGTTTGGAGTCTCCAAACCCAGCAGATTCCTGCAGTGGACTCCCGTGCCGCTCCTCCTGGAGGAGGAAGGTGTCTCCCCGAATGTGCCTCCTGCAGTGTCCCTGCCAGAAGAGCAATGGCCCATCTGTGCCTCAGATCATGGTTTAAGGTAACCCTGAGCTGAGATCTCACTCCTCAGCTCCATCTCTGCCACCGGCTTCCCCACTCTGATACCTGCGAGCTCTGCCACACACAGGCACCCCCAATCCTTCTGTGGCCCCACGGAATCTGAAACCACACTGTCCCTGTGGGAGCCCCACCCCTTACTTAGCCTCTGGAGTGATGCCCCTCAGTGGAGCAGACTTCTTCTTTTTTTTTTTTTATTAAAGATTTTATTTATTTATTTGACAGAGATCACAAGTAGACAGAGAGGCGGGCAGAGAGAGAGGAGGAAGCAGGCTCCCTGCTGAGCAGAGAGCCTGATGTGGGGCTTGATCCCAGGACTCTGGGATCATGACCCGAGCTGAAGGCAGAGGCTTTAACCCACTGAGCCACCCAGGCACCCCCAGACTTCTATAAATTCCAATTTTGTGCTCCATTGCTCCACAGCTTGCTGGGAGCCAGCCCTCCCCCAGCAGTCTATCTTCCCATCACTTCAGATTCATTTCTCCGCAGGTCCTACCTTTCAGAAAGTGGTCGATTTTCTGTTTCTAGAATTGCTGCTCTTCTCTTCGATCTCCTGTTGACTTTGTAGGTATTTGGAATGGTTTGAGAGCTAGCAGAAGTCCTAGCTTCAGTCCTAGGACCCCATGATATTTAAATCTCCTACTCCTCTGCCATCTTGCTCCTTCCCAATCTCATTCTTTTTAAATGACTGAATAATATATATGTCACATCTTTTTTATTCATTCATCCATTGGTGGACTCTTGGACTACTTCCATAGTTTGGTTATTGTAAATAATGCTTTTATAAACACAGATGCATGTATCCCTTTGAATTAATGTTTTGGTATTTAGGGGGCAAATTTCCAGTAGTGTGATTCCTGGATTGCAGGATAGTTCTATTTTTAATTTTTCAAGAACCTCCATACTGTTTTCCACAGTGGCTGCACCAATTTGCATTCCCAGCAAAGGGCAAGGGGGCTGCTTTTTCTCCACATCCTCACCAACACTTGTTATTTGTTGTGTTTTTCATTTTATGACAGGTATGAAGTGACCTCTCATTGTATTTTTGATTTGCATATCCCTGATGAGTGATGTTGAACATCTCACATGTCTACAGCCATCTATATGTCTTTTTTGGAGAAATATCCATTCATGTCTTCAGACCATTTTTAATTGGATTGTTTTTTGGGTGTATCACTTCTTTATATATATATTTTTTAAGATTTTATTTATTTGAGATTTATTTATCTATTTATTTGAGAGAGCAAGAGAGCACGAGCAGGGGGACAAGGCAGAGGGAGAGGGAGAAGCAGACTCCCCACTGATCAGAAAACCTGATGCTGGACTTGATATCAGGACCCTGGGATCATGGCCTGAGCCGAACACAGATGCTTAACTGACTGAGCCACCCAGGTGCCCTCTTTATATATTTTGGATACTAACCCATTATCATAATGTCACATATCACATATCATAATGTCATTGCAATTATCTTCTCCCATTCAGTAGGTTGCCTTAGACTTGTTGACTATTTTCCTTCATTCTGCAGAAACTTTTCATTCTGATCTAGTCCCAACAGTCCATTTTTGCTTTTGTTTCCCTTGCCTCAGGAGTTATCTCTAGAAAGATGTTGGTATAGCTGATGTCAGAGAGATTGCCGCCTGTGCTCTCTTCCCTGAATTAGTTTTAATTGGGTGTCTGTCACATGCAACTAAAAAAGATTTTCATTAACATACTCTGTTATGTTGTTCTCTTTTCATTTATTTATGTTTCATTTTCCTCTGCAAAGTGTGAGGAGAGACAACATCTTATCCACCACTGTGTCTTCAGGGCAAAGACTAGTACTTTCTCATTATGTGTCTGTGCTTTTATTACTTTGTTCTTATAGTCAAGCCGCTCAAGATGGAGACAGGGGAGGGAAGGTTCTAGCTTTCAACAGCTCCAAATTAGGGGTATTCTTGCTCAGTTCGGAACACTCCACTCAGCTACCTTTGTTATTTCTACTGGCCTAACCTGTCTCATTAAAATGAAGAAACAGCAAAGGTGACTGCCTAGGTGTCTTCAGGCTAAGGAGTCTTGCCAATATGTCTAGAGAAGCAGGAGTGAAGATAGGTGACTTGGACACTGACATCAGCAAAGTTTCCTGGGCTCTTCTGAAGCTTCTATCTCTTTATGTGGGGACCTGACAATCTACTAATTTTCAGCTGATGGTACTGTATTTTGTTTTTCTTCATAGAGTGAAGTTTTTGGATGTAAAAAGAAGCTCAAACCTTCTGTGAATAACAGATGGGGAAAGATGAGAAAGCTCAGGAAGATAATCAGTGCCAGTGTGGTCCTGGGTGAGTGGATGATGACGGGGCTGGGATTAGGCTCAGGAATAAGGAGCCCATTATCCTAGCCAATCACGTGTGAAAGGAGACGGCTTGGGGTGACCTCACTGTGGTGTGGGGAAAGCTAGTGTCTGATAGGTAGCTATTCTCCAGGCCTGCTGACACCAGGTAATCTGGTTTTCTGGCAGGAGGAAAGGATCAGAGTTTGACATGGAGGAGTGTTCCTGAAATTAGATTGATGGTTAATTCTGGGTCAGGAACATGAATAAATCTATGCACGCACACACACACACACACATAAGACACACAAGGCACAACATGCGTCTCTCTCTCCCTCATATATTACCTCATTCAATTTGGATTTATATATATATTTGGAGATATATATATATATATATATATATATATATATATATATAATAGAGAAGTACCAGCACCCAAGGACCACTCTGGCAATCTGTTAAAGCCCATAAGCCACTTCTCAGAATAATGTTTCTTGTAGAAATATCTTCTAGAATACAATGAAATACATAGTATTACAAACGAAACACATAGTATTACAAATGAAACCAATGGTACTGAAACACAGGTATTGAAATATGACAAAAACTTGATTAAAATGTCTTTAGCAAAGCATTAAATAATAAGATATTGCAGCAATTCCAAAGAGTTACCATTATTTCAAAGCAGTGGTGAGTATGACGGTATTTCATGACATTTGCAACAACGAGGATGTGCTATGAAGCTATCTGTGAGTTCTGTTGTGACAAAGCCACTAGTACCACTATTAGTAATGTGAGCTGGTGCCTACACTCAAAATAGAAGTATGTGTGCGACAATTCAGTTAGAGGTTAGTAAAATAAACATGTTTTTATTCCCATCCAAGTTCTTGGGTGAATTCTATCCAAACATATCTTGGAAGTCATGGAATCTTGGATGAGAACCCTTGTTTCAGAGAGAGGCCACCTGAATTCAAAGAAAAAGACATAGCATCTTCTTGGGATCCCATCCTATCCTTTGATTCAGACCTAAGCGACCCAGTTACTCAGGGTTTGACTCAAGGAGGCAAGCTGTTACCTGCTTTGTGGCTCTGGCCCATTGTGCCAGGAAACCAGACTGGGCTTTGAATATGCATGATCTGGGGTAGTTCTTGTCACTTCTCCCAGATCATCACAGAAGGCCTGGTGGCACAGATGGGGCCTGCTCTGTGCCCTCCAACTCAGCAGACTGGAGCCACCCCAGCAGGAGCAATGGCACCAATCCCTGCCCTCACCCCGCTCTCCAGCCCCTGGCTGGATCTGTGTGCCCCACCTACTCATGCATCTTTGAAGCTGCAGCTCATCTGAGGACCACCACACCCCCTGAAGGGATAGGAGAAGGAAGGGGGAGGGAACCAACTCTATAAGCCTGACTAACACGTGCGAGGTATCATGATAAGCATTTTGCATATCCCGTTAACACAACCCTGTGACGTGGGTGATATTACCCCATCTTGCAGTTGGGGACACTGAGGCCCTGACAGGTTAAGTGGGTTGCATCATTGAGGCCCAGACTGGTGGAAGCCAGATTGCCCAGCATAATGCACAGAGTCCCTGAACTTGAGAGTACACCATTTCTCTGAAATCGCCCGTTCCTCCCACGGGTAGCACTGACCCTCACAAATTTTTTCCTTACTCAGAGCTTTAGCCTGAAGGTTGGTTGGTACTAATTATTGGTCTCATTTAATGACCGAGTGTTCATTTATTCATTCATTTAACAATTTCATTGAGTGCCTACTAGGGGCAGGTGCTGGAGCTGCGTCTGGAAAAGGAAATCCCATTCCTTCTTGAAGTTCCCATTTTAGTGGAGAGATAGGCAATAAAAAACAAACAGGTCAATGTTGGGTGTATCAGATTGTCGAGAGAACTCTGGAGAACAACCAGGGACATACAGGTGATGGGGATGCTGGTGATCACGATGGGCTTCTCTGAGAAAAAGAAACACCAGCAGAGGTGTGCAGGAGTGAGACAGTGAGTCCCAGGCAGGGGAGCACCCCACGCAGGTGCGCCTGGCACACAGCAGTGGGGCTCAGCATGGCAGGAGCAGTGCTGATGTCAGCCGACACATACGTGTACGGGAGAACTGATTATTAAAATACTGCAAACGGTCCAAGCTGGTTGGCAAACAACCTCTCTTCCAAAGTCTCAGTGCCACCTCGGCATGGCTCTAGCCACAGAAACCCACCTTCCCCCTAGGAACTCAGATCCGGCGATGACTACGAGGGAATGCCTGGTGCCGCAGGACACCTTCATGCCCTTCCCCCCACCCCGATGGTGGGCTCCCATTCAGAGTGGTCAGCGCCTCTGCGGGCACCTTTCCTTGTCATTTACAGTTCTGAATATCACCCTGTGACACAGGGGAAGTTGGAGAAGGAGTAGGGTCCAGATCAGGTAGGAAAGACTTGGTTTCTTACTTTGGATGGGAAGGGAGGCCCTGGGGTGGTTCTGAGCAGAGGAAGGGCACAGACAGTTGACAGGTTTAAATGCCTGACCCGGCTGCAAGGTGGAGAACGCTGACGCAGATGGTGAGGAAGCAAAGACCTGAAGCAGGGAGCTCAGGAGGTCATGGTCACAGTCCTGCAGGGGCGACAGCAGCTGGGGAGTGGTACACCTGGCAAGAAGTGTTCTGAATCCAGACGTTGTTTTGGAAGTAGAGCTGACAAATATAGGTCATGAAAGAAGGAGGGAGGAAAGGTGATGGTAAGGGTTCTGATGTGAGCAGCTGGAAGGATGGAGTTTCCATCACCAGAGATGAACAAGATCGTGGGTGGCATTTGGATGAAAGCCTGACTCTTTGGACTGAGCAAGACCTCAGAGGGTTGAAACCATGAGAGGTTGCTAACCTAAGTAACTGGAAAGCAGAGTATGCTGGGACTCCTGCCGGAGGAATCTGGTTTGGGAGATACTAAATTTGAGATAAAATTAGATATTCCTATAATGTCCAAAGGCAATCAGAGGTAGATATTTTGAATTTGTACTTAAAACCTGACACTACATGAGAAATAATGAGGTAAGGGTAGGGAGAGGGGGAAAAAAAAAGATTCAAGGAGTAATCTCTAAAGTAAAAGAAGCAAAGAAACCAACATGAGAAAAGGAGCAGGAGGGTGAGAGCAACCAGGGAAGTAGGGCGAAGATGGGGAGAGGGGAGATGGCCTGCAGCCCGGTGAGCTGCAGAGAGAGGAGGGTGCCAACCCCTGTAGCAGGTGCGGCTGGTTCTCAACAGGGTAAAGACCGACAACACCTGTGGTCCACACAACGGGAGGTGCTTGGTAACCTTGACAAGCAGGGGCGACCGAAGCCAGATGATGAGGATTCGAGAGAGAACAGGAGAAAAGTCTTTTCAGTGGAGACCACTGAGATTTAAAAGTCTTTTGAGAAATTGTGCTCTCAAGGAAAGCGGGGAAATGGGACAATAATTGGAAGGAGACATTTTTCTACTTTCATCTTCCTGTGGGAGCTGTTACAGATGGGAATCATCCCAGAGAGAGAAACAGGTGGGGCCAGAGGGGCCGGACAGGAACTCGCAGGAGGGCGGATAGGCAGGCTCAGAGTCCCGCCTCTCACAGCTCCTGCATGCTCCGTGAGAAAGACCGTCAGGAGGGACATGCTGGTGGTCTGAGGGGAGGAAAAAGACAATTATTACCCAGCCAAGCAGGACAGGGAATGGCCTGGGAGAAGACGGCAGCCAAGCAGCACTGCTACCCTCCACAGGCTCCAGTGGGCTGAGCTGTTCCATTTCCAGTTCTTTTGGCAAGGCCATTCAGGTCTCAAACAGGAGGAACACAGGGTAAAGCAGAGAGCTGACCCCACGCTGTCCAGAGCTCCTTGAAGACAAGGATGAGCCATGCCTCTAGCTCCTCCACAGGCCAAGGGCACAGACCCCATTGATGGCTCCCCCTCATAAGTACCTTAACCACCAGTTGCCAGTGTTTGCTATGCTAATTCTGCACCTCTGCAGTGGCTTACCTCTAGAACCTTGTCATATGAAAATAAAATAAGATTGGCATTGGTTGGAGAAGCCCATAGACCCTTCATTTTAGGGAAACTTCAAAGAGACCAAGTAAAATTGAACTGTGTTTAAATGCAGTTTCTAAATTCCCTAATCTTAAAAACTTAAAAACTTTCTAGCATTCCATGAAACCTTCAGATAAAGCTTCCTTTTTATCTGAACACTGTAAGATCACAGTAGAGCATATGTACAAAAAGGCCCACAAAGTCTGAAGCACATGAACCACCATCCAAGTCAAGGCCATAGAACATCCCAGGCACTGAGAACACCCTCTTCATAGCCTCAGAAGCTTCCCTCCTGCCCTCCCAGTCAGTCACTTCCAGAAAAACCAGTACTCTTGTTTTTCCTAAAATATTTTTGCCTGTTTTTGAATTCTACCAATATGAATTCTACCAATATAAATGGAATCATATAAATATTTTTCACGTATGGCTTATTTTGTTCAATATTATGTCTGTGAGATTCATGCTATTGTATGTAGTCAAGTTTGTATTTTTTTCTTTGCTGTAAGGTATTCTATTGTTATCGATTGTTTATCTATCACAGTCAATTTATCTGTGTACTATGGATGGGCATGAAGTTTATTTCTAGTTTGGGCTGTTACAAATAATGCCGGTATGAGCTTTCTTTTATAGTCTTTTTTTTTTTTTTTTTTTTTCACAAATATACGCATACCTGCCAGGTATATTCTTGGGTGTGGACTCTGGTGGTCCTTGAGAATGTGTACGTTAGCTTTCCAGTGAGTGTCACACAGTTTTCCGAAGTGGTTATACCAATTTGTGTTATATAGCCACAGTAATTTCTTCTTTCGAGCCTTATTTTTCCATCTTCAGAAGGCCCTTCTTTGACTCCTTTTGTTGTTGTTCTTAAAAGAAAAATGATTTAAGTCTGGGGAGTGGAAATTACAAACCTCCTTCCTGGGATCAGGAATAGAATATTATGGGTTCTGGGTAACAGTGGGGAGAAGTTGGACAAGGACCTCAGGAGGAGGCCTGCTTGGGATGGGGCAGTGAGAGGGTACAAGAGACAAGCTGCTCTGATCTGCCAAGACTGGCCCCATACAGAGGCAAGCAGACCCTCCTGTGGGTCTGGAGGGCCTGGAGCGTCCGAGGACGCAGAGTCCTAGGACACTCCTCACACCCCCATCACTGTCTCGCTCTCTCGTGTGCTTTGTGCCACTTCTCCTTAGGATCCACTCTGATTCATTACCAATGTATGTCTTTTTTGGGAAATGGCTCAAGTGGGTTTTGGAAAGCTGCAGAATGCAACTAGTGTCTTAAGTTATGAAACCGTATTACATTTTTTGTAATCAAGGATCTGGCAGAAAATCGAAGATTATAGAATCTCCTTCAGTGGCAGGCCAGAATCTCCCCTGAGTAGGTCTGTAGGAAAACAAGGAGAGTGAGCACAGGATCTCTCTAGGTTATTGTGAGTCCTAAGGGGAAAGAGAGGGGGCAGGGGCAGGAGACGGTTTCCCTCCCGGGCACATGAAGGAAGTAGAAAGGGTCGGAACGTCCTAAGAAACAGATACAGTCATTTTAACCGAAGCTCCAGCTCTCTGCCAAGCTCCACATTAAGTCCAGTTGTGCGTCCTGAGCTCTAGAATGGGGTCCGGAAAATGCTACTAAGGGGTACCTGACTGATTTCCTTCCAGGGAATGACCAGTGTGAAAGAGCTAAGAGGTCCCAGCTGCTATAGTAAATAAAACCCTAAAGTGTCAGTAGCTTGGCTTAATAGAGGTATATTTCTGACTCTTGTAACGGTCCAGCGTCCGTGTCCTGGTTAGAAAGATTCTGGGTCAGGGACTCAGACTCCTTCTGTTTGTGACTCTGCATCCAACATATAGGTGGGTAGAGCAGTGGAGAAGGTATGCCTTCCTTTGAAAAGTACTTCCAGGTCACTCACTGTAATCCATTAGTGAGAATTGGTTTACACCTGAATGTAATAGGGAGCCTGATGTCTGGTCTTCCATGGCCATCTCTAGGACAAGACTCGTAGCTTCTTATCTGATTTATGCCAAATGCCTTTATTATGCCAAATGCCTTCTTCTCCAAATATTCTATGTTTTAGTATCAGGGTCCAGATCATGTCTTGTGCATTTCTGAGTCACCAGTGCCCAGCATGCTGTAAATGCTGATTGATCGATAGGGTCATTGATCCAAACTGCCTTCTAGAGTTTTACAGAGGATCAATTCTTATTTTATTCATCATCCACCTACCCCTCCCCCTCTACCCCTGCAGTCACAGCCCCATCTAGCAGCCCAGCTATCTACTGTCTGGGCAGCCATAACTTTCTCACCTTTTTTTTTTCCCATCTGCAGAAAACCAATCACACTCCTTGGCTCAGTTCAAATGGCACCTCAACAGCTAATGCTTCCCTGTCCACCAAAAGTTTTTGGTTCACAAATTTGGCATGTGGCACTGCTTCCTGAGAACATTGTGTTCTCAAGGGCATCTATCAAATTGCACTTCCCAATTCTGTACCTCTGTGCCTCTGAATCTCTCTTAGCACTTTGTTCTGAACCAGACAAAGAGAAAATGTTCAGGGCAGACTTGCCAACTAGTGGGTCAGCAGGATAACATTCTTACACTTCCCAAAAGTATCCCCTGGACCAACTGCCTTCTACCCACCTGCATCGGCACGTCACTCAATAAAAGGTGAACTCTTCTGACACAGGCAGTGCAGACAGCAAGAGGAGAACGCAGTTTCACCTCTATCTACCTCACTTCCCTTATCTCTTCCTTGTCATCACCAGTGAACCTTCCAAAAGAACGTCTGAGCAGAGTGAACATCTGGAAGAAGGGAATATATGATCCCCGTGGCATGAGCTCATGTGCACGAGTGTGTGTGGTGGGGGACGTGGGACAGTCCTAAGGAAAGAGCATTCTCCATGCAGTCTGTTGAATGTCAGAGGGAGCCAGCTGGCCCAGGGTCAGTGGTCTCTGAGGTTGGGGAGAGGGCAAAGAGCACACACCAGACCCTCTCTCCAGGAGTTTTCTTATCTGGGTGGGCTTGGGTCCTGTAGTCTCCTGGCCTTAACCAGGAGACTACAAGTGATGGAGGACAGAACACTGGAAGAGGTGGTCAAGGAGACCAGCTCCCCACTCACTGCAACAAGGCAGGTTCTTGAGCCTCATCTGTGGAATGAACATGATAGCTCCCTGCCATGCTTGCCAACAAGGGGCTTTATACTAAGTATAGCCAGTAAGTATATTCTGAACAAATATCCAGGAGTATTGTAACCAACTCTCCCAAGACTTCAGCATCCTGGAGCCACAGATTATGAACCCTGGAAGGAACATAAGAAGTTGGTCTAGAACTACCTTCCTCCAGAACCATGTTCTCATTTTCTAGATGAGACATATTTCATTCCTGAGCACTCGGGTCCATTGCTGGGATTCCAGAGGACTATTCTGCATCTCTGCTAGGGGAACTCTGGGCTACTGTGACGGGCCTTCAGGAGCCAAGCTGATCACCTGGGAGAAATGGCAAAGCTTGGGAATCACATCCCGGCTTCTTGTGGGTCGCATTGAAACCCTCTGGGTCAGACCTGGTTGACAGGGTAAAACTGCTCATGGCTACAAGTAGTGCGCCAGGCAAGACTTATCATCCAATCACAGTTTTTCCCTGGTTTCTTCTATACAGATGCCAGGAGAGTGACTCTTCCTTCTGCAGTCACAAAGTTGGGATGATGTAGACCTAGAGCTACCTTTAGCCCTACTCTCCTGATGGCACCCTGAGAGTGAAAAGAAAGGAAGAGAGATGAGTGGAAGGGATTGAGAGAGGGAGGGAGGAAGACCCACTTGGGTGTCCGTGGTTCCTAAGGTCAACTTTATCCCTGAACTTCCCCGTTACACAAGGAAGATTTCTGCCCCCTTGCAACTTGATGTTGCATAAGACTGTCTCTTAGTAAAACCCTGAAAATCTTGATTCTTGATTGTCTGATCTTAGAGAATTAAGGGACGTGTCTCTGTCTACATAGGGGCAGTGAAAAGTGGCGTCTCAAGGGAAGCTGGACAGGGAGGGTAAAAAGGGACCTGCCAAGGACAGGCATGACCAGAAATCCCTAGGAAGGAGAACCAGTGAGATGGAGCTGGAGCATGAGCTGGGCACCGGAGGTTCACGTGACCTGTAGGCTGCAGAGGTCTGTGTCACACTTACTCCTTCTCTCCTTCTTTTCTTTCCTCCTGACTTCCCATCCTCCCTTTCCCTCCTATAGAAGCAGGCTTCATCTGGGAGGGGGAGGCCAGGGGATGTACACAGACTGTTCGGGGACTGCAGAGGGAAGGTGGAGTCACTGTCCCAGCATTGGTAGATACTAACTAAGTGCATACCACCTGGGCACATTTCCTTACTTGCTGGGTCTCATAAACACCCACCAAGTGGGGGGATGTTGCCAGAATGTGCAACATAACCTTGTGTCATCAGGCCCTAGGAAGCTCTCAGGTAGCCCATCTGCCCTGATTGCTCTCTGCACCGCAGACAGGAAGCCAAGTCTTCCCGGGCTCCCTGCTCATCAGCACCAGGGTCTCCAGTGGTCCTCACAGCAGGGCTATGCCACCTGCTGGGGCTGGAGGGCAGAGACAGCCTCCAGCCCTGACTTGTAGGTTGCATGGGCCACTGCTGAGAGAAGCAGCAGGAGGACAACAGTAAGGAACTTGGGAAAGGAAAGGGTCTCAGGGAGAGGAAGGAGGGATGGTGGTAGAAGAGAGCAGGCTGAGGACCCAAGGTTCCAGGGAGCAGGGCTGTGGAGCCGCCACTGGACACTTGGCAGGCTGTTGCCTGGGGTAGGAGTGTGAGCTCTGGAATCAGATACAGTAGGAAGAAAGCCAGCCCTTGACAGCCAAGACACTTGACAGCCTCCAGTTCTTCCTATGGAAAATGGAAACCATAAAATCTACCTCATGGCTTGGTTATTAGGGTCCAGTGAACTCGTGTATATAAAGACATTGGACTTTGTGCCCTGCACAAAGCAAGCCCCTGCCACAGGCAGCGGTCACCCCCGGAGGCCTCACGGGCCACACCTGGAGTCTCTCGGTTACTAAGTCGGCATTCAAGGTCAGTTATGATCTGGACCCTTCCTGGGTGAACAGCCTCTCCTCCCCCAGTGCTTCTATTTCGTGCACCTCCAACCTCAAACTAGACCTTTTTCTTCTTTATTTAGAAGTCCAAAGGAGGCACGTAAAGGATGGGGGCAGAGAGCACTCAGTGCCCAACGCAAGCCTACACTCCTCTTTTCCCTCACCAGTGGAACCTTGACTTTAACCTCTACCCCCTCGGGCAATGCGCCCAGCGAAGAAAACGACACTTCCAGGCTCTCTTTCAGAGAGGGGGTCACGAGACTAAGTCCTGGACCATAAGGTGTAAACAGAAGTTACAGAGTGCGGCTTCCAGAAATCTCCTAAGAAAAGGAAACCCCTTTACTCTTTTTCCCCTAGAATAAAGTGATGGCTGGATCAGAGGCCATCTTGCAGCTCTGCGATGGCTTTGAAGAGAGGAGCCTGCATGAATACTCTGGAGCCTTGTGTTTGTCCTGCTGTCTGCCGGCCACATGCTTCCCCATGCAGCCAGGAATGCCCCCCTTCAAGACCCCAGAATTTTCCGACTGGATCACCCCAAGCCCACACGCAAGGCTCTATGCTCTCTTCTGTGGGTCTGTCCTCCCAAGCATGGAATCGATCACCCGTGTACGCACCCCTGAGTGGACACATGGTGGTCCAGGAAGGCCTCTCTGAAGATGGGAGAGTTGAGTAGTGGCTTGAATAATGTAAGGAGGCTCGAGATGTGAGAATTTCAGGCATAGGAACATCAAGTACAGAGGCCCTAGGTGAGAAAAGATTCGTGTGTTTCGTGAAGCTGTGGGACATGAACCCCAGAAAGCTGCCACAGCAACATTCACCTCAGGACCTACGAGAGCCAGCCCATGCCACCAGTGTAATTCATGGTGGCTGTGGAATTCTGTCTCTTAAAAACAGTGTTGAGTCAGAAAAGTTCTGAATTTAAGTTCGACATAATTAGCCTTTCACCCCCTCTCCAGTATTCTGTACACCATTCTCACATTCACCGAGGCCGTCATGACACCAGCCTGAGGTTGGCCACCGCGGGCCTTGGGCAATATGGTGCCAGAGGCTGGTCTGTATTATCTGTTCCAGTCGCCATTTTCTCTTCCTGGAACATGGTTTCCTTTCATCTTAGACTAATTTGTTCCAGGCCTGGGGCTCGTTTGCCCGTTCGGTCTTTGACATACCAGTCTGGGATGAGTTTGATATGGTTCCTGGCCTGGAGGCAGGGGGATGAAGGAGGTGACCTCCAGAGGAATCCACAAGCCACGGGAATTATCGGTGTGTGTCTGAGTCACGTCACCACCAACCACGCCAGAGTTTGGCACATTTTAGCCTCTGGGAGCCCTTACTCGGCAGGAGGAAGAGAGGGGAAGGAAATGAATTAAGTGTCAGCAGGGAGAACCGTATGAGCACTGTCCTCTCTCTCCTGCAAAAGATGTATTGCATGGAGAAGACAGCAGGTGTTCATTAAAATGGGTTTCTCTGTGTTTAAATCTCTTATCTGTAGTGAGAAAACACAAGTTGCCTTGAATACAGATACATCTTAGCCACTTAGTCGTCCTTGGAAAGGATGCTGGCCGGCTCAGAGTATATTCACTAGAACATAAAAAAGGCGGAGACTTTCCGGGGCTTTGGGGATGTGACACCAGTCCAGCTATGGTTAATACATGTCCTCAGAGTGGATTAAAAATGATAATGACCTTTTCCTTTAGGAAGAGCCTAGGATTTGAGGGACCCAAGGAATTGGAGACACCCAAGCGTTTTCCTCTGCTACAGTCTCTTCAGGAAGTCTGGAAGGGCCAACGTTTCTTGATAAGATTTCCACAGAGACGCCAACTTGATAGATGCCAAAGGTTTGCCCTGTGTTGGATTTCACTTATGTCACGGAGCCAAGGCAAAGGTAGGCAGTCACCCGGCTTGTTTCTTTGGAATGAACTCAGGCAGATTCCTCCGGGTTTGTTTATGCTGGCCACCTGCAGGGACCCAGGAGCCTCAAGGCGAGAGGGGCAGCCTGCACTCAGGGTATCTGAACAAATTCCAATGATGGCTGGACCCTGCTGAACGGCAGTCTCTGGGTGTGGTGGGGGGGGGATGGAGGGCAAGTGGAAATTGATGAGACTTCCAGTACTAGGCACCCAGGAACTGGGACTTGTATGTACCAGCCTTGATGACTACAGAGTCCTGAGGTCCCTTTGGTGTGACAAGCAGCACTCCTCTGTTCACTTCCAGGATCATAGGGAGGAGCAGGGGCCCTCCAGGGAGTAGTTGGGTGGCCTGGGGATACACTTGAAGTAGAACTTGGGGTGGGGAGGGATGGGTCGTGGCTATTTATAATCTAGTAGAAAATTATTTAAATATTTTAGTCCTCAATCTGGCCTTGCTGGCGTGCCCGTGGACTATTAGCTCTGATTCTCTGTGGAGAGCAAGGCGATGAGGTGCGAGAAGGGGGAGCGCTGTGGCGGGCCATCATTGCTTTCCTGTGAAAGCCTCAAGGCTGACCACCTTCTGAACACCTACTGTGGCAGCTGCTCCAGCCCCACCTGTCTCCTTAGCTCCCTCCATCTGTTCCCACCCTCCTGCCTTGTAGCAACCCACCTTTATGGAGTGTAGACTGTGTCCGGGGGGGCAGTGCCAGGCTCTGGATCCAGAGGTGATAGACATGTGCTCATTCTCCTTAAGGAAAGTCAAGCCCATGCGCGAGCTGTCCACACCTTTCCAAGGGTGAGTGTGCTCACACGAGGCCCACCGGCATGCAAGCCCAGTTGCAGGGGTTTTATGGTAAAGGGGTGAGGAGCTGGGGATGGGAGGAAGCACTGTCAACAGTGAGAGAAAAGGCAGTCCATTTGTTGTGTGTAGTCTTGAGTGGGAACCAAAGGTCAGGTGTAAAAGCATGGGTTTTCTGGCAGCCCACCAGAAATGAGAATTCCAGATGCAGCCAAAGCCCAGGAAAGGAACATGGGAATATGGAAGAGATGACCCCAGATGGGTTGGCCAAAGAAGAGAGTTTATACAATTAAATAATGGGGAGAAGGCTGGAGGAAAACTGATGGTGGTGTGGCAGAGAGGAAGGAGCATGGCCTCTAAGACAGACCTGGGGTTCACCTGTGGCTCATGAATGTATTTGCTATGTGTGCTTAAGCAGAGAGTGTCTTAGAACACCAGGTGTTTATCCATAGAATGGGATCATTGTTACGGGTCCTTGTGAGGATTACAGATAATGACTCTGATGCGCCTGGTCCAATATATCCTAATGAATGGCTGTTATATGCATACACATCCATCCCCTTTCCAGCCCCAGACCCACAATGTGTGTGTAATTCCCCTTGCAGAACGGAGGAGGAAATGGTAAAGTGTTTGTCGAACGAGCTGATAGAACATGAAGCCTGGGCCAGGTGGGCATGCCCACAGTAGACCAGAAGTCTCCTGACCTGCCCTAAGAATTGCCGGGGAAGGGCATGCCCGGTGACAAGGGATGAGGCCGATGTGAGCTCACGAGAGGATCCCTGGGCATGAGAACTGAGGGAAGGGCAGGGATCTCAGCCCAGGGAGGATGGCAGAGGTGAAGAGAAGGTCAGTCCGGGATCGGGCACCCTGTGCAATGACGCGTGGTGTGGAGGGTCAGACAGCGGGAGCCACAGCCAGGCCGGAGTGGCGCTCCTGCTCAAACAGTGAGCATCGAGTAACTTGAGGCGTCCAGATAGATACTCAGGGAAGCTTCTGTAGTAACTTAAAGCCTTGATAAGCCTTATGTTGTCCATCGCCTGACACACTCTGCATGTACTTTCTGACACCTCTCTACTTTAACTCCTTCGTGTATATAATAGTGGCTTTAAATCTCTTTCCAGAGTGGGTAATCTAGTGGCACCTAGGTGGCTCGATCTGTGAAGTGTCTGACTCTTGATATTGGCTCAGGTCATGATCTCAGAGTCATGAGTGTGAGCCCCAAGTCCATGCTGAGCATGCAAACTGCTTAAGATTCTCTCTTTTCCTCTGCCCCTCCCCATTCCCCTGTGTGCGCTTGCTCTCTATGTATGTATATATATATATAAAGAACAAAGTGGGTAATCTATAAAGAAACAAAAATATCTTCTGTTTTTAAAAATCTCTTTGCCAGTAAGACATGCTTTTATCTGACCCCTCGCTTTCCAAACAACATGCCCCTGCCCACATGCCCCACTTGTAAGGGGTAGAGAAACGGCTACATCACATCTTTCTGATATAAATTCTCATGTGAGGGGGCGCTCTTCAATGGGCATCTGATTCTTCATTTCTACCCTTCCTGAAAATAGATTTGAGTCTGCAGACTTCCATTGAGAGATGGAAGATACTTTTCAGAGAGCCTAATCTTGGTTGCCATTCTCTGAAGGTCCTTTGGCGTTTTCTGATTTGTGATCCTAGAAAAAAATTCCTTGCATTCGGCATCCCAAACAGGCAGTAGTAGAGCCGGAGTCGCTATCTTGGATTCTGGCTGAGCCGTGAGGCCATGAAGTACTCATCCAAAGATCAGTAGAAAAGCGAGTTTTCTTTGGAGGGGATTTCAGTCTTGATGATGAAGCATTTCAATCCAGAAGTCTATCTATCCTGCTCCCACAATAAACCCTCTTTTCTTTGGTAGACATTCATGAAGACCACTCAAGGAAACCACAAAAACCATGAAAAATTAGTTTAGATTAATGCATTTTCTGAAAATCATGGTCTAGTGACTGAAGCTTATACTTGGGTATCACTCGATATGTTTTTAATGGAGTTGGTGCAATGTTTTTAAAAAACCACGACATACTTATTCGACGTCAAAGCAAGGCATTTGTTTTAAAAGCCAAGGCACATTAACAGAAGTGGGGAGGAAAGACAATAATTCTAGTGAATGTCGGGCAGTGACATTGCCTTTGAGGTCTTCCTCAATAGTTTACTCATCTGGAAACCCAAACTGAAACAGAGTTTAGCAAACGTGCTGATGTCAAGAATGCTGACCAGGCACTGCCGGGTACTTGGCAGAGATCATTCCAGCACGCAAGGGCTCCGTTTCCTGGCATCCGTGCCACCCTCTTGGAACGGCCACGCCTGGACTCTGGATTTATTCTTGGCCACAACAGCCTCCAGGAGTGGATCTCACAGTGGGCATACGTTTGTCTTAGCCCTTGATGATGACGTCTATCTTCTTAGAAATGCGTGTGTGTGTTCCGATACCACTCCTTCATGTGGATCTCACGCTCGGACACCTACTGAGGACAGCCTGACAAGGAGGCAGGGCAGGGATTCTCTCCATGCTCCAGAGAGAAGAAGAGCTCAGAGAAATTGGAGCTTGCCTGACTGGGAGAGCTGGCACTGGAACCAGGTCCAGCTCCAAAACGGAGTGTGTCTTCCAGTAAGTACATGGTCTCAGCCTCACAGGACATGCTGTCCCCACAAAGCTTTATCACACACCGCTGAGCAGCGTGCCTTCTCGCTTTTCTCCAGTGCATGGTTATGAGCAGAGGCTCTGGGAGGAGAAAGATGGCAGTTCACTCCGGCTCGGCCACTTTGTCGCCTTGAACTTTTGAACAGAGGCAGAGCTTCTCGGAGCCTCAAGTGGAGCATCTGTGTGTGACTGAGCACCCGAGTCCCCTGCCATGGCCCCTGCGCCATCTCTGCCAGGTCGAACTGGAGGTTCTAGATTCAGAAAAGGCTGACACAAGGATTTCCTTCTATGTGACAAAGGACTCCCCAGAGTGGAAGGAGACCAGGAGCTTCCGTGGCCTTGGAGAGGCAAACCTTTAGACTCAGCATGGTCCAGAGGGAAGATTTTTCTCACGATTCTGAAACCCCCAGTGGAAAATCCCTGACTGGTGTTTATCAGACTGGATCAGTGTGGTAAGGGACACCCCAGGGCCTCCGAGGGGATGTCCCTGTGGGGAAGGGGTGTCCAGGCTGGCGAACCTGACTAAATACAAGGATATGGCAGTTCCTGGGGCAGGGCTGGAGCTAGTGCACAGGCGGTGAGGCTGGGAATCCTTGGGAATCCAGCCCCTCCGGCATACGCTGGAGCCCAAGTGTGGGGCATGACTTCGTTATGGTCAGAAATCTTTTCAGCCTGGGTGCCAATATGGCATATGTCCCCAATGGCACCCTGCATGGCATTAGCCCAAGAGGACAGAATACTCCCCTGCCATCTCTTCAAGGGGTCCCTGAAATCCCCCCTTGGGGTAGACTACACCCTGGGGACTTGAGACATCCAAGGTAGGTGCTATCAGTGGCCTCTCGCTCCAGCTTTGTTTGAAGTGATGCGGGCACTCAGGTGACTGGTAGGAGAAAGAGGGCCATGCAGTGCGAAGAAGCAGTGCAGCTCATCTGGGCGAGAGCAAAATGGGGCAGAGGAATGCTTTACAGGCATCTGTGAGGATTCAGTGAGGTGATGAGGGGACAGTTCTTGGCACAGCAACTGGCTCCTAGGGATTGTCACCGCTGTCACTACTATCCTGTCACTCCAGGGGCCTCAGGCAGAGCACCCAGGACCAGCGGGCTTCTGAGGGAGGTGCCCTGATGTCGAAGAAACACAGGCTGGAGTCTGCACCAGGGCTTGAAGTTCTCTTAGCTTCGGTTCCAGTGACAACGAAAATGGAGCCAATGAGAAGAGGTACCTTTAAGGCAGTCTCCTCCCACGGGAGCCCAGGATATGTGGAAAGTGGGGGCAAAACGACTTCGGAAATGTATCGAAAATTCTTTCATATCTTGGGGCTTATATATGAAAGAAACTTGAGAGGAGCTTTCCCAAATTTGACAATAATCTTAACAGTCAGATGCAATCCCCAACGGCAAGCCTGGAAGAGACTTTCTATGTTTCTAGTTTCCATCAGAAATAAAAAGCACGGTCCAAGGTGCTTCGGGAGGCACAGGCTTCGGGGCAGACGTGGCCAAGTCTGAGAACCACACCACGCACAACCTCACGAAATGGCACAGAAATGGCCTCAGGAAAGCTCATCACAAAGATACGCATCTCTTAACGGGGAGGACTCCAAGTTCCTGAGGAACGCACGCTTTGCCAAGAAGCACAGCAGCAAGGGCCTGAACGAGACGCAGGCCAGCAAGGCCAAGGTCATGTGCACACCTGCCAAGGCTATCAAGGCCCTCGTCAAACCCAAGGAAGTCAAGCCCAAGATCCCAAGGGCAGCAACCACAGGCTCAATCGACTGGCCTACATCACTTGCCTATAAGCTTGGGAAATGTAATGGTGCCCACACTACCAAGGGTCTCGGGCTCTGCCGACCAGAGTCCAAGGTCAAGGCTTGAACCAAGGTCGAGGCTGCAGCTGAGACTCTGACTCCAGCTCCCAAAGGTGCTCAGGGCCCCACAAAGGCTCCAGGGTAGAGGCTTCTACCTGCTGCTGTGAGGACGGAAGGACTACTGGGACCCCTGGGCTTTCATCTGCCCGGGGCCGGTGTCCTCCTGGGCTCTTTGTACAAATTAACCTGCGGCGGGATCTGCCGAAAACAAACACACAGAAAAGAATATAACGCAAATGTTGATCAACTTGGCTAGGGGAAAGAATGAGTTACCTTTCTCTTTCCTAATGAAAAACACTGTTACGGAAAGCCTTCCAAGAGCTCAGAACTAAAGATGTGGAGGGAGCTGTATTGTGATAGAAAGATGAGTGAGTCTGTTCACTGATAAAAGATAAAACTGTTAATGGGTTTCGTGACATTTCTGGTTTAGCCTAAAATTTATATTCGGAACTTTTGGTGCTAAATATTCACTTTTGTATCTGATCTTATTTTATAATTTGGGGTAACTTTTTCTTAAAGAGTCTTCCTAAAATTGTAGAAGCTTCTGGCCCCACAAAGCCAGGATCTGCCCATGTTAATACTGCTACTTAGTTTTGACATCATGATACTGAAAAGCGTTCTACATATGCTGCCCATTGACCTGGAGAGGAGCTTCAGGGGGCTTTCTGGAAGAAGGTGGGAACTGTTGAGAAGACAAATACAGAGAAAAAAACCCTTGCCCTGTGACAAGATAGAGAACAATCAGAAGAGACAGGTGGGGTCAGGACAGTGAAGACAGAGGTTGGCTGCTAAGAATACTAAATTTGAAGTTGTTAAGGCTGATACTGAGAAAAGTTTCTGAGTGGAGTAGGAATGAGGCCCCATAGAAGAGGGTCGAAGAGACCTGTTTTCGGGCCCTCATCTGTTTCTCGACTAGCAGCCTCACTCAGACCAAGCAAATGTGGTTCTTGATAGAAGTTGACACATACTCTCTGAAGAATTAGATGCAAGCCAACCAGAGTCCATCACGCAGGGAGAAAACTAGGAGCAGGTTATGATGTGGGATCCATGTCAAAAGTCTGCCTCCTTCCCTTAGGGTCTATGGCTTTATTCCCCTAATTGAGGAAGACATCTTGGCTTGGAAGCCTCAATCCTTATCTCCTTGCTCTGTTAGACAGACAGGAAGTGAGACAAAGGTGGGACAATAAAACATGAAGGTTCCTGAACTCATACGTAGAGCTGTCTCTTTGAATTCCCATCTGGCTTCTGCCCTGCACTTCCTTTCTGCAGATAAAGCTGCATGCGCCATGGGAGGGGAAGAAGAGTAAGGGGGTTCCACCGCATCCGGGCAGGAGTCCTGAAGAGACATCTGTCTTCTGGCCTGGTTCAGGAGGGGTCTGGTTCTGGGGGCCCTGCCATTCTCTGCTCTATAGAACAGGGATGGGGAGCAGGAGGCTATCCAGATGTGCAAACAAGACTGCATTCTGAGGAAACATCTGCTTTGTCTTCCAGAACTGGGGCTAAGCCTCCAAGGGCGGGTTCTGCTCTCTGGCGCCCTCTGCTGTGACGGAGCCGATCAGATGCCACGGTGGGTTGGGGCAAGAGTAGAAACTCCAGCATCTCCTCCCTGGGCTGAACTGGGTGATGGTATCGGAGACACAGATGGCCAGGCCTGGATTGTGAAAGATGACTAGAATGGCAATGTGGAAGGTAAAACTGACCATACTCCTCATGTTTGTGGGACTGTAGTTAACCTGTACAACTGTACGTGTCTGCGCAGGAATGGATGTTAGTGCTTGCCCAGTCTAACCTCTTCATTTACTAGCAGAGGCTTATCTTGGGAAATACATACAGCAGGTAAAGATAAGGCCATTAGCAGCATAGGAAGTTCAGAAGAGTAGGGTTATGGGGGAGGTTAGGAGAAATCTTCACCTCTCTTCCAGATCAGCTGTTGAGGGTCTTCCAAGTGAGAACTTCAAAGCTGCTCATATAATTTATCGGAGATTATAGGTGGATTGATTCTGAGGGGAGGGGGCAGAGAAAGAAAAGGAACTTGGTACTCCGGGAAAGGCAAACTCCTGAAATAGAGAGGATCAGGACAGGGAGAGACGTGCTCAGAAAAAGGATGGTGGACATGAAGATAAAAAACTGGAAAGCTGACCCACAACTTCAGTATTTCCTTAAGGTAATCAAACAGTTGGGTTGGCTATACTCGACTCCCTTCCTGCATTGGGAGAATACCTTCCAGACCTGAGAAAGGAGTGAGTACGAGGACTGGAGGTGATCACCTCATTTCAGGCATGCTAACTAAAAGAAATGCACATCAAGACACAGCCCAGTATAATGTTTGAATTCCAAGTATACATTTTAAAGTCCTATAAACACCAAGCAGGATTGGGACAAGATACATTCAAAGAATACCGATCAGGCTTATTCCAGAGATTATTTTTTTTCTCCCCCCTTGGAAGCCCTGGAATAGTATCATTCATTGCCAGAGCCACAGCGTTTGGAAGGTAAGGATGGTGACCCGAGAAAGGTAAATCCGGTCAAGTCATTGTTCCAACAAAAGCAAATACCCCGTGTGTCGTGTCTTGGATAAGGCTGTCCGGGAAGCACACTCTGGGATGGGGAGCTGCATGCCTGGCCTGCAGAGGGTTGACCGGGACGTGTGCTCCAGAGGGACGCTGGTGTGGGGAGGTGGGGGGATGAGGTGAGCGGAATGGGGCAGGGGGAAGAGCAGAGCTGCAGTAAGTTTCAGCCAATTGCACATGGAGCTCTGGGGCTGAGGTAGCCCTTAGAAGGATCCAGAATTGAGCCAAGGTGAGGCTCATGCCCCTGCAGAGATGAGAGGCAGCCTCCAATCGAGGAGTAGCCCTGGTCCAGGCAGCCCGTTTCCACTTACCACAGTTCTGAAAGGGGCTTCCAGCTGTGATCAGCAGCTGGGGGGGATGGTGAGTGCCCAAGTCCCACAGGGACCTTTTAACACCATATTGTTAAAAAACATTTTTCCTAAAGGCATACTCTGGCCAACTCAGGGGACACTGTGACAGTATGAAAGACAGAAGCATTTTCCTCATTTATTTTTAACCCCAGACCTTGTTTGACTACATATTTCAAGCAACTATGGGACCCAAGACTGGTCCCTGAGTTTTCCCAACTGATTCTTATCCTTGCTTCTAGAAATGCCTTCCACAGCCTGGTGGAATCTTTTACCACAATTTATGGGCGCTCAGAAGAACACCTGGTAAGTTTCCTTCCTGTCTTTCTTAATACAGGCTCATCTCTCTACAAGGCTAGAACTTTGTGCTGGGCAGCTCAGCAAACCTAAAGGCTTTCATTCATCTCACAGAAAAGCAAAGTCTGGTATGGCAAAATAATAGCCATTTGAGAAGGAGTTAATGATGATTTTCTGTGTTTTTAAAATCCTCACCGAGGGACGCCTGGGTGGCTCAGTTGGTTAAGCGGCTGCCTTCGGCTCAGGGCATGATCCCAGCGTCCTGGGATCGAGTCCCGCATCGGGCTCTTTGCTCAGCGGGGAGCCTGCATCTCCCTCTGCCTCTGCTGCCACCCTGCCTGCCTGTGCTCACTCTCTCTCTCTCTCTCTGACAAATAAATAAATAAATAAATAAATAAAATCTTTAAAATCCTCGCCGAGGCAGCCACTCTGGAAAACAGTATGGAGGTGCCTCACAAAGTTGAAAATAGAGCTACCCTGTGATCCAGCAATTCCACTACTAGGGATTTACCCAAAGGTTACAGATTCAAAGGGCCACAGGCATCCCAATGTTTACAGCAGCATTAGCAACAAGAGTCAAATATGGAAGGAGCCCAAATGTCCATCAACTGATGAATGGATAAAGAAGATGTGGCATATATACACACACACACACACACACACACACACACATATATACACACACATACACACACACATATACATAAAATGGAATATTACTCAGCCATCAAAAAGAACAAAATCTTGCCATTTGCAACAATGTGGATGGAGCTAGAATGTATTGTGCTCAGTGAAATAGGTCAGAGAGAGACAAATACCATATTACTTCACTCATACGTGGAATTTAAGAAATAAAACAGATGAACATGTCGGTAGGGGGGAAACAAAGAGAAGGAAACAAACCATAAGAGACTCTTAATGAAAGAGAACAAACTGAAGTTCCTGGAGGGGAGGAGGGCAGGGAAGGATCTAGATGGGGGATGGGCATTAAGGGGGTCACTTACGATGAGCACTGGGTGTTGTATGTAAGTGGTGAATCACTCAGTTCTTCTCCTGAAACCCATATTACATGTATGTTAACTAACTAAAATTTAAATAAAAATTTGAAAAGAAAAAATCTGTAGACAGCAAAAAAAAAAAAAAAAATGTGGGAGGAGTGCTCTTATAATGTATACACGTATCAAATCACTATGTTGTACACTAAAAGATCTTACAAATTTTTTGTCAATTATACTTCGATTATACCTTTCAGTAAAGCTGAAAAATATTGGAAGGAAGGAAGGGAGGGAGGAAGGGAGGGAGGAGTCTTCACTAAGATTAGCACCATTTATTTCACCAAGCAGGAATACTCCAGAGAGGGCTGCTCTGTTCCGAAGAGACTGTGAGGGGGGAAGTGGGAAGGGACGTCTGCCTTTTATTCCACCTCTTTTCTTTATAATACGTGCATCAAAGAAAGAGCCATCAAGATTCATTTAAATCAACTATCAAATGGAATCCATGTCTTTTTATTCTTAATAAGGAAAAACTGATGAACCCCATGGCGAATAGGGCTGGTCACCAAGCCCTCCACCTGGGGCTCATGGCTGTTTCTCTTGGAGGTAAAAAGACGATTTCCTCTGTTTTATTTATGTTTTACTTTTTCTGCATTTTCTAAGTATTCTTTGATGAGTGTATATTTCTCATAGGATTAAACAAAATAGATGCTATTACAGACCAATGTAGGTGGCCACACATACAGCAGGAGAACACAGATGAACTCAAACCCCAATATTAACTGTTATCATTTCTGGAGAAATGGGGTAGGAAAAGGAGTGATAGTTTTTCCTTTCTTCAGTGTTTCAATGTTTGTTCACAATTTTTTTTTTTTGCATTTTAGTGAAATGTCAAAATTAATTATTACCTCTCAGAACTCAGAGAAGGTTTTATTATTTAAGTTAGGACCCCACCTACCCTCTCTCTACCCTGCTTAACAGATCCTTGGGGAAGTTCTTCTTACTTTGCCTAAATCCCAGTTGCTGCTGTGTTAGGTGGGCACATCTGGTGGTCGTGCTGGTAGTGGGGGTGCTACTGAGATGATCTGGGCCTGGGGGTGGGACAAATCACAGAATTCCTAATTCAGAAACCTTTCCGAGTGGAAACCTGTGCCTGGGCAGATGAAATCTGCCTTCCTCTCCACCTACATCTCCCCGGGAGGTGCTGTCGGACCCAGTCCCTCCCCGCCTGTGTGAACTCTGGCCACCTCAGGCTTCCACCCCAACCTCCAACCCCTTAACAGGACAGAGTGGGGCAGGGAGAAAACAAAATAGAAGAAAATAGAGAAAACGAAATAGAATGGAGCTCCTACTCCCACCACTAATCCCCTCTACCATGCTCGACTTTTTTTCTTCATAGCATTTCATACCTTCTAACATACTATGTGGTTTATTTTCGTGGTTCATGATGTCTTTCTGACTCACCCACAGGAACTGCAAACTCCTGAGGGCAGGAAACATTGTGTCAAGGGATGTAGCCCAAGTGCCTCATATGGAGCCTGACACAGACCATAAGTGGTCTGTATGCCATTTTGAATAATTCAAAACTGAAAACTGAAATTTACAGGACAAAAAGATTGCTGAGATACAGGAAGTGGAAATAGCAAGATAGCATATACTGCAGAATGGTCACTAAAAATACACATGCGTTCTAAGATTCAAAAAAAATAAAAAACTTTTGTTTCCGTTTAGCTGTATACCCACCTCCTCATTATGCTGTTTTTTCCACAACTTATGTGTATATATATTGTATGCCAATAAAGACAGATTTATAAGTAAAAATAAATAATAAATAAATTAAAAATGCGAATGCCTTTGAGAGGGAATGAGAGACTGGAGGGAAACACGGTTGCTGAAGTTGGTTCTAAATTTGGGGGACTGAGGGGTGATTTCACTGTCTTCTTCATTGGTTTTCTGATTGTTTGACTCTTGGGGTCCAAGTGGCATCTCTGTGATCATATATTAAAATGTTTACTTGAAAAAAGAAGGGGGAGAGGTGGGGTTGTAAGCCTGCCACAGTCAGGGTACAGTGTGTGTCTGGGTGCTGGAAGCGGCCCCCAACCCTCAGTGTGGACCCGCACGGCTTCCAGCTTCTGGGAAATACCAACCCCCAGCCCCCCAAGCCTGTTAAGGCTCGTCCCTGGGGAAAGCTTCCTTTTGATGGGCCTGGAATCTCCATGTCATTAACACTCTTGCAGGGAAATTTCTCTCCGGTGGGCCACTCCCCTCTCCCCAAGTTAGCTGAAGCGTGTTGTAGGGTGATGCCCTGTTTTGTTTTGCTAACACTGGAGTTTGCATCTAGGCTCACATACTGAGCGTGACCACGAAGGTGTGATGTGGTTAAAATGTACCCTAGGACCACCGGTCTGTGAGTGGCGTGGGACAGCTTTGTCTGGGCTCCCACTAAAGCTGTGTCCTGGTGTCCCCATAGAAGAAGGGACCACTTCCTGGAGCAAGAGCTGGTGGCAATGGGATCTTGCACACGGCTGCAGGGGGAGCAACAGAAGCCTCGGTGAGCGGCAAGGATGCCCAGCCCTGCACCCGTGGGGCCTCGAATCAGCAGGTGAGCTGAAAACTGAGAACACGCATCTCTCCTCTGGAGCGCAGCCCTCCACGAAGCTTCCACCTGGACACCGCGTTGGACTCTAGTCAGACTGACCCAGGAGGAACAGGGGCTGAGTCCCAAGGATCAAGACCGTGTCCTGGGTTTCTGCACCGCAGGTGGGGTCGAGGTGTGCGAAAGACCATGATGAATGATGTCTGGCCTTTGCTTCCAACTAGTCTTGAAAATCTCACCCCACCCCCACCCCAGCTCTGGGAGGAAAGGTGTAACCTTTGAACCATCTTGGGCATCTTGGGTTTGTCATCGATTCCTATGTAAAACAGTGAGCCCCTTCCCTCCTGTGCCCCTGACCTCCCTCACCCTTGTATCTCTCCTTAGCCCGTGTTACTGGCTGAAATCCTACACATTCCTCGGCGTCTTGTCTGTCTCTCCACAGAAAGGAAGCTCCATGAGGCCGAGATCTTCCCTCTTGGACCCTACCGTATCTCTCATCTGAGAACAGCATCTGGGACATTGTACGCGCTCAGTAAGTACTGGTAGGAAGCGACAGAAAGAAAGAGGACCAAAGACAAAGAGACGTATCTTTATAAAGAATGTTTCCATTTATTTTATTACTTTAAATCTGAGCCTGCATGAAGTGATGGCTAAGCTAGTTCCACAAGCTCCCCGTGACACGCACTGGGGACAAGCTCGGGTTTGGACCTCTGCCACTCACCATCACAGTCCAGTGGCCGCAGCGATCAGCCCTGCAACTTAATTTGCACCCAGTGGGTGCTGCAAGTGACTCAGAGGTACTCTGCTCAGGGAGATTATGGGAAGGGGTGAGGGATCCCTCAGGATGGGGGTTCACTTCTCTCCCAGCCTGTGGCCACCCGAGAGAGGACACCTAAGGTTCCACAGGGAAGGCTCATGCCCCTTGGGTGCTCTGGGGTCAAGATACCCCTTCTTTTGCCAAGTGACTCAAAATAGGGTACCACGCCCCTAAAAGGATACAAAGAGGACCTAAAAGAAACTTTAGCTTGAAGTTTCCGAGAAGCAGCCCCATTTCTCTTCCTGCCTGTGCTCACTCTCTCGCTCGCTCTAACCTCTCTGCACACACACACCTTTCCGAGACCCCAGCAGGCCAGACCCTGGCAAATGCAGGCCACCACGCCCGCGCAGGTGCACAGCCGTGCTCTGTGAGGTCCCCGGCTGCGGTGTCCCTCCCGCAGCGGGGCTGGCTCGCTCACACGTTTGTGTGCTGGGAACCAGAGGATGCGATGCTGCCCGGCTGGCTCTGGCCCGAGGGGGCCCAGCTGGGTGCCCGGCTCCTGCTGTGACGTCCCCCTCCCAGGCTCCTCTGGGCCGGCTCGTCCGTCAGCTTGAGTTTCTCATGCTCCTCTTTCAGGAAGAAATCCACCAACAAGCTCTTCTCTTTCTTGATCTGGTCGCTGATGTCCGTGGGGATGTCTGGAATCATCCAGTCCACGAGGACACTCAGGAACATCACGAGGTTCTGCCAAAAGCCAGGGAGAGGGGTTGAGAGGAGAGGCCCAGCCCCAAGGGACACCAGGGCGCCCCTGGCCACCCCTCCCCATCAGTGATGGTCTCAGCAGCGGGGCGGGCGGCGTGGTGCCGAGGTGGGGGCTGTGGTGAGCACAGACCTGGAAGCAGGACACCACTGTGTCCTTCTGGCCTGGCTACTTACTAGCAAGTGCTCTGAGCCAACGTGCCGAGGGGCCTCGCAGCGTCCCCAGGTAGAAAGTGGAGAATTGAGAGTACCTGTTCCCCAGGTTGTTGTGGGGATGAAATCAGTCAACAGCTCACATGGGGTGGGGCTGTCCCATCCTGTCCTTCCTGGCCGGCCTCTCAGCCTCCAGCGCCCTGCTCCAGCGCTCCCTGGGAAGTGGGCACAGGGCCCACTGGCCTCTCCAAGGCTTCCCTGAGCCAGCTGTTCCTCTCTTGTTCCCAGCCTGCCCTCTGTCCTCCAGCTCAGAGACAGACGTCTGGTTTCTGTGCTCAGTACTGGCCTCAGCCCACCTCACCCTCACCCGATCCTGCTCTCTTCCATCCCGCAAAGCTGGTCACATGGGCCAGGCTAGGGACCCTGCCTCCAGCGCTCCCTTCTCCATTCCGAGCCTCTGTGCGCACTCATAATGGGCTTCCTTCTTCCACCTTCTGAGCCCCATCCCTGTCTCGCAAGCACAGGTAGGGCAGGACTCCCTTTCCCGCAGCATCTTCCACAGAAGTGGGGACCATGTCACAACAGTGCCAGCTCGGCCCAATATGTGACCGCTCGTTTATAACCTGGTTCCCCAAGCCATGCTCTGCCCAGTTCCCCAAGCCATGCTCTGCCCAGTTCACTCCCCCAGTTGTGGCACTCTCTGCCTGCCGATCACACACACTCTGAGATCCAGGGACAGCGATGGGACCCAGGACAAGATCTTTAGGGCACGGCTGTCTTCCAGGCTCCAACCTATTCCCACCTTGACCTTGAATCTCACTCGCACCTAAGGGCCCAGGGGAGGGCCAGGGGACCAACTGCAGCTTCCAGGGGCTCCTGGGGGCTTCCCACACTCTAGAACTGCTTCAAGTCACATTCTTCTCTTAACTTTTACGCAATTAACGAGTGTAGCATGTGACCTGTGGGAAAGCCAGGGGACGCCTGCAGCGGGGAGCAGCTTTTCAAATCCATCACCCCATCTCCCCAGAGGAAGAAGGGCTATCTTCTTTAGGTGAAAGACTAGCCTATGGGCTTCTCTACTTCCTGGGCTGGGGTCGGGGCAGGATATCTTAGAGCCCCCCAGAGATCTGCCTTCAGGGAATACAAAAGCCAGAGGGAGTGGAAGAGAAAAGGATCCGGGCTCCTGCTTGAAGGGCGGCAGGAACCCGTGTGGGACCTGGGGCTGCGTACCCGCGGCTCTCAGCCATGCAACCTGAGCTACGGCTATTGTCAGAGATAGTGATCGGGGGGCTCGAGTTTGCTATTCATCCACAGAGGCATGGCCGGATGGCTCTGGGGCCCTCCTCGCCAGGTGTCTCAGGGGCCAGAGCACACTAACAAAGGAGGGAGCCAGCCGAGAGCAAGAAGAACGGTTCCGAACTCGAGCCCCTTCTTGGGCTGCGGAGACCAGGCGGGCCTGTTTGTCTGCTGCAGGGTTGAGACTCTGGTCCCCGCTGCCCTTCTCGCTTCCTTTCTTGTCTTAGGTCTCAGTGGGAATCTATCTCCACCCTGCATCTTACCCCACATCTGTCCTGTAACCTTACTCTGCGTTCTGTTCTCTGCCAATCCACCCGTTAATGGAGGTCCTCTTGAGAGCGCTTCCTGCCTCCTCCGCTTTTGGGGACCCCGGTGTCACAGCACCAAGGACACACGGAGCAGAGGGGGAGACAAGGAGACATGGCTGTCTCTACCCCCGCAGCCGGGCTTCTCCTCCTTATCCGAACAGCTCACCTGGAAGATGATGACAAAAGCCAGACGGGCAGACAGAATGGCCCAGTACTGTTTGGAAAACTCATACGGGTTCGGGACCCACGGCGGCTCTCGGTAATCCTTAAACCTGCCCAGAGAGAAATGTGGTGTTAGGACCGGGAAGAAAGGGAGGGCAAGGGGTGCTTCTGACCCTCAAGAAACAGAGCAGCAGGGAAGCTCCTGGCTCCCAGACGTGGGAATTAGCAGGAAGCGGGAGGGAGGAATTCACGGCCCCACCAACAAGTGTCCATTGCATAAAATGACCAAAGTCCTAAAAAACAAACAAACAAAAAACACCCAGTGTTGGCCTGGAAATGCCTTTTTCCTACTCTCTTGTTAATATCCCTCACGGCTTCCACATGGATTCTTCTTCCAGAAGAACCCCGGAATCATGAGAAGAGCCCAGGACCATGGGTCCCTGTTGGCCCCACTGGCCCATGAGCTCAAGAGCGGAGGGAGAGGCCCAGAAACTGGGCAGTTCTCAGCAGCCCGTGGGCTCAGTGGTGACACAGGTGCCTGCAGACAACCCCAGGCTTCCTTCCTGGCTGGCTGCTCTAGGACCACAGCCATAGAGATGGCTGTGTTCTTGCAGGCCAAGGACGGCTGACTCAAACCAAGCTCAAGGTTGAGTGACTTGGGGGAATGGCTGTCATAGGATGGATGGTCAGTATCCTACTGTCCACATTTACAATCTGTCCATGTGGCTTAAGAAACAAAATGTCAGTGCCTGACATTAGCTCACGCCTCTTTCTCAGACCCGTGGAGAGATTTTCCTCACTGCTGCCTTTTCACTCCCAATTCTGTGATGACTCTTGTTAAAAACCACTCATTTTCGGGGCACCTGGCTGGTTCAGTCAGCTAAGCGTCTGGCTCTTGATTTCAGCTCAGGTCACGATCTCAGGGTGGTGAGATCGAGCCCTGCTTCGTGCTCAGCAGGGAGTCTGCTTAAGATTCTCACCCTCCCTCCTCCTCTGCTCCCCACGACCCCCCCCACCCCGCCTCTAAAAAAAAAAAAAAGGCTTATTTTTCTCTGACTCACTGTTTTTTCTAAGCCTGGAAAAGTGACAAGAGCTAGTACCAGAAGAATTATGACCCTTCATGGAACTGTTTTCTCCATGGAATTCAACAGATCTTTGACGTTTAGTCAAAGCAAAACAAGCCCTGGGGGGGAAGGACTGGGGTGGTGTCAGGCCACCGAGTGGGGTGCAGGCTGCCAAGGCAGGCAAGGTGGGGACTCTGCGTGACGAGGGGCCAACAAGGAAAATGACCTGCACTGAACATGCCATACGCACCAATCCCCGAGCAAGGAGCTTTTCTGGAAGCTTTTTCATTCAATCTCCATAGCATCTTCCAGCAGGTGCTGATATCCCCATAGAATATAGGGAACACTGAGGCTCAGAGAAGGTCAGTTACTTGCCCAGGTCTCTTCTCTGGCCAGCAAGGACTACAGTCAACATGAGAATCCAAGTCTGGATGAAGGCGGACCTTTCCTCTCTTGTCACAGAGCACCTCGCCAACAGCTGTGGTTTGAGGTAGGGGATTCAGAAATGGTTTGGGGGTTTTTAAAAATGATTTATTTATTTACTTGAGAGGGAGAGGTAGGGGGAGGGGCAGAGGGAGAGAGAGAATCTCAAGCAAACTCCCCACTGAGTGCAGAGCCCAATGCAGGACCAGATCCCATCACCCTGAGATCATGACCTGAGCCGAAATCAAGAGTCAGACGCTTAATGGACTGAGCCAGCCAGGCGCCCCAGAAATGGGAGGTTTCTGTCCCTTCCCCACCTGGAATGAGCCAGCTGCCCTAAAAGATCCAGGTAAAAGCACGGTGGCTTCCAACTGTCCACAGTGATGCAGGAAGAAGGAAGGAAAAAAAGAGGAAGAGGAAAAGAGATGCACACAAACAGAAAACGGCAGAGCGACAGAAAGAGGAAGAACAGGAAGAGACAAACAGACGTGGACAGTAAGCAGATGACTAGGGTTGGGTGGGAGGCCAGGAGCTGCCCCTTCCCCACCTCCGCCCTTCCAACAGCTGATCACAGCTGTCGCAGGCTTGCTTTGACATCCGGCTGAAAAGCAAAGCTAACTGCAGCCCAGCAGTTCACCTCGGGATTCAGCGTATCCACCCATGGCCGAGGACAGAAGCACGGCCAGCCCTAGATTAGGCTTGCTAACGGGAGAGAGGGAGAGCATGGCTAAATGAAGAGGGACACCTTTGGGTGGGAAAAAGCTCAAGCTCGCTCCCCTCCAGCTGTCCCCCAAAGGACCTCTCGGCAAAAGTGGATCTATCTACTCTTCTCAAGACCTCAGGGGGACGGGCGCGACACCTAGCGCCCTTCCGCAGGTCAGTCCCATCTCCCCTGCTACAACCAAAGTCTGTTCTTCTCGTGCTCTAGCTCCACTTAGGAAGGAACAGCTGCTCACTGACCTTGCTCTAGGAGCCACTGCTCACCCCTCTTTTCCCAGTCTGGAAAGAATCCATAAATAATCTAATCCTGGTCCCACCTCTGATACTAACTCACCACAGCTTTTGGAAATGTCCCTTTGCCCTCCCTGAGTGTCCAAAACATTTTTAAAATCTAACAAACACATGCACTGAATCAAAGATCTGGGGAGAGATTAACACAGATATTTCTAGAAAGCTTTATTTGAAAACACCACTATGCCAATGGGCTAAAGGTAGTTCTGGTAGGAACTAGAGGACAAATGATCCACGGAAAAGAACAATGCACAGTTTAATGAGTTATGCATCTGTTCATATCTCCTTTTCTGAAGCTAACTTTAAAAAAAACCCATGACCTACGGTAGTGAGAAATACATTGTCCATTAATGCACACGTAAGTATACATCACTGAGCTGAAAATCATACCCTCGCCATGTGCGATGAACCAACATCTTCTGAACCTATCGTCTTCTGTCTTATCCTATTCTCGTCTTTAAAATGCTGATCATGACTGACTAAAGTGATTTCCTAACCCACTCATGAACGATGACTCATAGATTGAAGAACATTATTCCCGTAAGCTTCTGCCACCAGGAAAGAACTGGTTATTTACATTCCAATGTAAATTCAGATTTCATCATTTTTTTCAAGTGTCATCCTAAAAAGTCAAGCTTATCAAATGTTTTCAGAGAGTAACAAGAAGATACTACTTAAAGAGATAATCATCTTTAAGACTAGAAATGGCCACAAAAGATGAGTGATGGGGCTCCTGGGTGGTTCAGTCATTAAGCATCTACCTTCGGCTCGGGTCATGATCTCAGGGTCCTGCGATCGAGCCCCGAATCAGGCTCCCTGCTCAGTGGGGAGCCTGCTTCTCCCTCTCCTTCTGCTGCTCCCCCTGCTTGGGCTTGGTCAAATAAATGAATAAAATCTTAAAAAAAAAAAAAAAGACCAGTGACCAATGACCTTCATTGTGTCCACCACATGAGCTGTTGGCCAGGTCCGTCTGGTATCTAAGCCCCATGCACAGCACTGGCAAAAGCATATACTTCAGAGTCACCAGGTGACAGCTCAATGTTACCTCTATCACTTTGGTTCTATGTCTTCTCGCAAGTTAACCAACGTTCTGATGGCCAAGGTGCTGGTTTACAAAGTGGCCTCAATGTTCCATCCCACAGGGACATGTGCCCCATCAACAACAGCTACTCTTTCCCCTTTGCCTGGAGGCGGCTGACACCGCTCCTGGGAAGAGGACAGAGCACATACACAACTGCTCCCAGGGCTTCTGGCATTCTTGGGGGGGGGTGTCTCTGAGCTCGCGGGCACAGATGTTCCAGGTTTCCCCCCACGCTGATATGAATCAGAAAGGGTCAGCCGGAGCCACAACTGCCAGGGGCTTCTCTCAGGATTTGTGTCCAGGTAAATGGCACAAAATAGGTAAGCCTCAGGCCCGTGGAAGGTAGAACTTCTGCTCCATTCCCAGAAGCTCAAAGGCCTTTCAAAACCAGATGCTTCCTCCTGGATGAGGGAGTGCGGTTCTCCCAAAGTCTCCCTAAGGGGCCAAGCACTGGGAGAACCCCCACATCTGGTCCCTTCCTGCACCTGCTGGCTGGGATTTAAGTTCAGAGTTAGGATTTTTAGAAGCCATTCCTAGACCTCATCCTCACCCCTCCAGAGCTCTCTTTATTGTCTTTGAGCCTTAATATTAATTTTGAGAGTCTCGTAATAAGGAGAGGCTTGCAATTACAAACCCACTGGAGTGTCTAAAAAGCAAGTGTGCACTGGGAGTAGCCTCTGTCACTTACTAGCTATAAGACCCCGGGAAACCTGTTTCTCCTCTCTGAACCTCAGCATTCTAACCTGTAAAATGGAGCTTGTAGAACACACATCTCCGTGCTGAGCACACAGAAGTGCTCCAGCTCTCACCCACCAACCATAAATAAATGAGTATGGGCCTGCGTGTGTGTGCATGTATGTTAGATGTTAAAGGAAAGCACAGTGAAAATTAAATAAGACAATGCATGTGACTGATTTCTGGAGGCTTCCACCAAGAATAAACACAATGGTTTCTCCTGGGAAAGAATGACTGGGGTAAGGATGATCTAGAAAGACTTTTCCTTTTGTATATATACATATGTATACAGAATTGTTTTTAAATAAAAAAAGTCACAATTTCAAGAGGATATAATTAATGGCAATACTTGGTGGACTCACATTTTTATACTAAGCTTTGAGGAGCAAAATTATAGCGTTAACTGAGACAGACTCATACACAGAAAGTGAAATTGGTAGAAAAATCATCATTATATTGTAGCTCTAAATTACTGTAAGATTATATCTAGATTGTTCTAACACTATGAAAAATCACATGGAGTTTGAATTTATACACTACCTAAAGAAATAACATTCCTATTAATCCGAATGTATTTCATTATTGTAAAACAAAGCCATGAAACCCCGTAAAGGTTCTATGAGCTCACTTGATGTTAACTCACAAAAGAAAGCCTGAGAAAGACGCGTGGAAATGTCCCGCCGTGAGTACTTTTGGGGAGGTGCCTAGGACCAGGCAGAGGGGAGGGCGGATGTGGGACAGAGTCGGAGAGGCTGCCCGTTAATGTTTAGAGTTTTTAGTATTACATGTATCATGAAATATTATTTTTTTTTAGAAAGAAGCAGAAAAGAATCTTTGGAGATCATTCATTCCATGTCTGCTATAGATGGGGACACTGAGATGCGGAGGGGGAAGAGAGAGACTCCCCGCTCAGATGTCCCCCGCCCATCCTCCCTTGCAGGGGTGGCCAGTGACAGTGACGGGGACATCTGCCACAATTCCTCCTCATCCAACACCACTGTGGGTGGGAAGGATACCGAAGTTACAGACGGAGGATTTAGTCATCAACGATCAGGGATGGCTTTTTCCAAAAATGAGGTTTTAGTTACATTATGAATCAGTTAGTAAATACGGTAAATACGGTTCTCAACTCCAAACAGTGGTATGTTAAAAAAAAATTTTAATAGTCCCAATGGCAATTAGTGTCATTTTCATGCTAAACACAATTACATACAATATCTTCATTCCATCTGAGCTACTTTAAACTGCCTTCTGACACTGGCCCTTAATGAGGGAAAACAGTACAGGCAATTAGGAACTAATGAGAGCCACATTAATCCAGGGGTCGATAAAGATCAGTAATGGCAACACCCGGAAAAGCTGACTCTCCCTCTGCATTCACGGAGCAGATGACAGACAGCCTCAGAAGGAAGAGAACTCGCCTCTCCGAAGACTTGTCACGTGACCTTGGGATATGCAAGAACTCAGGCCCTGCAGAGAAACCCGGCAGACGCCCCCAACGACGCTCGGCAGCCCCCAGCAGTCCCACTGGGTTGACCAGGCCCAAGTCAGCTCCCTAGCCAGGCCCTCCCCTGCCGACCCCTTCGCTCCCTTCCCGTGGAGCCGGGAGCCTGGACCACCACCCGCCCTCCAGGACACGGTAGCCCTTCCGCCCTGTCAGCCGCCATGGCTCCTGCCCGCAGACCCACGTCCCCGGACTGTTTATGGAGCGGCCCCACCAGAGCAGTGAGAGGACCGAAATGAACGCTGCTCCCAAAATGCTGGGAATGCATCTCAAATGGGCAGCTGGAGACGTGTCCCAACGTTTACTGCTATTTTTAGGATACCTCGATGCCTGGCGAGGCTGAACTGGAGCCCGAGCCCTCAGTTTTATGTGACCACATTTATCTCCAGAGGTCACTGAAAGCTAAGAATAAGAAGGGTCATCGAGTTCCCAACACTATTTGCCAGAAAATCAGGACAAACTTTTCATTTCCCACCACGGAAGCAGTTTTAAACACTGGCTTTGGGACTAGCTCTAGAGCTCTCTCTCCTTCTCCCTCTCTCTCCCTCCCTCTCCTTCTCTTCTTCTCTCTCTCTCCTTCTCTTTCATTGCTATCTCCTTTTTTTTTTTTTTTAAAGATTTCATCTATTTATTTGACAGACAGAGACCACAAGTAGGCAGAGGGGCAGACAGAGAGGGGGGGAAGCAGACACCCTGCCGAGCAGAGAGCCTGATGCGGGACCCGATCCCAGGACCCTGAGATCATGACCTGAGCCGAAGGCAGTGGCTTAACCCACTGAGCCACCCAGGTGCCCCTCATTGCTATCTCTTACAGCCACTGATGATTCCTGGCTTTCATGAGTAGGTTATGCTCCCCTCTAAAACTCCTGAGACGCTGGTGAGCCAGCCAAGTTCCCACAGCATGTGGCGAGTAGGACCCACTGAGGCAGAGATTTCCATCAATAATTATTGCCCCTCTAGGAGAAGGTAGCCCCGAAGTACACCTATTTGGTATGTCGTATCCAGATAATAGGCTGAGCCGGCTCTGGACACCTGTTTATACCGTAGAGTAGAGCATCTCTGTTTCGAATGTAACCCACTAGCCTTCACACTGCAGCCGGAGAGAACCCCAATGACAAGTGTGATCTCATCCCTGCTCCCTGCAGCTCCCCACTGCCCCAAGGGGGAGTCCACACACCTCCGTAAGACCACCACACTCTTCTCAGTCTGGCTTCTGCATTCTCTTCCCTCCTCGCCCTCAGAGCTTATCCACCACTCCAGCTCCCACCACCCAGCACCAAGGAGCTTGTCCACCTGGAAGGCCTTGTTCTCCCCAGACCTTCTTCAGCACTTGAGGCTCCCTTCCAGTTGCCCCGCACTCCTCCCAGCCCTCCCAGGCCAGCTTGGTCGTGCGAACGAGGAGCGTCGTCAAGAGCATCAGTCTGGCCAAACTTGCACAATGTTTGACCTCCAGCTTTTAGCTCCCCTGAAGCTTCACCACAATGCGTGCCTCCTTCTGTGGGGCTCTCGGAGCTCCCTGAAGTTACCCTGTTATAAATTATTAAAGCTAGACTTTAATTGCCTGCTTACTTGCTCATCTCCTCCATCTAGACTTCTTGAGGGAGGTACTGTGTCTTATTCCTTATCATGGAACCAGCAACAAGCCTTTCTCGTAAGGTCTCAAAAATAATTGCACAGTGAACCCATACTCTTTACTGGCACTGGGTAAGGAAATCATGTCAGATGCTCCAAAAATCATTTTGGTTTCATCTTGCAGAAACATTTTCTTAGCAGAAATACAGAACACACTTCTACACATGCGCCCAGTAATAATTCTGCCACTTTGCTGGAAGAGGGTTTTTTTTTGTTGTTGTTGTTTTTAAAGATTTTATTTATTTATTTGACAGAGAGAGACACAGCAAGAGAAGAAACACAAACAGGGGGAGTGGGAGAGGGAGAAGCAGGCTTCCCGCTGAGCAGGGAGCCCCATGTGGGGTTCAATTCCAGGATCCTGGGATCACGACCTGAGCCCAAGGCAGACACTTAACGACTGAGCCACCCAGGCGCCCCTTTGTTGTTTTTTAATGGGTCCCCAATAAGTCATGATTCCATCAGCTTACATGGAAACAATGGAGAGAGGAGTTATTGGGGCTTTGGAGCTGGCTGGGCAGTCCAGGAACTCTGGAAGCAGCTGCAACAAAGCTTGACCTGCTCCGTGTGTACTAGTAATACCTGGTGTGCAGGACATTTGCTGTTGTATCCAGTCACCTTAACTTCTCCGCACGCAACTACCTCCTACTCTCCTACTTGGTGCTTCAGACCGAGATCATTTCACCTCCCACCTCCAGCTCCTCCCCTAGCTACCATGACTGGTTCTGGGGAGGGCACGCCTACTGATCCTAGCCAATGAGAATTCTGCAGGATCACTGGGAAAGAGGTATGTTCCCATTTGGACTTGGACCTAGGAGCTGCTGGTAGTTGACTGGAGTAGTACTGCGAGGGAGGTGGAGAAAGATTTGGTGTAGGCAGACTTGATTGAATTGTCTTGCCTAAAATTAGAACTACTTTCAACTTTCAATGTGGCGGCCCATTCAAGTCCTTTTATGTTTAAGCCAGTGAAGCCCCTGATATATCTGGAAAGCATATTCACAGTATTTCTGGAAGTTCCGATGGTCAGGCACAAGGTCACAGACCCTCAGTGCTTCTATACTGACTAAAGAAACACTCAGGGGGATGGGACACTGGGCTGGCTCAGTTAGTTAAGCATCTGCCTTTGGCTCGGTCATGATCCCGGGGTTCTGGGATGGAGTCCTGCATTGGCCTCCCTGCTCTGTGGGGAGCCTCTCTCCCAAGAAAGAGAGAGGGGAGGGGAAGGGAGGGAAGGGGAGAAGAAGGGGCGGGAAAGGGAAGGAAAGGGAGGGGAGGGAAGGGCAGGGGCAGGAAGGGGAAGGGAGTGGAGTGGAAGGGAAGGGAAGAAAGACAAAGCGGGCCCCTGGGTGGCTCAGTGGGTTAAGTGTCCAACTCTTAATTTCGGCTCAGGTCGTGATCTCAGGATCATGAGACTGAGCCCCTGTGTCGGGCTCTGCACTCAGCGTGGAGTCTGCTTAGTTTCTCTCTCTGCCTCTTCTTACTGCCCCCGACCTGGGAGGTCTCTCTCTCTGTCTCTCTCTCTCAAATAAATCTTTAAAAAAACCCACAAAACACACAGTGTCAGCCCTGCCTCCCCACAACCCACACGGTGCTGCTCCCTGCCGTGCCTGGGGGCTGACCTGCTTTCTTGGATATACGTGAGTTTTACTTCAGGATCTGTCCCTGAAACCCCAGTGACTCAGCGAGTTCTTTACCCTTCTAAGCCTCGGTAGAATGGGGAGCTTCGAGATCATTCCTATACCTTCTGGTTACAGAAACGATTCTGGAAATACTACTTTGCAGTGCCGACTGCTGGCCGACTTCATGTACCCTGCTGGAGCCGGTCTGGACGCTACCAGGAAAGCCTGCGGCTGGGACACATCCTCCATGTGCTGGAACTACGTCTGTCGCATCTGTGGGCCAAAACCTAGCGGCAAGGACAGGCAGTCCAGCGTGGCGGGCGCACAGTGGCCGCTGTGCACTGCCTAGCAGCAAATCTGCCTGCACAGGCCCTCAGTCCCAGAGTGAGACTCCCTGTGGCGACAGCTGTGCAGTTACTGGAAACATCTAGGCTGACAGAAATCGTTATCTGTGACTAAATTTACTTACCTGTTCTTGGATCTGGTCGTTGGTTTTGAGCCTTCTCCTGGTCGGCTAGAGCACAACCCTACAGCTCTCCCAGCGAGGACCAGATACCCTCCCATTGCAATCACACAGGGGTACGGTTGCGTCACTCGGTCATCTGGGTGGGGAGGACCAATCGTCATCTCTCCTGTGTGGCATCAGACTGTGAGTCTGAACCTGAGCTGCCATCTCTCGGACAGCAGGCCTTGGGTACCAAGCAGGAACACACGACAGCTGTACCCATGGTCACCCCGGTGGCAAGAACCACTGAGGCCTTGCTTCTCTGACGGAGGGTCACCAGCACTTACGTCAGACACGCTCGGGGATGGCCCAGAAAAGCCCTCCATTTATCCCTCAATACCTTTCTTAGGTTTTGGATTTTGTTGTATTTATTGCTCTATGCTTTTTGGTGTATGATCTGTGATCTTTGCCAAAGTCCTTTACTATCATCTCATCTCATACCAAATTGGTTCCTATCTGTTCCTCTCTTTATTTGCCCTTCTTGAATTAATAGTGGATTTTTCTGTTTCTTGGCTTCCATGTTCCCTGTGCTGATGGTTTTCAACCACAACTCTGACCTGGACCCCTTAGGAATTCCAGCTTAGTTGTGCCTCAGAGTTAGGTAAAAACTTTCCCACCATTCTTTTTTAATCAATGTGATTGAAATCAAATTCATCCTATGTGCCATAAAATTGGATTCTCTTAGCATTTTCCCCATCGCTGTCAATGGACCCACATCTGACCTCAGCCCAACCTTGAGAGATATCCTTGGCTCCGGCTCCCTCTTACTCTTTTGCCACCAACGCTACCATGTATTACAGTAAATAGCTCCTCACTTCCTCCTAATTCCTTCCATCACCCTGGACCATGTCTGCCGTGGTTCATGCCTGAATGATGGCAGCAGCCTAGCTGCCCTCCCTGAGTTCCCCCAATTCTAGTCCATACTTCTTTCTGAGACTAATTTTCCTAAGCCTACACCTTACCTATCATTCTCACATCATATTACAATTCCTGCAATATATCAAGATTTCCTATCATCGACTTCATCCTACCTATTCAAATTCAACAATGTTTTGGCTTATATTATCCTAGGAGTTCTGATATACTATATTTCCAAAACTATTCCTTTTTGTTATCTTCTAAGTGCTCTTCTTGCTAACTACAATACCTAGCCCCTAAGTGTTCATCTAACACTTCAAATTCATCCTCATCCTATGACTTAGACCATGCTGACTCCCCAAGTAGCAGACTCTCTTTCCATCTTACATCTCCTCCTGGGCCCTCCAGGAAGCCTACCTTTCCCTTCTAGCCCCCACGGATCTTCCTCTCCTCTAAACACCCCCAGTGCTCATGGTCCACACTAGATAGAGTCCCTGAATAGCACGCTCTGTCCCATCTGCTCTGCTTGATTTTTCCAACGAGACCACAAAGGCCTTGATGGTAACAACAAGGCTATATACTTCTTTGCTCTGTACTGTCTGGCAAAAGACACTCAATAAATACTTACTGATTCACTGAAATCGATTTATAGTGATGCAGGGGGCTGAGGGTAGGAGAAAGAGGGAGAGGAGAGTGATATAAATCTAGATCTTCCAGATAATTCCTTGGATCTACCACTTCTGGTCACCTGCTACCGCCCTCCTCCACCCGATTACTTTACCTGCAGAACTGAACCTCTTGGTCAAACTGTGAGTTTTCTGGCTGCGTTCCTTCCTTCAGCTGGCTGACGTTGAAAAAGGAGAGGGTGTGGTTGACAAAGCCATGCAGGGTCCCGTTGTGACTATAGGCGTACTGGTACACGAGGCGGGGGATAAAGTCGGAGGTGATGGCGATGACAAAGGCCTGAAGGACAGAAGCACAGGGGCTTGAGGGGTGTTCAGGGCGGATGCTGTCCAGGTGGCACAAGGTCCCTCTGGGCTGAGGGACGGGTCCCTCTTGGGCTCCCTATCCAGAGGCACCACTCTGATAGAGAAGCCCTTACTTGGAGCTCATGCAGTTTCCCACCTTCGATATGTGTAAGTGAACCCACTGGACAGTGGCTGGCCGCTGAGAGTACTAAGCCAGTGTGGACTGTTGGGTTCTGGTGGGAGTGAGCCCCTCTGAAAAATCGGAGTTGACAATGATGTTGGCCAAGCCAAGGCAGAGTAGAAGAATTTCTGAGAAAATTACTCAGAGTGACAAGAGTGCTACTTAGAGGCAACGTGCAAGGACACTGGCTGACGACGAACCTTTACCTCTGCGGGACACCAGAGAACCAGGAGTACCAGGGACATGGTACCATAGTTCCCTCCGTTTGACCATCGTCTCTCAGCACTTTTTAGCACAGCACGTGAAGGAAGTTGTGCTTTCATCCATTGGACTTAAGAACACTGAGACCCCGTGGGGGTAGGAGTGGGTCTTGCTGGATCCAACCACACGTACCCAATGTACTGTCTGGCATATTTAAGTGTCCTATAACTGTCTATGGAGCAAAGCAAACAGCGAGTGAATGACGGCATGTTTGAATGTGGAGGTACTTTCTGCAAAGAATCTTAAATCTTTCTGGCAGGTGTTTATACTGTATTCTGCACCAATAATTAAAGCTATTTTTTTTAATGTAGTTTAGGTATTGTTTTCTACATGTATATATGAGCATGGATGGCCATAACCATATTTGAGAATGAGTAAATACTTACTGAGCTCTTGCTCTACGTCCTTTCATCTTCCCATTTAATCTCCAGAATGATCCTTTTTGGCGGGTAATCTTATGCTCTCCCATTCTTACAGATAAGTAAAGAAGTCTTAGAAAGGCCAGGGAGGTAAGACTTCTTGTCATTCTGTGCTACGGTGGAAAGTGCTTAGTATGCAAGGCCCCTTTCCTAGTAAACACAACTCCAAAGTAGCTACTGATCTAGTCTCCGAATTCCACCTCATCTGCCAGCCTTAAGATGTGCGCTTCCTACTTTGAGCATTCAAAATGCAGGGGGCTGATTCTCTCTGCCTCTCTAGTCATTTTATGTGTTCTTAACAGGCAACCCAGTCCCAGCCAGAACCAAGGTTTCTTTCCCGGGGGAAAAGGGGCCGTGGCTTTATTGGTATGTGCCAGGCCGGCGGGAGTTTCTGGGGAGATGGAACAAAAGGCCCTGCCGGGCCACCATCCATACAAAAGGCAGGAGCAAAAGCTGCCATTGGCTTGGGCCCAGCAGGATTTCCCCTGAAATGCTGACATGTCTGGCAAGGCAGTTAAGGAGGTCACAACAGGTAGGACCCCTCTTCTTGTCTGTCCTATCCTCACCTACGCATGCCAGAGTCCGTGGGAATAATTACGACTCCGCATTGACAGCTTGGAGGAACCGTAATGAGGAACCACGGACCTGGGCACCAGTCCAGGTACTGTTTAGCTTGGGAGTAGAAAAAGAAAGGAAAGAGATGGATAGATATGGGGAATTCTTTCCTCATTATTCTTGGCTCTGAAGAAAGATCAGATTTTTGACTCTTAAGGCCAAGGTATGCATTCTGGTGGATAGTTAACTTTTGCTTAGTGAAATGAACAAGAGCGTCGCGCAGCCCAGCCGCTGCAGGAGTCAGAAGGCGTGGAGGCGCCATTAACCTTAATAAGGTTAACCTGTTCACCTTTGTTCAAGGCGGCCTTGAACAAAGCTCCAGAATAAAAGGCTGGGAGATAACGAGGCCTGGGACCCTGCTTTGAAAGCCGCAGCTCCCCTAGAGGCCCCCTCGGCAGCTCCCTTCCCACAGAGCTAGGGTGTCACGGAGGGAACAACTTACGTTGCTGATAACGGAGAACTTGCCGATCCCCGAGAGAATGTCAAACCAAATCCCTGTAAGACAGAGAGCAGCGCGTCGGGCTCGCTGCCACCCTTGGTCTGGTGACAACAAGGCCGCAGCTCAGGGTGAGGATCCACAGACAAGGTACCATGGAGGTCTGTGAGGCCCCCAGGAATGGGCTTGCCTAGGAAGGCTTAGGTGCGCCCGCCTGGAAATCAGGGGGACAAGTGGGTGTGGATAAAGGCCTCCCAGAGCCCGAAGATATGAGGACGAGGAGCTCCAAGGGACGGTAAGGCAAGGGCTTCCCCCAGCCCTCTTGAATCCAGAGTGAGACAGTGATGGCAGGATGCGGCAGGGAGCCCGAGGGGATGGACGGAGGCGAGGGCCTGCCATGATCTCTAGGCAGGGGACATACCGATATCTTTGGTTCTCACGGCATCTGGCCGTCTCAGCTCTGTCACAAACTTCTTTGCATCAAGCCGCACTTCGATGACATTGTTGAGGAGGGCGAACACAGGTGCCAGAGGAAAGGAGGCCACGAAGAGGGTGACAAAGCCAAACTGGATGACTAAAGGAGAGAAGAGCATGAGGAGCTTCCCCAGGAAGAAGCAGGATCTAGGTCAACCTGGCCTTGCAGCCACGGCCCCTTGTCTTTTCTTTCGGGGTCTCTTTCCCGCCTTGGTCTCCCAGCTCCCGCTTCTTCTTGCCCCACAGCTATGGTCTTTCTCTCCCAGCGCTTGCAGGCCCATGGGCCAAGGCCATCGCTGCAGAGCAGACTCTGCGTGAAGTGTGGTGAGGAGATTCGAGAAAAAGAAAAGTCTTGACTCTCTCTTTTCCATCACTCTTTATCTCCAGCCACTAATCCTGGTCCTCTAACTCACAGGTTGACAATCTTTCTCAGTAAGCGTCCGGATGGTAAGTATTTTTCCATTTGCAGGCCACACCATCTTGTCACAATGACTTAACCCTGCCATTGTAGGGCGAAAGCTGCTAGGGACAGCACATGGACAGATGAGCTTGGCTGTGTTCCAATAAAACTTTATTCACAAAAGCAGTACATAAAGTGGGCTGGAATTGGCCTATGGGCCATAGTTTGCCAACCCGTAAGGTCACTTAAAAAAAAAAAATCACCTCCCAAATTGGGCCTCATCTTTCCATATAAATAGTCACTGTTTTTAGAAAGTTTATTCATTCATCACACATTTATTGAGAGCTCACTGAGAGTCAGGCACCTTGCCAAGTATTTCAGGAGGCAAAGGTCTGGTCCTGCTTTTGGTGAGCTGAGTGTCAAGCAGAAGAGAGAAACATACACAAAGATGAGCGCCAAGATTGCATGCCAAGAGAGAATGAGGAATGTGTCAGAGATAGCGGGGACCCAGGAGAGGGGGAGCGCAAGCCCATTCATGGTGGGGGCTGAAGAGAGCCTCCAGATCAAACACCTAAGCTTGGTCTTCAAAGATGGGCCTGGGCTGAAGAGAGCATTCCAAGCCATGGAAGCAGTGTGAGCAAAGGAGAAAGGAGGCCTGTGCCAATCAGCGTGGTGCCCAGCCCTTCATTGCGTCTGCCTGGGTCACAGCCCAACCCCCTAACTGCTTCCCTTGTCCAGTCTGTCCAGGCTTCTATAGCCTCTTCCCCCTGATCCTGGCACTTACGTATCATAAAAATAGCTCTGGGCTCCCCTCTGTTTCCTGACTATCAGCCAAATTCCTTATCTCGGGAGGCAGGTACTTCATGGTCTGCTCCCCACGTACCTCTCTAGCCCTATCTCTCCACATCTCCCCCACAGCCAGCATGCTTCTGGCTTTAGGCACCAGGTTTCTCCCCTTTGGGATCTTCCTGGAAGGCAGCAGGTGCCCCCCTCGCCTGTGCACAAGCTCTCCAGCTAACAACATCTCTGCAGCCCAAAGACCATTCAAATGCCATCTTCTCAGAGAAGTCCCTTCCTCCTTCTCTACCCTCGCCCTGCCCTGGCTCCTGCCTCTGTTACAGCTCTCATCGTGTGCTGTTGTGACTCATCTACTCACACTTCTTTTTCACTAGACAGGCAAGGGCTCTATCCATCCCTAGGGGCTCAGCAACCACAGTTCCGAGTCCTGGGAAAGCCATAGTCTAATAGGAAGCCCCTACATGCCAAGGGCAAGTTATTTAACTTCTCCGGGTCTCAGTTACTTCGACTGCAAATGGAGAATGACGATGCCCATCTAGGTTGTCACAAGCGTGAGTGATATTGCACAAATCAGGTGCTTAGAACAGCGTCTGCCACCTAATAATTGCTCGATAACGTTATCCCTTATTGGGATAAATATCAACTCTTACGAGCGGCTGTGACATAGACTGCACACGGATATGTTACACAGACACAAATTTAGGCTGTAAGCCCTGAATTAGAGTCGGGAGGCCTGACCTCCAGAGTTGGAGGTGTTTCTCACTAGCCATATGTCTTTGCGTAATTCTCTCTGTCCCGATGGGCTTCAGTATCCTCACTGAGAAGGCCTGAAGAGACTGGTTTAAATTCCTCTCCAGGTCTGATCTGTAATGATGCTCTGATTCTCATTCTCTTGGACAAGCTTCAAGATTCTAGAATATTCAAATAAAGAATGAAAACCCAGGATCTAAACTAAAAAAAAATAATAATAAAATAGAAAACGTTCACAGAGGGATATGCCCCGTGGCAGTAGAAGTTTCGAGAAAGAAAACCTGCGTGGAACTGCTTTTGATCTGGCAGTTTGCTTGGGCCCACAGTTGTGGGTTTTTGCTCTTGTCCGTCTCCGTGTGGTCCTTGATGCCCAGCAGGTTCTCAGCCGGCCCCAGGGGACTGGCAGGTGTCAGTTGGTGGCAAGATCACCAGAAGGCGCAGATTTGTCAAGGTTGGGACCTTGGAAGGATGCCTGCCAAGCTGGCTGGCTGAAGGGGTTGGGGCGGTGGGGAGCGGGAGGGGAAATCTTTAAAAACAAGCTCTGGGAGCCAGTTCAAAATGCAGGGTCTCCAGCATCTTTTAAATCAGGCTTTGCTGAGGAATTCACTTTAGAGTCAGGGGTAGGGGTGGGGGCAGGGGGGGTGGAGGGGACAGAATTAACAAGGAAAGCAAAACAGATGTTAGACTAGTTTTCTACAACCTTTAAAATACATGTCTGTATTTAAGTATATGTATGAATGTGTCTTTATTTGTGGACTTCTAAGTTGGCCTTCTTGATTCTAATGAGTTCAGTTCTACAGGGCAAGTGTTCTTCTTTTTGGTAGTTACTTCCTCGAGCAAAACCGTGCAAACCCTCCAAAGCCCCCACAAGGGCCTGGCAGGGAGACTGGCAGGGGAGGAAGGGACAGGTTACTTCTGAGCGGCTGTCAATGTACATAGCACGCCATCACCACACTTGTGCAAATGGCACGCGGACACCCAGGGTCTTCCAGGAAATAAGAAAATAGGACTGTGCCCTCACTCTCCTTTTCTTCATGTGATCTCCAGGGGAGAGATGAGCCCTCTCCCTGGGGTTGCCCTGGTGATTTGTTTTTTTTACCTTCATAAACTCTCCAGACCTACAGGCTCCCTTTGGTCTCTCCTGGGTCAACATAAACGACTTTCAGTGGTGGCTCGATGCTCACAGTGCGCCTGAATTACCCCAAAGCCATGACACGGTTCTTATTTTCTCCTTGCCATGGAAGCCTATGTCCAGCCCTGTATGACCTCAAGGGGTTGGGCTCAGGAAAGGCCCATGGTGCTGGGCCTGCAGTGACAGGACACCCCCATTCCCACTCTGATGTTCCGCAGGGTACCCTAGGCCATGAGGACCCCTCTCTGCAGATGTCCTAAGCGGCAGGGGCTGCCTGCTTGGACAGGGCACACTGCACATTTCCAGGAATCAGCCCAAAGAGGCAGAATCAAATAGGAAGCTTTGTTTTATCTGGGGGAGGAGAAAAATATAAAACTCTAACCCTCTAACATACACATGCCAAATCCAAGACTTTTTCTTTCAAATCAAAGGCCTAAAGGCTGTATCAGATGGGCATCCTTCTGGGTTCACTTCAGAGGACACAACGATACTGGCCTTCACCAACACCAAGATTGACTTCTACAAACAGCCAGGCTGCATTAGGATAAGAACGTCGCCGGGAACCCTCTGTGCACTACGTAATAGAAGCCAGCTTGGCTTGACCAGTAACAGATTAAACCTGGCCAAGCCAATTAGGCAGGAATCCGTAAGTTGATTTTCAGCTAAACCTTTACAAAGCCTGCAGTAAGGAGCTCCAACAATGCTGGGAGGGAAGCACAAAGACTGGAAACACTCCAAGGCACAAAGTCCATTGCTTTTCTCCTCTCCCTGTCCAGCACCTTCTCAAATCAACACTAGCCCTATACTGCCTGACGCTGGAGACAATTAAAATCTTGGCCTTCGTTACCTGGGCTTAGGTTAAAATAACAAGGAGGAGTGGGTTAAACTGAACAAGATGGCTTCCAGCAAGGACATTCCAAGATAATCTACTTCAGGAAGAAAAACAGTGCATCAGGTAGAAGAGATTAGCCAGGATTTATGGAAGAGCTCTTGATCTTCCAGAATCTATGGAAGAGCACAGTTTTTACTCATTAATTTAAAATTCTTCAGTGAAAATATCCACCTTCCCATCACACATATGCCCGTATGCATGCACACTCACACACACAGGGTTGTGACATTCAAGACTTTGTGATCTAACCCGAATTTATTTTTCCAAACACATCTCCTTCCCACCCATGCTCTGAGCTCAGGGCTAATATTTAGCTGGTATGCTTGGAGACCAACTCTGCCTGCTTTCCAACCATTTCAAAAAACCATTTCAAACTCATCATGTTTTCCATATTTCTAAGCCTTCATACATACTTCTACTATCTGTGCTGCTCTAATTTTCATCCTCTTCTCATGTGCTGAATGAATTATAATCTGCATTTTTAGGTCTGACTCAAACCTAACCTTCTTAATAAAGAACCTTTTCCACCCTAGTCCCACCACCTTGCCCAGGCAGAAGTAAGTGCTACAGTCACCTCCCCTACTCACTCCCATCATGCCTTGCATACATAGCTCTACTGGTCTACTCGACTCAGTCCCTAGATGGGGAGCCCCAGGGGACCATGGACATAACAAATTATTTTCTGAGTCCTCACAATTTTGTGTGGTGCCTATCCCACAGCAGGTGTTCAGAGGTTAGTTGGTTCATAAATATAAGGTTATTATTTTCACCAGCTGTAAACACAAAACAGATACAAAAAGAGGTCAACTCAACTGTGTGAAGGGAAATCATGGGACTCAGTGATGGTGAAGAGAGATGGGACATGAAATGCTGACATCTTGACATGGCAGTTCTCAGTGCTATAACTTGCATGGAAGACTTGGAAGAAAGTGAGCATAAAACCAGTCAGGAGAGTCTAAATCTAATGAAAATCATCATAGTGTTTTTTTCCCTTAACTTTCTATAGCTTAGTAAAAGCAACACAAGTCTTCTTCTTCTTTTTTTTTTTTTAAAGATTCCACCCATTTATTTGACACACAGAGAGAGATCCTAAGTAGGCAGAGAGGCAGGCAGAGAGAGAGGGGGAAGCAGGCTCCCCGCCGAGCAGAGAGCCCAATGCAGGGCTCGATCACAGGACCCTGAGATCATGACCTGAGCTGAAGGCAGAGGCCTAACTCACTGAGCCACCCAGGTGCCCCAGCAACACAGTCTTCTTAAGGGGATGACAAACTGTGGGCTCAAGAATCCTCCTTTTCTTGAACCACTAACAAGCAATGCAAGGAAATAAGTAAGGGACTTGGTGATGTGAGTTGGTCTTCTCAAAGATTCAGCTAGAAACAGTCCCTTAATATAAACACTTATGTGAAAATAGAGCAAGGGAAGGTCATCACTGTTTATTTTGTCAGCCCTTATTTCAAGGCTGTACCCAGTGATGCCTGTCCCCTGAGGGCAAGGGAAGCCAACTGGGCTCAGCACAGAGGGTATCGGTGTAAAAAGGAATTGCCAAGTGTCGGTTGATCGTTAAACAGGAAGAGATAATGAGGGCGTGAGCATGGGCCTCTACTGCTTAGGAAAACAATTAAAAGTGCTGAAAGAATTTAAGAAGGTTCTCAGTGTCCATCAGTCACCATTCGTTCATCCATCCAACAATCATTTATTGAGCACATTCTATATGCTGGACACCATGTCTGTTGCTAGGAAATGAAGATGAACAAATTACTGTGCCATCCTCCCAAGAGCTCACAGTGCACAGTGGAGAAGGTGGACATGTGGACAGACCCTGCTGGTGTCAGAGAGTTAGACCTCTAACAGCAGCACTCCCGGAGCACTGGGGCAGGAATAATTCACATTCACCAGCAGATCCATAAAGCTTCACAACCATTGTGCTTGACTTGAAGAGCAAAGCAAAAGGAGGGCACGATAGTGAATCTTGGAACACTGCATCAAAAGCTAATGATGTCTTTCATGGTAATTAACATAACACAAGAAAATTAAAAAAAAAAAACAAAAATAAAGTAATCTGGATTTGGAAAAAAAAAAAAAAAGAAAAGAAAGCATTTGAAGGTTGGCTGTATGGCTGGTAGTTAAGATCTGTCATGAAAACCATGGATCCAAATTTCCAAACAAACTACTTAGGACATAAAGATAGCAGGTGGAATTCCTCTCCTTCTGTATGGAGTCACTTGGGGTTTATACAGTGGATGGGGCTCAATTCAGAAACTCTGGAAGTCACAACAGGAAGGAACAGGCTGGAAGGAACAGCGTAAATATTAAGAGTTCACTGCATACAAATGCAACATTGGGACAGATAGGCAAGGCATACTCTCTTCATTTCTTTGTGATTAAGGGAGAGCCAGTCTCCACTTTTTCACCACATGAACAGTGAAACACTAGTTTCTCCAGATGGAGGAAGAAGGTCCAGTGATTTCTGAGAGTTCCTGCTACTCAATAATTCAGAGTCTAGTTTGGACAGCAGAATGTAAGTTGACAGTACGATGCAGACCAGTCCATATGCAGCCCTCTTCTCTACCTTGGGAACAGAGGCTGGGGCCATGGGAGCCTTCTGGGATGAACCCTGCTGATGACCACAGCAAAGGGCAGGAGAATGTGGCTCTCAGACACAGGGAGCTTGAAGGCTTGGACACTATGGTCTTCTGGAAAAATCTGCCCATCGCTCCCCTTCCATAGTCTCTAAGCAAAACTCCAATGCTCAGTCTTCACGGAACCTCAGCTGGCATTTCCTACACATCTACCAGCGTAGGATGCATGCTCTCTGGTCATAAAAACAATCTTCAGTGTCAAGTATTATTATTTCCATTTTCAAGTAAGAAAGCTGAGTCTCAGAGAGGTAAAATAATTTTCCCAGGGCCACAGACCTAACAACTGATGAAGCTGGGAAACAAAGACAGCTTCTGATGTCACCCAAATTCCATGTCCTTTCACCACACAAAAAGGAAAATACTCAGCCCTGATGCGACAGTGTCCATCCCCCTCCCTAGCTGCTTTCATATCTCTTGGGTTTCCTTTATTGGATCTTCTCCAATCTAATTTCTAATCTTCCCGTCGGATAACTAACCAGCAATCTGTACTGATATTTTCACTCTCCAAAGCATCTTTGCTCACACGTCTTCTGTGGCTGGTGCGTTGGACAGTCCCTGCTGTTTTCCGTGTCACTGCTGCTATCTGACTGCATTTGTGCTGCCTCAAAAACCTTGTATCAGTGGACCCAGTTCAGCTTCTTCTTTTTTTTTAAAGATTTGTTTATTTGAGAGAGAGAGAGAGACAGAGAGAGTACAAGCAGGGGGAGATGCAGAGGGAGAGGGAGAAACAGGCTCCCCACTGAGTAGGGAGCCTGATGTGGGGCTCGATCCCAGGATCCTGAGATCATGACCTGAGCCGAAGGCAGATGCTTAACAATCTGAGCCACCCAGGTGCCCCCTAATTCAGCTTATTAAAACTAGAGAGAATTGAGGGATGAGATCTACTGATTTACTTCTGATTTTCAGAGAACAGCTTAGTGACTTCCCAGTAAATGTTTATTGTGAACAGATGAATGACCTGGCTTACTCACTCTTGTTTACTTTATCCACCTGCAAAATGGGAATGCGAAGACCAGTTATTCATTCCTTCCTCCCATCCATCCATCCATCCATCCATCCGTCTGTCCGTCCTCTCATCTACCTATTTGGGCTGCGGTAACACAGCCAGTGAGGTGGAAGGACAATGAAAGTAAGCATGACCAGAAAGAAGTTCTCAAGCAACAAATCATGACTGAGAACCTTTGTTTCCTTTATTCCTTTGCCCTTTCATCTTCTCAAAGGGCTGTAGAAAAGTCAATAAAAAGAACACAAATTAGGTTTACAGAATTTTAGACAAAAAGGAAACGACAGGGAAAGGAGGAAGAAACAAATGTGCAAATTCCAAGGACCCATGCTGGGGCTGTGGCTGAGCAAGAGAGCGCACTCTGAGCTTCCGGGCTATTACAGCTAGAAGAGAAATGGGAAAGCAACGGAGGTCTCAGTAAGTTTTAATCTTAAAGACTGCCTTCCACTTACTCATCCACTCATTTCACAAGCACTCCTGGGCATCTCCTGCATGTCAGGAGCTTTCCGTAGAACCTCGAGGGGTATGGTATCCAGACATACTGTGGCCTTTTCTCTTAAGTAGGTATGGGGAGAGGGACTCCTAGCATGTTAAATGATAAGCAATGTATGCTCCAAAAGCAAAAAAAAAAGGGAGGGGGTGGCAGGGAGAGAATGACAGAGAGAGAGAGAAAGAGAGAGAGAGAAATGACCTGTGACTCGCCCTACTTTCCAGAAATACTGGAATGAGACCCTGGATACTGCCTGAACTGTGTTTAAATGCCATTTGGAGAAGACGGCAGGTGCCTGATTATCCAGTGAGATGACTCAGTTTGTATAAACAGGATGGCTCAGGGAAAGGAATTTCCTGGCTCTTTGAGCCATTGCCTTGTAGCATACAATCTTGGAGTTCTATGAAAGAATATTTGGGCTTCAGTGCTGATGACTGTACAGATACTCTGGAATATTTCATCACTTACATCTAAGGCACCCTTGGGACTAGATTTGTATGTCTGGTCTGTTGGGAACTTGGAAATTACCCAGTGTGGTCCCCACCACCCATGACCAGAGAAAGGATATCAGAATAGGAAAGGGATCTTGGGTGTCATCGGAGTCACTGCTCTATCCAAACCTTTCTACTCTTTCTTTAATAAGTGGCTACCTTTACCTGATTGTTACCCAGGGAAGACACTCTGATGTCTGCAGCCAGCTCTTTCCATTGCTTTCTATTCTCTGTCTCAGTGGCAAGTCACTGAGACTTTGGGCTATTTGTTATGAAGCTTTACCATAGCAGCAGCTGACTATTACATGGGATACTTTGCCTAAACCACCCAGATGATGGGACAAACCTACCAATTTGTATTGCTGTAGGAGACCTGCCTTTGAAAGGATAGCATTTCTTCATTACAAGCACTTGAAAATAAGGCATCTTGGCCCCCGGCTAGGGGGAAGTCAAGCAGTAGACTTTCCCAGCTAAATCAACACAGCCAGGGTGTCCGGAGAGCTCTGGTGAACAGAGATGGCTGTAGAGTCCAACCGTCACTTTGTCTTCAAGGTCCTCGCTATAGGATCACCTCTTTCATTCTTTATTCTTCCTTTTTCTTCTTGAAACATTTATTAAGCACCTACTGTATGCCAGGCCCTGTGGTTAGGTATTATGAATGAATAAGACACAGATCCTGCCCTTGAGAAGCTCCCTTCCCAATTTCATGAACATGAACACAGGCTACTGGTGTTTCATTGTATCACTTATTTACCTGCTAAAATGGTAACAAAACTTGATTAAGAGATTCCTTTGGAACTTACAGAATTAAATTCAGGCCTACCTTCTTATGCCAAATTCCTCTCTGTAACAACCAAACCGCCGTCAGTGTCAGACAACTACACTTGCAACCCTTAAAGCAACTGAAGAATTTCCTCCCATCAGGCCCTGGGGAAAACTCCACGATGGGGCTGTGAGGGGCCTGTGGCCAAAAAGCTCTGAAGCCTCATTTTGGGGTTGGGGACAGTGATGATTAATGTCATGGCCTGCTCTTGGGCGAGCATTCTTTCCTTTCCTCAGCGGTGAGGGTGGGGGACTACCCTTGAAGTCCCCCTTAGTAAGCGCTTCAGGAAAAGGGTTTGATATTGGAGATTCCCTCGAAAGCTTGCTGCTCCCCCTCACAGGTTTCTCCAGCTTAATCCCTCACTCTCAGGTTTCTCTTTGTCTGGGGCCAGCCCATCCCCACCACCTGGTGCTGCAGTGCTGCCCAGAGGTAGCTCCCTACCGCCAGCCAGCGCCCCCTCCACGGGCTGACTCCCAGCCCCACCCCCAACTCCCAGCTTCCCCTTCACCTCAGGACCCCTCCCCCATGCCTGCTGGGCCCTGGGCCCTGGTTCCAGCTCAATTTAGAAAAATGTAAATATAATACATCTCTCCCTGCTGCCTCCCTCAACTGATGACCTGCCTCACCATTACAACTGACAGGCTCAGAGTGGGCTCAGTGCACTTCCTGTCTGCATGGGTGGTCCTGGGGATCACGGGAAAGGAAGCTGACAGCTGAGCGTGCAGCGGATCACCATGTCAGGCACACCAGAGGGAGTGGGCAGCTTTGGTTTCACTGCTCTCCTTTTTGTTCAAAGCCCAAGACAAGGGTCTTTCTGGAATCGGGAGGTCTAGCCTGTTGAGAAGGAAAGAGGAAAGCTCCCTCTACCCCTATCCCTCCACGAAAGCCCAAGTTCCTGTGGGTCCTGATGAAAGTCTCTTGTGCAACGATCTGGAGATCTGGAAAGGGGCTCTAGCCTCAGTTTCACTAATGAGCCTTTAGGGCAACGTTAAGCGCCTTGTATCACTCCCTGTGCCTCTTGGCCTCAGGGTGCACGTCTAGCCGGATGTGTGAACTGGGGTGCCAGCACTGGAAGACCCCCCTGGAGGTTGCCTGGTCCAGTGGTTTGCAAGTCTTAATTCTTGTCAAGACATCAGTGACAAACGGTTATGTGCACCATTCAGTCCCCCTGCGGCGGCCAGGTTCTGTGCGTGCTGAAACCTCTCCTGCTCTCCCACTCGAAAATAATCTAGAAATGTGAGAGAGTGAGGGTGGCGTGGACTCTGCTTTACCTTATATTTTTAAACTACATGACCGTTAGTAGCGGCACCTGACCTGTGACCGATTCCGCAGCTGGTTTTGACCACAGACCCGTGGGTCACACCTCCGCAAGGAAAGATCCCCCTCTGGTCTACGGCCCTACCACGTCAAGGAGGAGAGTGAGGCCCAGAGAGATGCTTTGATGTGCTCAGGGCCACACTTCTGGATAAAGGCAGAGCTGGATTCATACCCACTTCCCATCTGACAGACACCCTGTGAAGACTGGAAGGGGACAGATTCCTTGCTCTGCCCTGCAGTGATCATCTGAAGACAAAAGGGCTTGCTGTGAAGACAGAGGTGAGGAGGAATCAGAAGCAGTGATAGGATTACTACCACCAAACCTCAGTCATCCCCAGGGATGGCAGAAACTGTCGCCCCCAACAAGGTTCTGACAGTCGTGGACTTCAGTCTTCTCCCCACCCCCCCCACGCAAGCTATTTCCCAGGGCTGCTACCTGAGAGCAGCATGGAAGGGTTCATGTTACACTTTCTCTTACTTCCCTGGCTTACTCACAGGAACAGAATACATGATAGGCTGAGTTGGGGGAGGGCAGAAGGCACAAGCAAAGGGAAAGAGGGGCGAGGGGGGGACAGGAAAGGAGGAGGAGGGTAGCGAAAGAGAAACAGCGCTAACCTCCTTCTTGGTAAACCACCCACTGGATTATCAGTCAATTCCTATGGAGAACTGACTGCAGCCCTGCTGGAAGAGAGATGTTTCAGCCTAAGTAAGATATGGGCTGATAAGAGAAAGGAGAGCCAGAGAAGGGATACCCTCCTGTCTTCAGTCACTCCTTCATGGGGCTCCTTGGTGTGTGTTCAGTGCTAGTGTGGTGGTGGGCCAGCCTAGGCCCTGTGGTTCCAGGAACCCACCCCCAGGACGTTAGCTACCAAGAGCTATCAGAGGCGTCCCTGTCTTAGGAGGCAGCTTGTCCAAAATCCTGGGGTGGGGGTGGGGGCAGCTAAAATCCTAAGGAATGGGGGAGGTGGGAGGGGAAAGGAGGAGAGAACATGGGAAGGGAGAGGCTTTGGGGAGGAGGTGACACCAGAATGAGAAGGTCCAGGGAGTTCCAGGGCAAGGTGGCTAGGGAGTGTCAGACAGGAAAGAAGTGAAAGGGAGGCTGCGGGTGAGAAATCACTAGGGTCCATTTTGGCTGGACCAAGGGTGTGTAAAGAGGCCTAGGGTTCCATACCTTGAAAGAATGTCCCACAGGGCCTTGGTAAAGATAGGGGAACCCTGGAAGTCTTTGAACAATGGATGCTAAGACCAAGGCTAATGCTGGAAATCATAAACAGGGCAGTAGCAAGATGGTGGTGGTTGCAAGGGGCTGTGTTGAGGGTGTGCTAGGCAAAGCACCAGGTTCAAGAGGTTCAGAGACTGAGCAGAAGCAGCAGCTTCCAGAGATATTCCCGAGGCAAGATCAAACCCCCTGGAGGTGTGTGGAGACAGAAATGTGAAGGAACAGCGATGTTCTTGGGGCCTGGTGGGCCGTGAAGCATCCCTATGGTCAGGAACGCAGGAGGGTCCCAGGAGCAGAGTCTCCAGGCAGAGGATTGAGAAATGTCTCCCCAGGGACGGAGTCTCCTCCTGGCCTTGTCTAATGCCTCAAAACAAGCCTGAGGGGGAGGCTGGATAAGGAAGCTCTTGTTTCCAGGCCAGAGTTTGCTCTGCCTCAGTACATGGGTTCCGAAACTGAAGGCAGTTTGGTGAGGGGCAATGACAGCAAGGGTGGAAGAGAATGGACAATCCTCTGTACACACCTCTACTCAGTCAAACGGAAGCTTTCAGGGCCCAGCCTCTCCGAAGAAAGCGCCGTTAGCTGCATTTTGTTTTGTTTTGTTTTTGTTTTATGACCACGAGGCCCTTGCTTGTAACTGCCCCCTCTATCTGCCGCTAGCCCCTAAGGTCCTGAAGGCCTGGGTCCCACTCGTTGCCTCTGTGGACCCGGTGCCTGGCGCAGGTCCTGATCTAGCAGTACCCTTGGGGAGGGCCAGGATGGGGCCACTGCGGAGGGAGACGTGAAATCGGAGTTGAGCTTAAATCCGAGTCTGAGGGACAGCATTCCACTCTGTCTACTTCCGCTGATGACCTGATCCCCGAGGGCAAAGGAGCAAATTGAAGCCAGCAGGGACTGTTCTTTGAGGCAAGCCCTGATCATAAACATGGTTTACTTCGGTCTTGGGAGATGAAAACTGCTGCCTATAAAAAATATATCTAAATTATGTCCAGAGTGAAAAGGGAGGCCAGCCCAACTATCATGGGACAGAAAGAAGTGAGGCTTCTCTTTCTCTGCCACTGAAGGAAGGGAGCTAAAGTGCCATTCATTCAAGAAAAGTTTTACTGGGGGTGCCCGGGGGGTACAGTCGATTAAGCTTCCAACTCTTGGTTTCAGCTCAGGTCCTGATCTCAGGGTCATGAGATCGAGCCCCGCATATGGCTCCATGTTCAGTGGGGAGTCTGCTTGAGATTCTCTCTCTCTCTCTCTCCCTCTGCCCCACCTGCTCGTGCTCTCTCCCTCTCAAACATAAATAAATCTTAAGAAAAAAAAAAAAAAAAGAAACATTTTATTGGGGTCTTACTACATTCCAGAAATTGTGCCCGTTGAGACTAGGTAGGAATAAGGGGGTCTTCTGCCCTCAAACACTCACATTTTTTCCTCTACCGAAGCAGGTTGGGGGGCTGAGAAGAACTGTCAGTGGAAGAACCCAAAACTGCTTCCCGGAGACATGTCTGAGCCTGAGCGACTCAGCAAGAACTTGCTGCAGGCAGACAGACCAGCACCGGCAAATCCAGCCCCGGAAGCAGGAGACAAACAGGTGCGCATTCGCAGAGCCTGCTCCTGGGTGACCTTGGAAGCTACGCCCTGCAGGATATTTGAACTTTAACTTAAGGGAAGTCAGTCATGTTGAAGGATTTTCTGTAGAAAAGAAAACGTACTCTGGACTGCATTTTAGAAAAGCCGTTTTTAAAAAGTGAGAAGGAAATGGAGAAAGGAAGGGGGAAAGGAAGCAGGGGGCAAGTTAGGATGTCTGCAGTCATGCAAAGGAGGTAAGCACTTCTGGTTATAAAATAAATAAGCCATGGAGATGAAAAGGACAGCCTGGGGAACACACACAATAATAAAAAAGAAGAGGGGTGCCTGGGTGGCTTGGTCAGTTAAGCGTCTGACTTCTACTCAGGTCATGATCCTGGGGTCCTGGGATCGAGCCCCAGGTCAGGCTCCCTGGTCAGCAGGGAGTATGCTGCTCCCTCTGCCTCTGCCCTTCCTCTTGTTCATGCTCTCTCTCTCTCAAATTAATAAGCAAAATATTTTAAAAATTAATTTAAAAAATTAAAAAGAGGAAGAAGAAGAAAAAGGAGGAACCGTGAGGGCTTGAGTGGGAATGCAAAATTGTAAAACCAGTGATGTAAGGAGCCATGGATAAAAAGGATTCTGGATCATACTGAGCAGGCCTCTCCCCAGCTGGAGTTGATGCAAAGTCAGAGAGGAGTCTTGGGAGCAGACATGCTGGATGCCATTTCTGGGATGCAACTCCTGAACCCAGAAGTTCAAATTTGCAATTTCAGGAGGGTGTTGCAACCCTGGTCTCTGAGCAGACCTGCCCCACACATTTCCACCCATTGGTTGACACTCATAGGTCTTGGTTGATGCATCTAGACAACAGTGGGGGATGGATAGCCCTTGGCCCTCCAAGGTCGTGATCTGGCCTTCACTCCAAGTGAATGAATATATACATTTGCAAGCACAATGCATCCCCCCTTCTATTAAAGTTTGACAAGATGTAAACTCATGACCAAGAAAAATGAGACTTCCTCTAATGACTATGTGAATTACAGAAGAAATGTGTCTTGTTGCCCACATTAAGGGCCTCAAAACTGGGGCTATATTCAAGAAGCTGGAGGAAGGCTTGAAGGAGGATAACTGAACTTCTGAATCAGGAAGACAAAAGTGATTATTTTTTAGATGACTGGAGGAACAAAAGCTTGTGGGTTTTAGATAAACAGATGACAAAAGAGCCCATCTGAGATGCCAGACTTACAAATAGAGCCCTAAGGGCTTAGAATTCTCTGAAAAGACAAACATCTTGGAGTGTTTACATCTCAGGAGTCTGAGTGGGATTCTTAGATTTGCTTTGGAGTCTGGTACCTTCAGTCTATCAACACACTCGAGAGTTGGGAAGAACATCCAGGGCTCACTACACTGAGTGCTTCAGACTGTTGTGTGGGTTTGTTTTTGTTTTTGTTTTTTGTTTTTTAAGATTTTATTTATTTATTCCTTACTTTCTCCTTCTTTCTTTGAGAGAGACAGAGAATGAAGGAGCATGAGTGAGTTGGGTGGGGGTTGGCTGAAGGGGCAAGGGGAGAGGGGGGGAATCTCAAGCAGACTCTCTGTGAGTCTGAGGGCTCGATCTCACGACTCTGACGTCACAACCTGAGTGGAAGCCGAGAGTCGGACACTTAAACGACTAAGCTGCCTAGGTGACCTGGGCTTCAGACTATTTTCAGCCAATTCCTAGATTAAAAGGAAAGAGATTGGACTCTTGACGAGAAGAGGGGCAGGTCATATTCACGGATAGCCTACATGTACCAAGCACTGGTTTTTAACTACTCTATATCCATGACCTACTTCTCAGAACCGTTTTGTAAGGTAGGTGCTATTATCATCCAATCTGCTTTCTAGATGAGGAAACCAAGCCTGGCTGACTTTATGCATCAAGCCCAGAGTCATGTAACTAGCCAGTGCAGGCTTGGGACTAGAAGCCGGGTAGTTTGACTCCAGAGCCTACCCCTATACTCACTTAGTCTACACTACTAGGCCGAGTAATATTTGGTAGAGTTTAGTGTGCAGCCCAAACTTTGATTGTACATGGGAGCAAATACTCCCTCCCAGGGTGAAGAGGATATTCCAGAGGCAAAAGGAATGAAAGGAACCTAACTTAGAAACATAGTCCATGCACTTATATAAAATATGAAATAAAATAGTCATGTCTCTAAAATGACTGATAGCTTAGCAAACTGGCCTAAAGAGGGGCACCTGGGTGGCTCAGTCTGTTAAGCCTCTGCCTTTGGCTCAGGTCATGATTTCAGGGTCCTGGGATCCAACCCCAGGTCGGGCTCTCTGCTCAGCGGGGAGCCTATTTCTCCCTTTCCCTCTGCCTGCCGCTCTGCCTACTTGTGCTCGCTCACTCTCTCTCTCTCTCTGAAATAAATAAATACATAAATAAAATCTTTAAAAAAATTAATGACCTAAAGAATTCTGGGAGTGAGTGTCTGTGGAACTCAGCTGGGAAAAGCCATGTGTGATTTGGCTTCCTCTTCCACAGAAGACTGAATGAGTATCAGTTGAATTGTGGACTGAATCAATATCATTCTGAACGGTTGACTCTGTCCTGGTCTCCAAACTTGTTCCTCCCCTTACATGCTTAGTAAGTGTTTGATGAATGAAATAATGAGTCAATGAAAGCTCCTCTGTTTCTTTTTCCTTCCTTTGTCTTACTACCCCCTCTCTGTACTTGCTGCCTGTTTCCTATAGGGAAACACAGTTACAACACTGGCCAAGATTTTACAACTGCTCCCTATGGCCTGATATGAAACATAAACTTGTCTGATCATCAGGGTTCACCATTAACCTACCAGACCTTCAACCAAACCCTCCCTACCCAAAAATCCACCATTTGCTTCAGCAACACTTACTCATGGCCAGCAAACTGAATGACCTTGTGAGTCCTTTTCCTTGAAATGCCCTCCCTTACTCTTATCACTAATATGTAGACAAAAAGAATCTAAAGGGACCTTGGGGATCAAGTCCAACCTTCTATCTACTCTACAAATCTCTTTAAAACATCCTTGACCCAGCATCAACCAAGCCCCACTTTGAAGATGATCCTTCATTTGCCACTTAAAGTTGGTAAACACTTACTTCTGTTAAGAAACCTTCCTTCATTAACTAATAAAGCATTCATTTACTCATCTTTGTTTATTGGACACAGTGAGTATTTATCATGTGCCAGTAAATGTGCTGGGTCATGGAGGACATGGAAATGAATAAGCCATGATTGGTACACACTGCTCTTTATTATCTGAGAGACTGGGTCTGCAGAAAAACAGATATGTGAGCAATATTACCATAATTCAGAAGGATACACCATCAGTGTGTGTATCATACATAATGCTGGGACAAAAAAACAAATAATGATCCTCTTAGGAGGAATGGGGCCTGGTCTAGGAGGACTTCACAGAGGAAGCGCGGTAAAAGGCCAAGTCTTAAAGGAGGAGTCTGGAGTATTCAAATCAACAAGGTGGAATGAGGTGACCACAGGCTGAGAATCCCAAGCCTACTGTACACTGTTAATCCCTTCACATCACATTATGTCAGGATACTAAATAATCTGTATTCACTGGAAGAGTATTTAATACATTGCCTGTGGCTGGGTGAATTGGTCTAATACTTTTAGAAAGCATTTTAGTAAAATAAAACAAGAACTATCCAATGGTCATACCTTCAATCTAGCAATCATATCTGTAAAAATCTACCTTGGGGAATCATTAGTAAATATGGGAAAGATTATATGCATTAAGACAGTATATATTAGATCATTAAAATATGGGAAGAATCGGAAAATGAGCCTCCAATGGGCTTCACTGGAGAATCAGCAAATCAACTATGGTACATTTATTAGAAGGATCATTTATCATGCAGCTCTTAATTTTGAATATCATACGACAACTTGGAAATACTCATCTAATACTAACTGGAAAAGGAGCAAGAAATGTGTGCATATGATTACAACTTTGTATTAAAATCATATATATAACAAAAAGGGTCTAAGAAAAAAACGGCACCAAAATGCTAATAAAAATTGGGCTGAAATGAAGTAAGTTTGGGAGACCTGCTCCCTTCTTTTCTCTATTTTCAAACTTTCTATTACATGGTTTATTTGTTCCCTGATAGCCTGTAAAGAGTTGCATGTGTGTGTGTCTGTGTGTGTGTGTGTAGGCGTGTATGTTTTGTTTAATCTACAGAACGAATTTCTCTACAAAATTGGAGTATGAACGTCTTCCCGAAGCCACTAAGTCTAGTTCTCGGGTTTTTTTCCTCTTCTCATTACTTTGTAGAGTGCCCAAGTCTGAACTCATAGTGGGTGTCCGTTCAGTGCTACGGTGGCTGGCAGACTGGCCATATATCCCTACGTTCTGCTTTCCTGGCACCTCAAGACCACTGAGAGAAACAGCAGTACTCGACACAGCTTTTAAATGTGCTAGACACTCTTCTTGCACTTTGCAAATACTAATTCATTAAATACAACAATCCCATGAGGTAGATATTATTATTATTATTAATTATTTTATTTATTTATTTATAGCTAAAGCAAATTGAGACACATAAAAGTTAGCCACTTACCCAAAGCTGTCCAAATAGCTGGTCACAGAGTCAGGATTTGAACCCAGGGCTCAAGTGTCTCTGCTCTTAAGGACCCAAAAATGAGGAAGCCTGGAAATAGCCAGCTATCTGGACAGACAGGCAGACAGGCCAGAAAAACCTGCATGGACCACTGGGGGAAGGGTGGGGGTGGGAGTGGGGGACTGGGGTTAGAGAGTAGGCATTGGGAGACAGAGCCCAGGGATTTTTAAGGTAAGCCCCTTCCCCAGTGGAAGCCTCAACCGCTGGCAGCAACTTCTGCCTGACAGGATGGAGACACAGAGGAGTGGCAACTGGAGTATGAGCGATCACCTCTGTGTAAACACCTGGTTCAGGGCCAGACAGGGGTCCACGGTCAGTAGCACTTAGACGAAGGTACTACACATTTACCTGAACTGGGTCCTAGCCTGTTGTTCCTGAAGCAGATATAATGATTGTTCCTACTCGGGTGAGTTTATGTAAGATTACAAAGTACTGATTTTGCCCAGAATTCTAGAACCCCAGGACTAGAACAGACCTTTTATAGCCATCTACTCTAGACTTTGTCCATTCCTCTACCCTTCACATTCACACGTTCTTATGAACAGAAGAGGGGGAAATGTCCATGAGAAGTAACAAGCAGGGGACCTGGTGCACAGAGAGGCATTGGGGGGCCCTATACAAGTGACGAACCAGAGGAGGCAGGAGCCACTACGAGAACACAATGATATGCCCAAAGATAGAATACCGAGTAATTCTTCTGAGGGATCTGACTGACGTTTCTTCACACATTCTAGATTGAGTAAATGCTGAGACGATGTGGCTGACCTCTTGGTCCTATATTTTTAATTCATTAGTTCCAAATTTTGTGAAGACGATTCTCAAATATCCACCCCAGTAAAAGGTCAGGACTAGCCCCAAGCAACCAAGAGCTTGAAGGCTGCTAATCTAAGTTAGTACACTTATGAAGGAGAACTCACAGCTTTTAACCTACATGTGAAATGACTGTGTTCCACGAGCCTGTACTACATGTGCTCCTGCTTTCCAGCCTTTGCCAAAAACAGCAAGAGTCTCTATAACTAGAAATCTACCTCTCTTCCCCTACACAAAACATCCCAACTTCTGAAGAAAAAACCTGACACTTTACCCAGCCCCACCTGAGTAGAATATTTTCCATGTCAAAGATGTCTGTATCCTTGGCCTGAGTGTCTTAGGATTACTTTACTCTTCCTTAATGGAATGTCCATTTTTAAATTTCAAGTTTCATTCTTTCCCTTTCACTATTTCACATTTATCAATGACAGAAACCATGGGAAAGGACCTGAGAGACCAAACTTCTCACTTCATAGATGAGAAGAAGGCCAAGGAGAAGAGTATATCACCCTAGTGTCAAGGTAGTAATAGAGTTGTTCCTGGTTCTCATTCCAGGGTTCCTTCTGACCTACCCTCATCACTCCCATGTGGCACTGAAAGTGACACTGTGTAGCCATGAAGCCCAAGAAGATGCAGACACTGCCCCCATCATTTCCCTAACCCCTTTCCCTGCAGACCTCCATGCAGAACCCCCATGTCAACCTCCCCTAAGTAGGAGGAAAAATTATAGGATCTTACTCATCTCCATGTATTCTGGAGTCAGTCCAGTGTACGGCTCCAAGCTGTAGTCTAGGTCCCACTGCTCTGGATGCTTTGAGTGGGCAGAATCAGTTTCTCCTGGTTCCGTCTCATCTTTCAGCTTCCGAAATAATTTCTTTAGTTTCCTGGGAAAGAAATGGACCGGTCATCAAAAGCCTCTGGCAGACAAAGTTAGTTCTAGAGACTGAAGGAGAAAACAACAACAACAAAATAAGGCTTTTTGACACTAAAGTCATCTCTGCTCCAAGGACAGAGAGGGAGGGACACTAAAAAGACTACTTTTCTCTCTAAGACAACATGAGGTTTTTTAACAGGATGATGAAAAGTTCCCCCCACAAAGGGTCCAGTTTCTTTAAACCCAAAGAAACTGAACTCTTCCTACTGTTTAAGAAGCAACAAGACAGTTGGCCCTTCTTGCCAAATGCTGAGACCACACTATTGTCCAATAGGTGATCTATCTACCCTCTTCGTGAGGAAGAGAGGATGTCTAGAGAGCACTAGAAAGATGCTCTCCTCCCAGCTCAAACGTTTTCGGGTCTTAATAACATGAACAGCAACATATTTCCATCAAAGCCAACCTAAATGTTGTCTACCACTCCTACGGGTTGAAATGAATCCCCCCAAGTTTCATATGTTGAAGGGCTAATCCCAGATGTGACTGCATTTGGGGACAACAGGACTTTTAGGAGGTGATTAAGTGAGGTCATAAAACTGGGGTCCTAATCCAATAGGATTGGCAGCCTTATAAGAAAAGGAAGAGACAGTGATCTTCCTCTCTCCACTATCAGGGGGGACACAGTAAGAAGATGGATATCTGCAATCCAGGAAGGCGGCCTTCATTAGAAACCAAACTCTGCCAGTCCTTGGTCTTGGACTTTCCAGCCTCCCAAACTGTGAGAATCAGTACCTGTCAGGGTTGTTTGTTGTTTAAACAACAGGAATGAGTTTACTCACAGCTCTGGAGGCAAACAAAAGTCTCTGTTGCTTATGCCACACAGTCTATGATATTTTGTGATGGCAGCTCAAGTAGACTAGTCAACAAGTGAAATGATGTTTATAATACGATCCTTAGCATAATATCTGGACACAGTAAGCATTCAATAGATAATAACTTTTAATACTAAATGCTAAAATATGGGGCACCTGGGTGGCTCAGTTGATTAAGCATCTGCCTTTGGCTCAGGTCATGATTCTGGAGTCCCAGGATCAAGCCCCATATCGGACTCCCTGCTCAGTGAGAGCCTGTTTCTCCCTCTGACCTTCCTTCAGCTCATTCTTTCTCTCTCTCTCTCTCAAAAAAAATAAATAAAATCTTAAAAAATTAAATGCTAAAATATGCCTGAGGATATAGTCCTCATGGTATATGATACACCATCACAGAGAATGAAATTAGGTAAAGGAATAAAGTACCAGTTCTTCTGATCAATCTAGAAGAAAGCTTCTAGGAAATAGTTGGGAGGAAAATTAATAGCAGAACAGTCAGAATCACAGACTTGAAGAGTTAAAGGGATTTTGAAGTCCATGCTCCATCCAATGCAGGAATTCCCCCCACATTGCCCACATGGGATCATCTAACCTCTATGCAGCTATTTCCAGAAAAGCATTCGCAATATCATTTAGGTATGGCTTCCATTGTTATAATATGCTCCTGACAGTTAGTGGAAATCTAAATAATGTTTTGATCAGTGTCCAGTGTAATAATACCATTTGCTATCAAGAAAATGGGGTATAGTGGTGTAGTGTAGTGGGGGAAAGTCTGATCTTTGATGGCAGAAAATAATTACTTAAGACCCACTTTCACAGCTCACCAGGTGTATTTTCTGGGCCAGGCTATTAAAACTCCATAAACTTTGGGGTACCTGGGTGGCTCAGTCGTTGAGCATCTGCCTTTGGCTCAGCTCATGATCCCAGGGTCCGAGGATCAATCCCAACATCGGGCTCCCTGTTCAGCAGAGAGCCTGCTTCTCCCTCTACCACTCCTCCTGTTTGTGTTTCCTCTCTCACTGTCTCTCAGTCTGCCAAATAAATAAATAAAATCTTTAAAAAAACAAAACTCCATAAGCTTTAATTTTCTTATCTATGAGAAAATAAATATTAACTAGTCCTTAGGGTCAGTTAAAGGAGATAATCTATGTAACATGCTTAACTTAGGGCTTATCCTTGTTCTTGTCATCACTACCACCACCATCACTATCACCACCACCACCATCATCATCATCATCACATCACCATCACAGAAGCATCATCATCATCATCATCATCATCACCATCACAGAAGGATTTAAAGAATGAGTTGAGATCCATAGGAGTAGCAGTAAAATGCAATATTTCATGATAAAAAGCAAACAGTAATTCTGTGATAATAATAAATTAAGAAAAACCTAGGAAGAGCCTCAAGTTTCTGAAGCCAAATAGTGTCAGGAGCATATTATAACAATGGAAGCCATTCCTAAATGATGGACTGGCTGAGACCCTGCCTGCAGGTCAAGACAGAAGGAGACGTGAAGAAAAAAAATAAAGGAGAGAGAGAGAGAGAAGAAAAGAAATAAAGCAAAAGGAGAGAGAGGGAAGAATGGATGAAAGGGAGGTCCAGAATTAAAATTCAAATTGAGACTTCTGCTAGAGATACCAGTAATCAGAAAACTTGGCCAAATCTTTAGTAAAGGATAATCAGTGGTTTTAATTAAATATGGAAAATTGAGCACATACATATATCCCTTCCACTTCTGAAATGCTACTAAAATGACAGTGAATGAATTTTAAAATGTCTAAAACCACAAGGTTAAAGAAAAGAGTCATGAGTACAACAGGGTATGAGAGATATTAATAAATATCTTGGAAGACAGACAGTAGATAAAGGGGTTAGTAAAGCCATGATGGCTGAATACCAAGTCCCTACAGGGAAATACAGCAAAGAAAAGCAAGCCAACTCATGCTGCAATCTCAGAAGGGCTCAGGAATTTCAGGCACCAGGTATCGTCAAAGGCAGGCAATAGTGATTGGTCAGTGCACTCTTTAAGGAAGAGCAGACCCTAGTGTCTCTGTCTACCCATATTTCCCAGGTCACTACTATTTTCCCAATACCAGCAGGAGTAAAAAGTTTATTCAGAGGGAAAAATGAGCTGGGGAAATTTAGATCTGCAATAAATCCAATAAAATGATAGGAAGTTAAAAAATCAATAAACTCGCAGAAAAATTAGAAAAGACAAAAAATGGACAAGAAGGAAAAGATAAAATTAATCAGTCTAGCAACTCCAACATTTAATCAGAAAGAGAAGACAGAGAAAACTGTAAGGAAAGTACAAGGCAATACAATAAAATATCCCAGAGCCGAAAGATATGCATTGTCTGATTGGAAGGACCTACTCAGGATAATGCTAAGAAAAAGGACTTCCACCAAAGCCCGTCATCGTGAGCTTTCACCACTCTAGGAATAAAAGCTTCCATGTTCAGAGAGGCAGATTCTCTAAAATTTATTTGGAAACAAAAAAATAGAACTCTCAACATCAGCCCTTGACACTAGAAAGTATTAGAAAAAATTATTAATATTGAGAAGGTAAATTATTTTTAGCAAGAGATTTTATACCCAGCCAAATTATACATCAAGTGCAAGGGCAGAATAAAGAAATGTAAACCGTGCAAGGTTTTAATAAAGATATCCTTCTAGGCATCCACCCTCATTAAGTTCTGGGAGGCTGAATTTCACCAACCAAGGATATAAAGCAAGAAAGGAAACAGTGGAATCCAGCAAACAAGAAATCCACTAGAAAAAGGAAGTGTTGGATCTAACTGGATTGGTAGCTATGTAGAAGGTTTAGTGAACAAACAGTTTTGGTTTGAACAGGAGAATGAAGATTCCCAGAGGATGGTCTGCAGGCAAAAACATGACATCTGATGTGTTTAATGAGGTGATCTAGCAG
>NW_019154153.1:6659737-7124918 GCF_002288905.1 Enhydra lutris kenyoni
CCCCACATCGGGCTCTCTGCTCAGCAGGGAGCCTGCTTCCCTCTCTCTCTCTGTCTGCTTCTCTGCCTACTTGTGATCTCTCTGTCAAATAAATAAATAAAATCTTTAAAAAAAAAAAAAAAAAAGAAGTGCTGCCAGTAATGTGCAATGAGTATTATGAAGGCAGAAGTTCAGGTAATTATGAAAGCAGAAAACTAACTTGATCTAAATCAGGGAAATTTTGAGGAGATATGTAAGCCAACTAAAGGATGAAAGATAATGGAACTATGGGAAAGAGGGAGAAGGTGTGTCCTAGGCAGAGAGGATTATCTGTGCAATATTTGTTCAATGGCTCAAGGCAAATATGAAAATGGCTCAGAGAAGGGACTGAAAGGAGTTCAAAATGCTCAGAGCAGATAGTAGGGAGAGAAAAAGTGAGAAAACAGAAGAGTGAAAAGGTAGTGCAGGTTCACAGCATGGAAGGCCTTGTCGGCCATCTTAGGCAGCAGCTGACATGAGAGATTATGGCCACAGAGTCCACAGTGACTACAGTGGACATGAGGACAGACAGAGACGGGCTCAAGAAGCAGAGTTAAGAAGTTGGTAGTGACCCGTAACTGGGAAGGGAAGCAGAATGAGGAATAAGGACCATTCTGGGGTGTTCGGGATGGGTGTGGATGGTGGTACAGTTTGCTATGACAGGAACACTAGAGAAGAGGCCATTTTGATGAAGGGGAGGAGGAATGGTTGAGGAAGAGGATCCTATGTGACAACTAAGTAGGGATATCTAGTAAGCATTTTATACATGGGTCTAGAGCCCTTAAAACAGGTCTGGATAGAAGCCAACAATAATAAGAATCATCCTAGAGAGAGGAACCAACACCCCAGCAATGAGCCTCACCTGTGGAGGGAGTACAGGGAAGGAATACCAACAGTCAAGGGATGGAGAGAGGGAGTGGAGCCTTCCAAGGGCAAGAAAGCAGCCGTTGTAGGAACAGAAGGTCAACTTCGAGCCCAAGTGGCAAAGAAGGGAAGGGCATAAGGGAAGTTTCAGGAAAGACTTCAGTCACAGTGTTACACACTGTGGGGAGGTCAAGGATGATGAGGGGAAAAAAAAATCCTTAAATAATTCTTACGCACCATTCCTTCCCAAAAGTTCCCCTCCTGCAGATCTCAGTGAGCATTAAAAAAATTAATAAAGAAAGTCCCTCGAGAACAGGATTTAACAGGAATCCTGCAAATTGTATAACATACAGATGGGCTGTTTGGAAAAATTCATATTATGATTCCGACTGTATGATGCACTCGCTCGTTAAAATAACTCCTTTGATGTTACCCCCTTGTCCTTTTCATCTGCTCTGCTGTTTTTCCGTCCCTTTTTCATGACAGGTCTGAGAAACTGTCCGGAAGGCTCGGAGCCTTTCCTTTGCTTGTGCCCCGTGGGCTCACCCCAAGACCATGGTGATTGTCTGTCACACCTTAAGACCTTCCTGCCACAGGAATCTGGGCCCCAGGCAGCCCTCCTCAGACCCAGGCTCCGCACGCCTCGAGCCTTATCAGAGAAGGCAGAACCAAGCCCTAAATGGGCCAAAGAAGAGGAACACAGCAACCTCTGAGCTATGTATTCTTTTCCTCGACACCTGACAAGGTTCAAACTTGTTCCTTAAACTTCTGATTCATGGCCAGATTCCACTGTCTTTGGGAACACAGACCTCCTTCGCCTGTGATGGCTTTAAAGAGAGACTGTTTTATGTCTTGAAATGTAGTATTTATCACATTTGGGGGGGAAAAAAAAGCAGAAAGTTTATAAAATCTTGCTGGCCGTGTCCAAGGTACATTACAGCTATTTTGGGATGTGATCTGGTGTTTTTAGTAAGAATAGGGATGGGGGACAGTTTGCTGGTGGGAGTATTCATGGATTTGCTCTGTCGGCCTCAGACTTAACCTAGGAGAGAATCTGGCATTCGAAAAAGATAGCAGTTTCTCTCTTATCAAAAAAAAAAAAAAAAAAAAAAAAACTTCTTAAAAATGAAAGGCCCATTTCCAATTTTGCTTCAAGGAAGACTGGAGTGAAGTCGGAGATAAAATTATGGTGAGAAGTTAGGACGTGGGGTGGCTTGTGTCAGGGGCCGCATGCGATCAGGATGCAAAGTCTATCTTGCACAAACACATGTGGGAAAGGTGGGGCACAGGGGGATAGGGGAGGGAATGGGAACCCCCATCAGGGGAGTCCGGTAATAAATAGCACAAGATCCCATTCTGCCACACCGCCCGCCATGTCGGAAGTCATCCCAGAGGGAGCTGCCGGTGAGGGCTGTTCTGGGGCCTGTGATGTTTAAAACCATCCAACGTCTCTCTGGAAAGCATCTGTCGCAACTGTTTCAGGCCCCAGGAGCCTGGGGTTGCTGAGTGGGGAGAGTCCAAGGCCAGATCACGCAACCCAGTTTTATTTATTATCGTGTCCTCAATTAGTCACAGAGCTGCCCTTAAAGGGCCTACTGCTCCCAGCTTTACTGCATCCCTTTGAAGCACTGTGTTTCTTTCATCCCCAGGGCCTCGGAATCAGGCCTGGATGAGGTGGGACTGCCGCTGCCTGGGGGAAGGTGCCTGGACAAGCAGGGCTACTGCGGATTTCAGGGCAGATCCAGCACCTGTGAAATTCAAGGGGTAGCAAAGGAGAGTCTGAGCGAGCTGGCGAGGCTTATCTGGGTCCCCCAGGGGAGCTGTATGGTATCCACAGACATGCCCGCCTCTGCCCCAGCCTTGTGGAAACCAGTGGGATCAGCAGGTGATGCTGTTGCTTGAGAGCAACGTTCCCGAGCAACATGCACTTTGCACCTGCAGTTCACTAGGACACCTCTGGAGGTCGCTACACTTGGCCTTCATCTCATGAGAGCATCTGGCGGACTTCTTTCCTTCTCTGCGGTTGTTCAGCCCCTCAGACTGTGGTCAAGGAGAAAACCCCGGTCTGCAGCTGGCATGTCTTTAGCAACACCCCAGGGCCCACACAGTTTTCCTTTATCAGAGAGAGAACGCAGATCTCAGGCCAATGTCATTCGTTCTTTAATTAATAGGGTTTACTTCGATCGCGTTTCTTTCTACCGTGCTTTGCAATTCCTGGTAGCTGGTGGTGTTCGTTTTCTGTTTTCAGAAATGTTATGGATTTTAAAAGTGAGTTGGTCTAGAGGGAATGAATATGCAGATAGCTGTTTAGGTAGGTATGGAGAAAAAAAAAACTTTAAAAGTTAGTTCACAAATCACTGAAGTTGGGAAATAATGTCCTACAAGAAACCTACTGGACTCTAAGATTCTCAAGGGCATCAAAATTGTGGTTATAGTAATTTTTGCAAGATACGCCCACACACAGAATCTAGTAAGAATGTTTCACTCTTGAGGAGACAAATAAATTATTGCTATTGACTGGCTACTGATAAAAGCCAATTAGATAGTCTTTAATATTTTGAAAGTTTCTTTGGGAGGAATCTTAGAAAATCACTTTCAGAAGCAAATGATAAACATCTTCTAACTGTATAATCTTGTATTTTTTCATCCCAAGTATTCTTTCTTTTTTTAAAAGATTTTATTTATTTGTCAGAGAGAGAGAGAGAGAGAGAGAGCACACAAGCAGACCGAGTGGCAGGCAGAGGCAGAGAGGGAAGCAGGCTCCCCACTGAGCAAGGAGCCTGATGCGGGACTCGATCCCAAGACCCTGGGATCATGACCTGAGCCGAAGGCAGCGGCTTAACTGATTGAGCCACCCAGGTGTCCCCATCCCAAGTACCCTTAACTAGTATAATCAACTAACTTCTCAGACTTGCTTCTGTTTTTAAAAATCAAATCTGGCCTCTAAGACTGATACTTATCTCCTCTGAGGAAAGAATCTGAAGGCACAGGAGTCAAAAGCCGTTAGGCCCTGAACAGAAGAGAAAGACCGTGCTCCTGACTTGGTCTTTTCAATCTCATTCTTGGACTTGCAGCACTCACAAAGCATCACTTAAAAACATAAAGGCAATGACCCCCAGGCTGCCTGGAACCCCGAAGCGAATGGTTCCTCCTTTCTTGGACTCCGTATTTTCTATTTTCTCGACAGCTGGGCATTCATCCAACCTTTATTTTTACATAAGCCATAGTGAATGAAAATCTTTTTAGGATAACTTTAACAAGGTCACATAGTGAGTATATTAAAAAGCTTCAATTTAAATCCAGATCTGTATGACAATCTCTGTCCTACTGAGATGAGCTACCTCCTCCACAAAATCCAAGACCACTAAGTCTAAGTTTTGTAATTTATACCTCTCCTTCCTCACTGCCATGTTCAACTGTCATGTCTCTCTTGACTGCAAAAGACTCCTTTTTATTCTCTTGCTTATGTCATGTTTCTCAATGGTGTCCCACGTAAGGGTATTGCCAGATGCTTGAACTCTGGATTGGGTGGGGTCCAATTTCTTGAGAGTGGGCTCCAAGTAGGGAGTGGAAAATCCAATAATCACCATCATAATGATTTCATGTGGCCAAACTCAGAAAACAACCTGCAGAACTACAAAGAGCTTTGGAGATAAAAGACACTGGGGCCTGGTAGAAGAATTTTTGCTCTAAATCCTCAGGGATTAATTACATATTTATTATTATGATTAACTACATATCTTATATAGTTTATATAGATATATATATGATATTAACTACAGAATTATGTTGTATGTGTCCTCTAGCAGACAAGAAACTGAAATGAGGAATGATCTTCTGAAACAGAAGTGACCTGTATTTGGAAGCAGCCGTGTCCAGTGTCACTGAATAGAGAAGTTTGCTGAATGTCAGAGCTGAAATAAGAACACCTTAGAGAGGAGGACAGCAAGACTTAGAGAAGTGGCTTGCCCACAGCTTTATGAGCCACCGTGCAATTGCCATCAATTAATGTGTGGCATATTAAACACACATCAAGCATTAACAAGAAAATTGAGCCTTCAAGGCAAACAGCCATGTGTTAATTTCATCTGTTATGGAGCCGATGGAGTTGATGGGTGAAGGGACATACCAATACATTGTCCAAACATACGCCTGAGCTCTTGTCTCTCCTATCCTCTATAAAAGGCCTCTGGGTCCAGAGTGAATGGACTAAGCAGTAGAGCAGATGTCCAGGGATAAGTAAGTCTCATGCCTGCAAGCTGTATACAATTCCGTCCAGAGCAGAGTAACAACGCACTGGAAGGACAGGTGTCTTCCCCAGATGTCTGGAGGAGAACAGAGACTTTCCTTTGTAGCAGGAGTGGAGGGGCTGCTCTTGGAGCTTCAAAGGAGCCAGATGTGGCTTGGTACATCTTTTCTTGGTCTGTATATTTTCTGGATGTTTATCCATAACAAATGTGGTCTCTCTCTGAGATGGTAAGCTCTTACAGAACGGTGACCATGTGTTTCACCAGCTTCGCTTGACTATCTCTGAATAGCTTTCGATCAGAAAGCTAGGAACTGGGTACACTTTCAGAGGGTGGAGTTTCTCAAAAGTGATCACGTCCTGACTGATGACTGGAGGCTGGCTTAAGCAGGGAGATGAGAGACGCCCAGACACAGACGTTCTTACCCATTCTCCTCCAAGAAAAGCGCACACCCAAGGGCTCCCGAGACTGTCTCAGAGTGAGGGCAGAAAGACACCTAAAATGGTACGTGAACACCAAAAAGCAATAGAAAAAGCAAGATGGGGGGTGGGCGGGGGCTTGTATTTTTCTTTGACCTGAAGGTAGATTTTCATTATTGAGTTTTTGTTTCTTTTAGACCCAGTGCCTGTGAGTCCACGTTTCTTCTCATGACTATCTCCATGCAATACCTAACTGAAAGAGGCCCTTCTGTGAAATCTGTATCGAACCAAGGGGGACAGGAGAGAAGATCCATGTGAAGACCCAGTCTGGGTTTTACCGGTTCTGCATCCCTCCCCTCCTAAGATCACATAGTCCACAGCTCCTTAGGGAAATTGCTCTAAAGTATTATGCAATATTTCAAATTTTCGTGTTCACTTATATCCACTATGATGAGATTTTTGTTGTTGTTGTTACTTATTCAGTGGGAGGACAGTGAGCATTAAATGTATTTCACTCTCCGAGGTCCAAGCTACCTGACTCCTGGCTCTGCCACTTAGCCATTATGTTACCGCAGCAAGTGCTTATGAATCTTTCTAAGCCTCAAACCTCCCAAATCAGATCAGAAAACAAGTCTTGTGGGAGGGACCCTGCCTCATGGGGAAAACTATTCACCAGGAGTAAACAACCAGGCTCTCTGAGAAGAGGAGTCTGGGAACATTGTGCTGGAAGTCCGGCCCTGCGGGGGGAGAGGAGGAGGAAGAAGGGTTCGTTACATACGGGACTCCAATCTCAAAGATGTTGTTCTGGATCAGCTGCTTCCCCAACATGATGATGCTGAGCTGAATGCAGAGCTCCATGAGGCAGCCCCCCGGAGCACACTGCCCAGAAAAGAAGATCACAGAAGACTGGTTAGACCGAATGGAGCTCAGAGAAGAAAGGGCAAGAAGTGGGGCAGGGCAGGGGGCACCGACCCACCACCAGCCAGGCTGTACTTGCCTCTTCCATGCGGTAACCATCAAACACGTAGACGTAGCTTCCAGGTCTGCCCACGAACCTGAAGTCCAGAAGTGTGGAAGAGTTAGGGAAGGAGAAGGCAGGGCTGCTGGAAGGCCTGCCTTCTGAATGGATGAGGCAGTGGCCAATACCCTCGTGGAAAGAACTAGCCAGGATGGGCACTAAATCACCCAGGCATGGGTGTGTACACTGTGTTATCGGCTAGCTGTCACCTGCACCATCGAGGGTTCACCTCTCAACCTGAGTTCCAGGAGACAGGAGCTGAGGCTGGGGCTGGCAAGGGACAGGGGCTGAGGCTGGGGCTGGCAAGGGGCTGGGAAGGTCCCATGTATGGGCATCTGTGACAGTTTCTGAGCCTCAAGACCATGAGGTTTGGATTATCCCTAAGTGTACTATCTGTTCACCTTCTTCCCTAACTAATGTCAAGAACTGAGTTCTGTTCACAGCTCTTCAGTGGGAGCTTCTGATCTCCCAGGAAATGGAGGGGGAGATAGGCCAAAGTCACAAGTAGTGATTCCTGGGATCAGAAAAGAAAAATTCAGACTTCTTACAGAGAATATTCAAAGGCACAGAAACAGCCAGCCTCCTTCCTCCTCCAAGTAGGGTCTACCTTATTGGAGGACAAGAAGACGGAGCAGGTGGGAGGGAGGTCGAGAGGAAAAAGCCAATCACAGAACCAGCCAGGTAATGAGAAGACTCCTTCTTGAACTGTTACCCCTGATCCACTGTGGAAATCCTACCCATCTGTTTAAGGCTCAGCTCAAATCTTTCCTTCTCTGTGAAGTCTTCGGTCTCTGTTCACAGTTAAGTATTTCCCCAACACTTCCTGATACTTCTCTGATGGCAACTCATTACACGGGTTGTTGACAATACCATCTCTTTCAACAGACCACAGATTTATCTAGAGGGTCAGGACCCTATTTTTTGGCCTAGAATATCTATGTATGAAACTTGCTATTGATATTAAATCTAGAGAGAAAGCACTAGTGGAGTATATATTCATTAATATGAACAGTCTCTCTGCTACTCTAATTTCATAAGGGTCAAGGGCAGAGATCCCTAGAAGGGGGTTGTGGTTTTGTCACAAACCTATTTGTAAGAAACTGTCAAATATGCACAATAGTAGCTCTTGTTACAGATGCCTGTTTGACGAGATGTTGGTCTTAGAGAAGCTTTCCTGACAAAGTTAATGCCTACTGGGAAATCTCCTTATAGGCAGCCAACTGATCTGACCATGAGAAATAGTTATTGGAAGTGATTTTACATCTAGACATTTTACATAATACAGAATCTGACCAGATTCTTTGTTGCTGGTTCTTAGAGAATCACCTAAATCTTTAGAATTTCCCCAGAGGATTCTCTTTGTTATTCAAGGTGGGCTCTTGGGACTATACCTAAATTTATGCTAATGAGATTACTCAGGAATGGGGGAGGACATGACACAAAAACCAACTGTGTGAGTGCAGGGTTGGGCCTTTGACCCAGGTAGTAGCAGCCTGACCTCAGGAGCTGAGGGTGGGGGATGGGGGGTGGGGTAGGTGGGGGTGGGTGGGGGGTTGGCCCTGAGCCCAGTCACATGGTGAATGATTCAACCAATCAGACCTGCAACTTTACAAATTCTGGACACAGAGGATTGAATGAGCTTCCTGGGTGGTGGGACACATCAATGTGCCAGGAAACTAGTGCATCTGCAGGACCTGGAAGCTTCTGTTTAGGACCCTCCTAAACCTCACCCTATGTGCCTCTCCCATTTGCTGGTTTGGATTTGTACCCTCTTTCTATAATAAAACTGTAATTGTAAGTATAGGACATTCCTGAGTTCTGTGAGTCATCGTAGAGAATGAGCAGATCTGAGGCGTTAGTGGTTGTAGCCAGTTGGTCTGAATCATGAGTGGCACAGGTACCCCAGAGCCTGCAGCTCGTGTCCGGAGTAAGGGCAGTCTCGTGGGAGACTGTGCCCTTAACCTGTGATGTCTGTGCTAACTCAAGATAGCTAGTGTCCAAAAGGCATTGCAAGACCTAAGAGCCACTCGCCAGACCTGAAATTCCCTCCTATCTCATGCTCGAAGTTGGGAGTCCCAGATTATTCTGAGATTTCCTTTGGAGCCCAGGGTCAGATCCTGTAGTTTCCCTGGTTATCACAATCTGAAAATTCTAATCCAAAATGATGTAACACTAATGCCACTACTTCACAAACAATGTGGTGGGGCTAGAAGAAGGTGTACACTGGCAGTGGGCACAAGCTAACTCTAGCTGGGGATCCAGTCTTAGGGACAAGCTGCCCTTCCATGTGTGACACCACTGTACTCACCTCCCCTTGAAAAAGGCCACATAGAAGATGGGTGAGTAGGCATTGACAAACTTCAGCAAGAAAGCTTTGAGTATCAGTCGTTCTTCAAAAGTCTGTTCTGTTTTTGGAACCTCTGAAAGAGAAGAGCAAAGCTTGTAAGACTGAGAGACAGATTTTTTTTTTTTTTTTAAGATTTTATTTATTCATTTGACAGACAGAGATCACAAGCAGGCAGAGAGGCAGGCAGAGGGAGGGGGAAGCAGGCTTCCTGCTGAGCAGAGAGTCCGATGCAGGGCTCATTCCCAAGACTCCGGGATCATTACCTGAGCCGAAGGCAGAGGCTTAACCCACTGAGCCACCCAGGCGCCCCAAGAGACAGATTTTTCACCTCTTCAGAGTTTTAATCCCAACTACATGAGCTCTCAGCTCTCCTTCTTTCAGAGTAGAAACCAAGAGATCCGTCTCTGGCACGTTAGAATTGAATTAATCTGGGAGGTCCCAAATGGGTTGCCAGGTACTATCAAGCTACAGAAGGCAAAGGGTGTGCACAATCATCACCTTTCTCCCTCTACTTCCCTCCTCTTATGCCATCTGAGCCGGCAGAACTTCTTCCAACCACGCTCACCTCATCAGGGGGGGACTCTGTTTTTTTTTTTTTTTTTAAGATTTTATTTATTTATTTGTCAGAGAGATAGAGAGAGCACAGGCAGGCAGAGAGGCAGGTAGAGGCAGAGGGAGAAGCAGGCTCCCTGCGGAGCAAGGAGCCCGATGTGGGACTCGATCCCAGGACCCTGAGATCATGACCCGAGCCGAAGGCAGCCGCTTAACCGACTGAGCCACCCAGGCATCCCGGGGACTCTGCTTTTAACTGTGCGATTACCACTTCTGTAAGATTCTAGTTGAACCAAAGTCCCTGGTGAAAATGCCTTGTTAACCAATGAACTACAGTCAATAGGCAGCAAAGACGTGTCTTGGGCACCACGACACGGTTCTTCCTTCTTGTGTCTTCATTTCCGACAGGAAAGCCTGCATCTGCACGCCCTCTGGGTAGACCGGGGCACCTTGCATTCACGCGTTCAAATGATGATGGACCATCAGATAAGCGAAACAAACACAAGCCTAATGTCTCCAAATCGGCGGACACAGCCCCAGCGAGTCCTATGAGGTTCAGGCAAAGAGTCAGCCCATAATCCCCCAAGAAGCTTAAGAAACCCTGGGCAGAAACCTCCCTGATGCCTTCAGAAGACTCGAGACCCGGGGGATGCTGTGGTGGACAACGGGGCCGAGTGTTTGCTGGGGATTCATGGATCGTGACAAATGGCTTGGCAAAGATAAGAGGTGACAGGGCTACACTTCAGGGGCAGAAAGCAAGCACAACCCCTGCATTGTGTACTTGAAAGTGTGCCGAGGGCAGGGCAGGGCCAAAGCACCACGACCCTGCCAGCTGGAAGGCACTGTGCCCCGATGAGGTTGGCGCACAGACTTGTCAGTGTCCGCCCACCTGACTCACACGTAGCTTTAGTAGACATCTTTGGAAAAGTGGATGCAAAACTCGGTTTCTTCTCCTGATATTCCCTTCCCGGACCCATCCCCTTATGTACAAATCCTTCACATCCTATCGCAATCAGATCAAATGTTGCCTGTAATCTCCTCCCCGAAGCCTTCCCCGATGACTTCAGAGGGTGGTAATCTCTTTTTCTTCTACCGTATTTTATATTTCTCAGTATTAATGACCTACCTCCATGCCTTCCAAAATCACAACAGGACCTTTTATTGATCTTCTGTCTTAGTTGGGGTTACCTGCTATGTCAAGAAGTAAGTAGTTTGGGAATAAGTAATCTATTTGGGAAGTGCTCCCAGGAAGCCTGGTGAGGGAGTGCGGCAGTGAGACAGAGAAGGGAAGGAGGGCAGCACAGATGTGCTCTGAACAACTGAATGCCACAGGCGACAGGGGCTCAGTTCCCCTGGGGACCTTGTAAGAGACTGTGAAACACCCCTCATAATTATTACCCTGAGGAACGAGCAAGTGCAGTCCCTCACTGGGTGATGGGTACCACTGGACTTGACTCCCTGGCACTTCTGCCTCGTCCTGTGCAGGGTCTGAGCTCACAACTGGAGATCGCCTGTAGGCAGAGAGCTGTGGGGACCCCCAGGGAAGCCAAAGGGACATGTGTGCTATACCTACTTATGCGAGGGGGGTAGCACAGCTCACTACAAAGAGAGACAGCCAAGGTCCAGAGAAGTGAGAGCCTTGCTCTAGATCACACGGGGAGTAAGTTCAGGTTACATAAGAGTTAAGGTCTGAACCCAGATCCCCGTCTCCAAAGAGACACCACCACACTGTGAAATCAGGACCTTGGACTGCTGTTTCCATCACACCTCTTCCTCCACCTCCCCACCCTCCAACCCCGGCTCACAGGATAGGGACCTAAGAAATATTTCTGAGTGTTCAGGTCTCATTCATTGAACCCCAGCTGGGGGCTGCCAGGATGAATGACGACTCTAGCCTTCCTGCAAGGAGCTTTCTTTACCAAGGTCTCTGGGGGAGCCTTTTGCAAACTGCCAGGTCTTTTCAAGACTTAATCTGTGAGTGGCAAGGAATCTTCTCCCCTTTCATCAAGGGGATCTTAGGGAGAAGAATGCAGGATTTCCATGACCTGTTTTCCCACAAAGCACAGAGAGCCCTTCATTCATTTGCAATCTTAGAACACAGTCCCGAGGATGAGAGGTGATGCCCAGGAGCATCAGCGGTGGTCCAAGTGCGAGCAGAGACCTACTGAGGAGACTGTCGCAGGTGGATGTCAGCCCCTGGGAACCCATAGCCCTGGGAGAGGCCTTGAGAACCCCAGAAAGCTTAAGTGCTACTATCTGTGATATCTGTGATAGTGCTACTATCACAATTCTGATCCTGGCCCAGATTTCTCCCTAAGGCCTGGGGAAAAGAGAGCTACTCATCCTCTAGTCATGTCCTAGCCCCCGTGAACCCTAAGAAACATGGCATCACCCTAGGCAGCCAGCAACACTGAAAACGGATTCATTCTCCGGGAGCCTTATCATCCTGAAGCCTACTTAAGTTTGGCTATGCTCTCGAGCAGGCCTAGAGGCCCTGGCAGGCCAAGCTGAACCTACAGAGCACCCAGTCATGCTATTCTGGGCTCAGCTGTATGTTGATAGCAGTGACTACTTGGCTGTTTTGTTCCAGAGATGGCCATAGGGACAGATTTGCGCATCAGACACACCTGACTTCAAATGCAGAGTGTAGTTAGAGGAATGAACTTATAGAGGAAGGGTACCGACATCTCCCTCACAAGTTGTTCAAGACAGCATAGGATGTTGACAGAGCCCTCAGCCGAGGACCAGGCAAGTGCTGGACCTCAATAAACGATAGCTCCTGTTGTCCTAAATAGCGTCCTCCAATGCCGTCATCTCCTCCAAGCCGGCAGCCCCGCTTTCTGCGGCATAGTTGGGCCGTCTGTGGCCAGGCATTTTTGTAGGACTCTATACCCTAAGGTTCCGGCCGTCATTATCATGTTGACTAATGAGTACTCTACCACCCAGTGGGGAGGACAGCTAGTAGGTGACCCTGTTGGCGCGTAGCTGGAAAGGTCTGATCAAAACAGCCCCTCCCCCCCGTCTCCCCAGAACTCCCAGCCCATGCTTCCTGAAGTCCCCCAGACAACTTTGGAAATAAACATTGTCTGCTAGGGAATCTGGAGACATTGCCATAATTTTATAGGAGATGAAGCTGGAAAAGTCTATCGTGCTATCCCTCAGCTGGCAGATGGCTTTGTGGTTTTCTCCTTCCTGCCACGCCTGGAGGGCCACGGGCACAGCCCCATGAGCTAGAAGGGCGGCCAATCCCACACAGCCTTGCCCAACAAGCATTTGGAAGATGGTCTGTACTCACCGCTCATGGTGAACACTGCGACTTCTTCAGTTTAAGGACATTAGCAAAGCCCCACAGATATGTCGCCTGTAAGGGCTTTTCCTTCCCCGCTATGATGTCTGCCTCACAAAGAAGCCAGTGTGTCCCTATTGGATTCATGCTTCTCAAATCTTTGCTGGGCTCAACATCCTTCTTTAGTCTGATTCCTATTTTCCTTGACAAAAGGAAGTAACACTGAGGCCCAAGAAATGCCTGCCATCCATTTCTAAGGTCACTTTCCATTTTAAGATCTCGTGACTCCCATGTGGCTGTTAACCTTGGCTTTCCCTAGCCCCACGCCACCCCGGCCCCACCACGCACGGTGTGGATGGCTTTTCCACAATGATCACAGTCAGGTCCTGTGCAGCAGACGGGCCCGACTAAGCATATTTATTGAATGAAGGAATTAGTGACATGAAAAAAATACGATTTAGAATAATGAAAAAATATTTATCGTTTAATAAAAATTCCCTGTCGCATTCCAAGGGAGGACCATTGCCTGTGGGTATGAAGTTACAAGAAAGCAACAGCCAAAAGAGTGACATCTCCCTCATTTCAATTTCAATTTCATTTAATTAATTTAAATTTCCCCAACTTACCCACAAGATAAGAAATGGGGGTGTTGGAGTTGGATGCAGGACCCAGAAGGGCTATAGCCCTCGACATGGGAGGGGCAGGGAGGGGGCAGGAGGTGAGGCAGAGCTGCTGCCAAAGACGAAAATGTAAGTGATGGGGGAGGGGCAGAGGCACCCAGCAGAAATGTTCCTTCACTTCCCTGTTGAAGAAAGAAGGAAGGAGGAAGGAAGGGAGGAAGGGGGAGAAGGAAAGAAGGAGGAGGGAGGGAGGGAAGGAAGGAAAGGGAAGGGAAGGGAAAGAGGAAGGACAGAGGGAGGGAAGGGAAAGAGGAAGGACAGAGGGAAGGAAAGGAAGGGAAGGGAAGGAAAGGGAAGGGAAAGAAAGGGAAAGAAGAAGGAAGGAATGGGGAGAAGGAAGGAGGGGAGGGGAGAAGGAAAAGGTTTTCAGCGCGATTTTGAGCCTTTGCCCAGTATACCAGAGGCAGCCAATTCAACAGTAACAACCCCTTCTTGTCTCTCATTTTAAAATATTTGGGGGATAAGAAAATTAAAACTTATCTCACCCAAAAATGAGTAATCAGGTCTAAGGAGCTGAAAATTTAGAAAACTTATCTTGTAAATGTGGCAAGGAGGGGATTAAGAATGAGGTACAGAGAGGCACGTGTCTTTGATTTTCTTTTATAATCTCCTTGGAACTCTCCGTGTTCAGATCTCCCAATCCCTGCAGGAATGTCCTCCAAGTTCTTGGGAAAGAGAATCTGATCCTTTTGGGATGCTTCACTCCAACTGGAAATGAGTGGTTCCCTTCCTCCAAGCTGATAAATCAGGGGCCTGGTTATTATTTATTAGTTTCAGTTCTAAAAACAGCCTTTGCCTGTGTTCTTAGGGCCATGGGCCACCATAAATAATGGGCACTTCCAATAAACAATCCAAATCCCCTTGAAAGGCCACTAAATCAGCTGGATGCCCCCACCTCAGAGAAGCTCTGCAGCCACGTTCTGGGCTTTGCTGAGCCGTCCCGGGAACACCCCCCAGGGACGTAGATAACCGGGGGTGGGGAGTGTCAAAGCCTGAGGCTCCAGTCGGACTGCTGGATCTCTCTCAGTGGCCAACACAAGGAGCCTCAACTGTCTACGACAAAGGCTACATGACTCGAGAGATAGAACAAGTTCTCCCAGAGTCCACTTGGGATGGGGATGATGTCTTTAGACCAAGAAGAACAATCTGCAGCTCAGGCCACTGGCAGGATCCCCTCGTAAGACACAGACCTCTAGAGGGGCCGGAAGCCGAGCCCATGAGAAAACAGCCCAGAGCCTTGTGCTTCATGAAATTCTGAACACAGTGCCTTTAGACTGCGATGGCTACAGGGGTGTAGGAGGGGCGTCAACCTGGAGACCATGGGAGCAGGTAGAAGGCAACCCCTCTCCATCCTTATTTGCTCCCCAAATCCCGTGTCCCCCAGTCACCTTGCCTTGATTCGAGGTCTTCTGAGGGTTTCTCCTCCTCCTGACCTGCCGAGGCAGATTCCAGCAGGGGGCAGATGCTGTCCCAGGACCAGAAGGGCAATTGCATTGAATTCCTGGGCCGAGCCATTACCCAAGCCCCCTTTCTCTGAAGTGTTAAACCCCTGGAGCATTGTGTCATGAAAAAATATGAGTACGAATGACCCAGCTGTAAACTGCCTTGGAAAATAATTAGTATGAAAGCCCAAGTTAGTCCCAGGGGGCCAGCTCAGAAGTCCACGTCCCCAGAGATCCTTCCTAATCATATGAAAACCGCATGGCCTGCGAGAGGATGCCAGCTGCAGGGTCTGAATTTTCGAGAAGCAGCTCAGTGTCCCCGGAGTCCCGGACACCCAGCCAGAGCAGATACAGCGATGGTGACAAAACGAAATGAGATGTCCAAGTGTGTATTTCAACTAGTACCAGCCCTGGCCTTCCCTCTATTTGTGTGTGTGTTTGTGGGAGTGCGGGTAGGCGTGTCTCAGCCTCCTGCGTGATGTTGTTGCCTTGTTTGCACCATCGCCAAAGGGAGGGCATCACCATAGAGGAAGCCAGCCAGCTGGGTAATTAAGCAGCCAGTGCATTGCCGAAGGGATCGGAGAGCCCCAGAACTGGAGATTAAGTGTGGATGCTCCTGTAGCCCACGAGAGCGTCTTAGTGCAGGGGATCCCCCCTGTTAGAGTCAGGAAGATGACTCCAGTTCCCAGAGGGATGGGAGACATACTGTGCTGTCCAGCAGCTTCGCCCAAGGTGACAGCACCCCAGGGCACCTCATTTTAAGAAAGAAGGAGACTAAGTAGGCAGGGAGCTCCTGGGGGAGAGGAAGCAAGGGAGCAGAGAGATTGATGGACCCCATCATGGGCCACTGTGTGCCAGGCGCTGTCCAGGCCCTTGACATGGATTCCCCATCTGACTGCCACAGCTGCACCATGCGGACTGTCTCCCCGGGGCAAAGAGAGGAGCAGGGAGAGAACAGGTAGGTGGGTGTGCCCGGTGTGGGACCACAGAGGCTCCTGTGACACCAGTGGGTCATCTCGCAAGCACACTGGTCTGGAAACCAATCCCAGTGAGTGGGAAGGGAGTCATGCCACCTTAGCCCGTCTACCCACGTCTTCCCAGGGAAGGCAGCTCAGAAGGAAAGTTTTATCTTTTTCATCCCTTTTTCACTCAAGAAATATTTCTCAAGGGGCTATTATGTGCCAGGCATTGGGCACTGGGAACACAGAGGTCGCCAAACCAATACATTCCCCGCCCTGTGGAGCTGATGGTCTAGGAGAGGGCGCAGACACACATACCATTCTGGAGAGCAATGAGGATAAAAGGCAGGGAGACGAGGAGAAGAGGGGGCAGGAAGACTGTTTCAACCAGAGCGGTCAAGAAAGGCCTCTGGGGAGCTGACCTCTCAGCTGAGGCCCCAGGGATCCTGTGAAGCCAGCTCGGAAGGTCTGGGGAGGAGCCGGGGTAGCAGCCTTGGGGAAGGGCTATGGATGGGTGAGGTCTATGGATGCACAGGGAACAGAAAGGCCCGAGGGACTGGAGCAGTCGGAGTGAGGAGAAAGCATTTAGTAGGCTGTAGAGCTGGAGTGGAAGGCAGGGGCAGCTCAGTGGGCCTCCATAGGCCACGGAAAGGATTTTAGATCTCACTGGAAGCACAATGGGAAGTCAGCTTGGGGTTCTGCAGAGGGAAGGGATAGAGCTAGATTAGATTTTAAAAGGATCACAGAAAATGAGCTGTGTGTGTGTGTGGAGGGTGGGACAGTTGTAGGAGCAGAGAGACCGAAGAGGAGTGTACAGCTGTCCAGGCAAGAGATGACCAGTATTACGATGGAACCTGTGAACAGTGGTCAGATATGGGGTATGTTTGAAGGTGGAATGGGCCGTACTTAACAGAGTGGAATCTGGGTGTGGAAAAAAAAAGAGTGAGCAAGAGAGAGGTCCAGGGTGACACACAGGTTTGGCTATAAGCATTTGAGTGGTTGATGGTTCCCATTCCTGAGACGGCAAATAATGGGTGAGACGTAACAGGTTTGAAGGAAAACTTAAGAGCTCAAAGTTGGACACATGGAGTCCTTGGAACTCCACGCTTTTGTCCCCCTGGGGTCACATCCCCAGCAGGGAGAAGCACTACACCAACTGCAAATCATCCTTCAAAGCATCCAGCCACCTTCCAGCTTTGATGAACCAGAGCCTCGAGCAAGTCGTGGCCACAGGTGACCGGTGCACTGGGAGATATCCCAAGGGCTTCCTGCTTCTCGTCTTCTGTGTCCTGTGACAGAAGTCACAAGGCTGTAACAGAACAGATGAAGACCTTGGGCAGGAAGGACTTTTCAGTCCCAGCCTTCCCAGACAACTGATGTCCTTTGCTGAGCCTCACTGTCCTACCTCCTAAGATGGGACCTTCCTTAAACATCTCTTGTAAAGACTGAGAGAATCAAGTATGGGGAGCACCAAGCAGAGAGTGAGGGCGCAAACTCTGCTTTGATTAGTGTAGCAAAGCACTGTAGCAGGCATTTAATCTGGACACTTGTCTCCTCTTTCGTGAGAGAGGTGCCGGCATGTTACTAAGAATCTCTGACAGAGGCCTTTTAGAAGGTCAGGGTGGCCATCATTTGGGTTGGCGAGGGCCCCTGGAGTCGCTGAGGGTAATGTCTCCTTGAGGGAGATGAAAAGGGGTAGCATCAGGTCTACTGTGTTGTGCAAGGTTAAGAGGACAAGCTGTATGCTCCTTGAGTGGATTTCCAGGGGGAGAAGGGAGTCCTTGGTCTGGGTCTATGGGATGGAAGGCATCCTGGAGGTGGAGGGTGGAGGTGTATACAAGTCCCTGGAAGCAGAGACTGTGACAGCCACAGTCCCTCCACAGTGCTTACTGTGGAGGGGAGGATCTCCTCCCTGGGGAGCAATAGGCTGCCCAGGACCAGCAGAATGGAGGGAACCTCTCAGCGAAGGCCCAGCCTCTTCTGTCAGATGGGACAGGGCTGGCATCCAACAGCCATGGTGCGAGGCTGGGAGACCTGAAAGAGCAGAAGGCTGGACATACTGCAGGTACTTCCCTATTTAAACAAGGTTGTTGGCCCGACTGCCTCTATTAGTCAAGATCCCCGCAGGAAACAGAATTCACCTCAGATGTTCAAAGGACATGTGTCTCATGAAGCTTCTACTTACAGTGGTGAAGGGGTGAGAAGAAGAAATGGTGTCCCTGAAGGCCAACAAGGACCATGAGGGAGGACTCATCCCATAGAAGCCATGGTTAGGAAAGGAGGCACTTCTCCCAGAGATGAGGGAGAAGCAGGGAAGAACTAACCCCAACTCCCTCTCCTGCCCACTAATCTTCCTCCTGCTCCTCCATGGCTTCCTGTCAACTGTTCCCAACAGGAAGCCAGAGTTGGGGAGCTCCTGTGATACCATCTGCTGCTGGGCTTGGGGGCACAGGATCTAGTGAAGAAGAGGGGAGAAGGGGTCTGGAGAGAAAACACAGCAAACAATGCCCACTATACTCCTTTCTCTTCTCGTGGCTTAAGCTTGAGTCGGGGTACTTGGAAACCTCAAAGGAGAGGAATATGTTGGACTTCCTGCTAGTAGGAGAGAGGAGTGCTTCCGTGATTCACTGGAAACATGAAAGAGACATGTTCATAGTTAGAGCTCAAGTTTGGGAAGGGATCCTTGCCAGTTGTATTAAACTATTATAAGTAGCATGTTGCTAATAATAGTTTCCTATAACTGGAATGAATTGTTCCACAAACTTGGGCTATAACCATGATCAGCTAGCTCCCTTTTATTATTAGCAGCGGCCTCCCATGTCCTCGTCCCTCCCAGACAACATTCATAAGGCCTCACGCCCACCGCAGCGAGGGGGCCCCCAGACAGTGGCAGGATCCCCTGGAGCCACACCCTTCCCCTGGCCTCACAGAGGGCCAGGCAGGAGGCTCTTCCTCCCCCATTGCCTGAGGCCACCCAGGGAGTCTGTAGCTGGTGGCAGAGCATGGACCCTGCAGACCTGACTCTCAGGCCACATTTCAAATTACCAGCACTACGGTCTCCACACGCCCCCAAACCCCACCCCGGGAAGGCACACATCCCTGCCCACACACATCCACATGCATCCCCACGTATCCCTCCTGGGGAAAGTACATTCCTGCTCCCGAGCAGGCTCAGGCCCCAGTGACGCCACCTCCCCTTGTCCCCACGCTCAGAGCCAACAAAGCAGCACTTCCCCCTGACTCTGAAAACACACGTTGTCCACATCTGATGGAAAATTAAACCCACGCATGAATGTTCAAGATGTTCTTTAAAAGAATTTTCGATGTCTGACAGCCTCTGGCGCTGAGCTTCCTCCCCCTTTTCCCCTTCCCTCTCTCCTTCTCCTTGACAGTAATAGACTGACTTTCCCCTGGGGAGAGCTTAGAACTGGATACAAAATTTTACACTGAGGCATTTCAATTCTTCGAAAAAAAATTTTTTTTAATTTAATAATGCATGAGGGACCCCAAAGTCTGTGAACCTACACAGGTATCCTCGTGTGTGCGGGCCTAGGAGGCAGGGGACAGGGCATGCAGGGCTTGTTCCCTCTGAGTCCCCCTGCTCTCTGGAGACCCCTACCACCTGGCACCCACGTGGGTGGGGGTATTGCCTTGTAAACCTAGAGCCTCTCGCGGTGTTTTCTTTTCCTTTCTCAACACCTCTGAACTTTCCTGAGGATAAGGACAGCTACGTATTACCAGACCGTAGAGTGTCTCACAGTCCCTGCACTGAGGCCCAGCTCACCCCCACTACCCCAAGACCTTGGGCCTGTTCTTCCTCTCTCTGTGGCTCAGTCTTCTGACTCTAAGATGGGCATGTTAAGACTCCCGACATCCTGGGGGCTCTTCTGAGGATTAAATATACTGATAAACAGAAAGTGCTTTGAGCAGTGTTTGGCATGTGTGCGTGCACGCACGCACACACACCCACACCCACACACACCACTAACCACGTGCTCACGAGCCAAGCTCCTAAACCTCCTCAGGCTTCCCAGAAGTGAAATGAAAGCAATGACCAATTCCTGGCCCTACGGTGAAGATTCGGTGGCACAATGTATGTGCCATGCCCACCGGTGCCCCACACAGGTGGTGGGAGCTCCATTACAACCAGGTCCTCTACCCTACCCCCTCCTTTTGTTCATGTCCCTGCCGCACCTCGGGGGCCCCCAGGGCAGCAACGCAGCAGGACATTCGCAGTGTTTAAACAATTCACAAACACAGCCATTTTCAGAATTGGAAACTCTGACTAGACACAACCACCATTCTTTGAGGACCTACAAGAAGCCCAACCCTGTACCTCGGAGAGTGAAGGGTGAACTGCCCAGCTCCATGTACAACCAGCACTGCGCACACATTTCTGGAAGGGAAAGGAGGAGGAGGCAGAGGTGGTGGGGCTAGAGATTGAGACTTATCCTGAGACAAAGGAGCGGCTGGCACCTGGGTGATTCGGTCTAGAAGCCCGCTGTGAGCCCTGCCTCCCCAGCTCTGCCTCCAGCTAGAAGAATGCCCACAGCTAGAGCGCAGACAGGCTCCCCTTCCAGGCCAAGGCAGACCCATGCCTACATGGGGCAGGGGAAGACCGTGCAGTTTTTGGGAGCACTAGTTCTGCTCTCTCCATGTGGGCTCAGGAGCTTGCTGCCTCAAAGGCATGCTATCTCCCCATGTCCTGAGGAGAAAGCTGCTATGGTCTGCGTGTTTGTGTCCGTCCCAAATTCACATGCTGAAAACCTAATCCCTGATGTGACAGTATCAGGAGGTGGCGCCTGTGTGAGGATGGAGCCCTCATGAGAGCAATCAGTGCCCTGATTAAAGAGGCTCCATAGAGCACCCTACTCCCTCTGCCATGGGCAGACACAGCCAGACATCTGTGGCCTGGGACAGGACCTTTTCCCAACTCTGCCGTCATCTTGATCTCGGACTTCCAGCCTCCAGGGTAGAAAACCCATTTCCACTGTTGATACCCACTCTGTGGAATTCTGGGATAGCAGCAGAACAGAGTAGGAACAAAGCAGACCCCTCAAGCTCATCCACTTGGTGACCCTTGCCACCTTACCTCATCCCCTGGCCTCCCAGGACAGCTAAGCCCTGGGTGACTGGTCTGGGAAGCTGAGGTCCTGATGTCCTGGCCAGCTCTGGTTTGTTTCCCATTCCTGGAGGCAGAGCCTTTCTTAGAACCACCACCTGGGACCCCTTTAAGAATGAACAGATCAGGGGCGCCTGGGTGGCTCAGTGGGTTAAGCCTCTGCCTCCGGTTCAGGTCATGATCCCAGGTCCTGGGATCGAGCCCCACATTGGGCTCTCTGCTCAGCCAGGAGCCTGCTTCCTCCTCTCTCTCTGCCTGACTCTCTGCCTACTTGTGATCTCTGTATGTCAAATAAATAAATAAAATCTTTAAAAAAAAAAAAAAGAATGAACAGATCACTGGAGACCATCCTGTCCTACCCATTTACGGGGATCCTCACAAACTCATCACTGATGCTACTGAACCGGACTGCACATCTTATACAGAGGGTCTTGGCCGCCAAGGCCCTGAGCTTCATTCACTTTTCCCCAGGAGCCCCATCCCTCTACCGCAGGTTCTAGCTCATTCCCCGCCCCACCAGTGCTGCGCAGCCACCAGATAACACTGTGTCTTGCACCCAAGCTGGTGACCATTGTTACAAGGCAGCCAAGGAGACAATCACTGTCTTTATCTACCACTGCAGAGCCAACTCCTAGCAAATTCTGGGGTTTTTTTGGTGACAAATATTTGTGGCAAGAATGGACCTCGGATTGGCCTGATGTCTGAGCCTGTTGGGAGATGCTCCCAAGAAATCGGTCTTCACCACCCAGCCTTGCAGGAAACACTTGGGAACTTGTTGGGGTTGTTTACACCAGCTGCTTGCACCCGGTGAGCAAGGCGGTCGTCACGGCCTCCTCATCAATCAGGAGTTCTGGGGCAAGAAGCCAGATGGGTATTAAACCAGCGTGAGAATAGCAAAGGAAGCCCCTAAGTCCGGCAGAATCCTCATTCCATTAGGTGGCATTATTCACAGCTTTCTGTCCCCAGGGAGCCCTGGGGGACTCCGCAGCCACACCTCTGCCTGTAGGTGCACCGGCCACCCCGCCGGGCACCTCCATCTCCACTCGTTCATGGGCTCACACCCACCCTCTGCCATTAAGGACACGTCAAGTCTTCTGATGCCTTGGTTGCAGTTCTCAGTCACTGGCCCATCAAGACAACTTTGCATGTACATTCTTCACCTCAAAATTTCCTCAAATCCTCTGGTAAACAGGAAATCCCCAATGCATAAATGCTCGCTGTAGCACCCACCGTGACTAGCAGGGTGCCTAGCCTATGGGCATTCCTTGAAAACAAATTTTCGAGGGCACCAATGGAGAGAGAGATGGATTTAGCCAATAAAGGCATCGACAAAGCTGTGCTAAGGTCTACTGGGAGGCAGGCCCCATGTAGTGTATACAAAGAAATGGCAAATGCGAGCAGCTGTCCTTCAGGGCTCAGCGGCCTGGCAGGAGCCAGCAGCAGTGACCCTCCCCGCTCGCGGAACGTCCACGGACTTCCACACATTTCCCTGGCTCTCCAACCAGGCCGCTCCAGCTAGCGTGCCGTGACTGGAAGTGAGGGAGGCACTTCCGGCCCGCAGCGTCTCACAGCCAACATGGCATCCGCGTAAGGCTTCTGTGTGAGCCCACGCCCCCTGGCCTGCTACGCCGGACATGGAGCGTGAGCGGGTACAGATAAACAACTGCGCATCACGCACCTGAGATTTTGAGGTTAGTTTTTTTACGCTGGCAGAGCCTCATCTGTTCTAAGACTCGTAAACACAGACACGAGTCCAGCGATGAGAAAAGATGGGGGTGGAGCAGATAAGGCGCCCAAGCTTACTTGTACCTGCTGGTTTATGGACCACCAGTCTATGGTGTGGTGTCCTCTCTTCCTAGAGACCTCCCTCCAGGTCTCTGTGTGCTGGTGTCTTCCTGCCACCCCAGTCTCAGCCACCATGTTACCACCTCCACGGGCCTTTCCCGACCACCTGACCATAGCGCACAACACCACACTACGGTCCCATGACTGTTCTCACCCTCTGGGGAATGTTCCCGCTCACTACCTATCTTTCCCTTATTACGGGGTAAGCACGGTGAGACCAAGGGCCATGTCTTCCTTGTCTATGGCTGTGTTTCCAGAATTGTGCCTGGCACAAAGCAGACATTCCACATCCAGATGTGGATGGACTAGGGAACACATGATCTGCACCGGAGTTCAGAAGCCGGTATGAGGAAACTCCCGGAGGCCTGAGTGTCCAGAGAAGGACAGGGGAGGCAGGCCTCTCGAGGTCATTTAAAAGGAGGGTCACTGAGGGCTGTTGGAGTGCCTACAGCAGCCTAAGCACAACACAGAGGTGGGAACCAGGGTGATCGCTGGTGACCGTGAGTGGTGTGGGTTGCCAGGGTGGAGGAGGACACTGGGAAGAAGGTGGCCAAGGGCCTCAAATTCTAGTTGATATTTGACCCAAGACCAAAAGGAAGCTGGTGGTGGTGGGGGGGTGCTGACAGGAGTGGTTCTCCCCTCCCCCAGCCCAGGGAGGTTTGAGAAAGACTGCCTGGGTAGGATTTCTAAGCTAGAGGCCCAGAGAAAGGGGCTAAAGACAATAGCACAGTCCTTAGGCTATGACAACAGCTGACACAGAGGGGACGACCCATGGACAGGAAGGAGGAAAATGACGAAGAAAGGACCAAAAATTTTCATTCCAGAAAAGCACCCAGTTTGCTCAATGCCACACATCTGGGGTTGGGAGGGAGAAGGAACCAGGCCCAGTGCTCAAAGTTTCCTTCCACTGGGCTCCCAAATCGAGTGGTCCTTCCACTATACAAGAGCGCCTCTCTCAGCCCTCTGGGAACACCCAGTGTAAGGCAGACAAGAACAGCCAGCTGGGGACGAGGCCCACGTGGGTTACTGCACGGAGACCCAATACACCACTTCTCTCCAGACAGTAAGAAACTCACGTCAGCGTCACACAAAAGGTATTTGCATTTCAGAGGGACAATCTGAGTGTGAACCTTAGTAAAATGAGGATCTAATACTTCCCTTGCTGACCACACACAGTTTTTGTGAGGATAAAATGGGATAATGGAATTCCTTTAAGTTTAAAGCTGCTTTATGCGTATCACTATCACAAAGAACAAACTGGAGTTGTTAGAATTTCATTGCCTTTCCAGGGCACAGGCTTCCTTCCTGACCCCTGGCTTCTCAGCCAGAAGGAGGCCAACCTTTTGGGATGAGGGAGGGAGTGCTATTACAAACAGTGGATGTAGCTTCACGGTGTGGGAAGTGTTTCACAGCCCGATGCAAAGAGAATTTGCCCAGCCTTGTGCATGGGAGGTGCTCACTAAATACTTGTTAGTGAGGTTTGCACTGTGGGCCACACTCTAGTTTCTAGGCCTCCCAGTCTCTAGAGCTATGGAAGACAGGTGATATAAAGTATTGCAGACAGGTGGCAGGGAGACGTTTCTGCATCGTCACTGGTTTCCTGCTCCTCTCTCCTTCTGTCCTACCTACATGTTCAGCAATCTCCTTTGCATTAGGCCTTCCTGTCTCTCTCTTCTTAGGGGCATCCTAAGTCCTTGCCGGGACAGTTCTGCAAATATCCAGCTCCAATCGCGTCACCCTCTTCAAAAACCCCAGTGGTGTGAGGTCAGAGCCCTTGTGGGAAATGGGGAACGTTTCCTTCCGCTCCTGATGTCACCCGTATTAGGGAGGGAGAGGGCTTAGTCGTCATGCCCTACCCTGTCTCCCCTACCTTACTCATTTCCCCTCTTGGGGGACAGAAGCTTATCTCATTGGTCTGTCTGGAAGGTGACATTGGCATTCCTCGTCCACCCATTTCCTCTGCCCTTCCTCTGGGGAGCTAAGGGCCTGCAGGAAGCAGGTGTTCTTCTGGCCCTCTCACCCCCAATGTCCTAAGACTTCCCAGGCTTCCCTGTCCTCTGCTGCCAGCCCCGGGCAGGGAAGTCTGTCTGTCATCTGGTATTAGGAAGCCTATCTGCTCTCCTGCTAAGCTGCTTCCTCCCACGTAGCTGTTTTTAGCTTTAAAAGTGAAATCTTGGCCTTTGCCTACGTCTGCCTTTCCTTACTTCTCAGCTTGTTCAGCAATCAGGCCAGAAAGATGGGTAGTTTTTATTGGATGACCCTTTGAGCTCTAGCAAATACTTTCTCCCTGTCTATGAAAATAAGCAGAGTTCTCAGTGACATCCAAGGTCTTCCACTGAAAACTCAGCTCTCAGTCAATGCTCTGGGTCCAGCCCCCACTCCGCTGTGCCCTGGACGTGCCACAGACCCAAAAGGAACTGCCATGCTGGGCTCCTCAAACATCCTGGACACACTTCGTGTGTTCCTTCTTCCATAGGCTGAGCTCTTGGCTCCTTCCCTGGCACCAAAATTCTACCCATCGTCACCATCATCCAGGCCCAGCCCACATGCACCCCTCCACATGCCTTTCCTGTTCCTGAAGGATCTGATCTCTCCCTCTCATTCTCTTCCCTCTGCCAGGAACCTCCTGTCCTCCCGCTTGTTCCTCCTCCCTGTGCGCCTGCCTGTGTGAAGACCACTTATCTGTGAGCAATCCAGTGTGATGTCCTTGTCTTGGAAGCCTCTCCCGAGCCCCCAGGAGTGTTGGAGGCCCCCCTAAGTGCTTCCATAGAATCCCACATACCACTAAACACACCGAAGCAACATCCTCTGCTGACTTTTCTCGAGAACCTTATGAAGGAACACAGAAAACATTTATAAACGTGCACACGCCTAAAGGGAGCAGACCTCTACTCTAGATGGCACCTTGCCTAGAGCCACATGGAAACCCAAAGTCAATGCCCACTGTGAGTAGAGCCCAGGACCAGGGAAAGGCACCGAAAGAGTCCTTTTGACTGGAATTAGGGAAACCTTTCTGGAATTTTCTGATCCTCTTAGAAGGGAAGGCTCTCTTGAAGATAGGGTCAGTCTGTCAAGTGTCTAGCTTCTAACTGGTCAGTGAATTAAAGATATCATATCATTAATTCAACTTTGCTGAGGTTAGTGAGAGGCTGACAATCCTCATGCCCAGATTCAATCGGGGAAAGAGGTGCACGCCTCTAGGCCACCCAGGATACGTGCCATGAGGAAAGGGTCTCAGCTCTCAGCCCAACCCCTCCTAATAAACACAAATGCCAAAAAGTGGCGCTCAGGCAACAGCAGGTTGCAGCTCAAATGACACATCTGAATACTGAGGCCACCGCATTTTCTCACTGGCTTGAAGCTGGGGAAGTCTGATATGCCTCTTTGAAGTCTGCTCAGTGCGTGGGGAATGTGTGGATTTTCTGGGGCCTCGGCAATATGGGGATAGATAAGACCCTCCCAGGGCTCAAGTATCAAGAGCTTTCTCGACTCTGTAAACACTCCTGGGAAAGTGAGGAGGGCTAAAACTCCGCAATTCTTAGCAGGAAGTGTTCAACCCGTGTTGTCTCTAGGCTGGGCTAAAAGGAAGAGACCCCATGGATGATTCTCAGGGGAAGTACAGAACCACCATACTTCCTCATTTCCCCAATTAAAATGCATTGCACAAAGCATTTTGTCCCTGTCCCTTTTCTTCCTTTTCGGTCACCACCACCAAAAACCTTGCACACGTTGAATTGACCATGTTTGAGGAGGCCTGGGGCAAAATGGGGTTTGGTGACACAGTACCGATTTTGGTGAGCCACACGGCCACAGCGCCATAGATCTCGTCCAGGATGAGGATGACCACAAGGTTGATGATGACTGCCGTTGCTGTCACTGTCACCCGGACATTGGAGCGTGTGTACTTGTTGAGAGACAGGGCTGCGGCAGTCGTGATGCGATACACGATGACCCCAAAGACAATGGAGAAGGTCAGGGCAATCTGTTTGGGAAACAGGGAGAGTCAGTGCCCAGTGGACAAATACTGAGCAGCTTCTACTTGCCCAGCCAACCGTCCTAGCCGCTACGTCAGAAACTATGGATATGGAGTCCACTCATGTGCACCCTCTGAACTCACGTGCCAAGCCTGAGGACAGGTGCACTGTCCACAAGAGTGAGTCTTCCATTTTTATCAGATGCCAAATGGTTAACAACACACACAAAACCCTAAGAGTGAAAACGCTGGACACTGAGGGGTGTGTGGCACATGCAACATGGTTTCCTTCACTAGGGAGCTTCTAGTCAACTACGGAGGTGAGCTGAACTCTTATTAACCCACGGTGAGGACTACTGGAGAGGTCTTGTGTGCTCAGTGAAGGAACTGGGTACAGAGGAGCAAGTGGACCAGGTGGGGTAATGGGATAGACACTCAGTGCAGGGAAACAGAACCATGGAAGGCGTCTGAGCTGAGAAGCGGTGAGTTAGAGCTTCAGGCGCTGGGTGTGGGAAGGCTGCCCCAATGAGAACCAAGGGAGAGAAACCAGGAGTGAGATTTGTAGACTCTCAGTCCTCAGGTGAACAAAATATCACACTAAGATTTCTCTACCAGGCAACGGTAATGGAGGACTCAGATTTTTCATTTGGTGCCGAAACCTCTGGCTGTCCATGTTGAAAGGAAAGGTTCCCAGCCACTGGACCTCTAAGGGTCCTCCACTTCCTCCTTCTAGAACCTGAGAACAATAAATCACTCTCCCAGACGAGCCCCTTCCCTCTCCCATCACAGCCCAGGAAAGCCCATTTCCATGAAGAATGAGGATGTCAGGGGAAGAAAGTGGCCTGAGTAAGCTCTCAGAGAGGGCAGAGGGAGAACACAGAATGTCTAGCTGTATAACCTGCTCTGAGAAAAATTCTAATTCGTGTCAGTCAAGTGAAGTCTTCTTAGAATTCTTTCCACAGAGAAGACTGTTCAGATAGTACTCCCCCTGGGGTCAGGGCATGGTGGGCTGGCACTGGCTGTGGAGAGCTACATGGACACATGGGGGGAGAAAACGTTCCCTCTGAAACTACAAATTGTCCTGGACTACATGTTCCCTCCCGAGAAAGAAGGGGAGGAGGGGGTATGGAAGAGAGGGGAAGGGAGGAGGGGGCTCTGGCTCAGGCAATGTTTTTCAAGCAGTGTGCAGGACACTAGTGAGCAAATGGGTAATGGGTTGCAGAAGAGTCAAGGTGTGAACATCATCAGACCCCTGGGGAAGATGCCTGGGGATGCAGCCTTAGCTGATTATCCCTGCAAGCTATACAAATATTAGTATTTGCCCTCTGGGCCACCATGTGAAGGCAGGCAGGATGGCGATGTTCTCTGGGTCCAGGGGGTGTCAGGGTGGAGGAGAGGTCAGATGGGAAGGACACTGTATGGGAGGCCCCTCTTCTGATGCTGGGTGGGGGCGTGAGCAGCAGCAGCCCCAGCCTCCAGGACTAGGGGGGAATGACGACCCATGGAAGTGGGAAAACCTGGACATGACATCACTGTTCTCGAGCAATGTAGACATTTTCACTTCCCGGTCCTCTGGGACTGTCACTGCCAGACAGTAAGGGCCTGGAAAACGTGGTGTGAGATTCTTTTCCCCCAAAATCACTTTTGCAGCAAAGGCCAGTGATGGCGGTATTGATGAGAGTCGGAGGGTGGGGGGAGGCCAGGGCATCAAAGAGTGAGTGTGTGTGCATCTGGGGGTGGGTCTAGGGGAAAACAACAATGGCAAAAACATCCTTGGCTTTGGGGTCTTGGGGGTGGAGCATGGAGGAATGAGTGGGGAGAAGATCAGCTTCTATTCTTTTCCAAGAAGCTCAGCTGCTCAACTGGGGAAGGAAGAAAACTCTTCGTTGCTACCCACTGTGTGATCTGTGGACCTGCTGTATCAGCCAGGAGCTTGGGGGACATGCAGGGTCTCAAGCACAGCTCCAGACGCACTGGCTCAGAATCTGCACTTGAACAAGATTCCCATTCAAGTTCTAGAGGCACTGCTCTCTCGTGAAAGCCCTTTTTCCCACCCTCCCTGTCTCTTCGGCCCTACCTCCAACACACCCTTCCTAGTCCTCTGCTGCTTTTGACCCTAACTTCTCAGCCCCTGATTTCCCATGCCACTAGAGAAACCAGGCTCTGACCTGTCTTTCAGTAGTTCCCACAAGGATCATAGTTCTCAAGCTGAAAGAGCCTGGAGAACACCAGCCCCATCCTGTGACCACTTTGATGAGGAAACTGGCATGGAAAGTGAAGAGATTTGTTCAAGGTCATAAGGCCTGGACTACAACCCTCATATCTGGGATTCTGGTAAGAGTTAAAGGACTTTGGCCTTTAGGAATCATCCCAATCCAGCCTCTAACCTCATATATAAGGAAACTGAGGCCTGAGAAGCAGCAATGTGATGGGTCCAAGGTCTGGACAGTTCCTGGCAAAGCTGGGATGCTAACGGTGGGACCATCATCATGAACTAATCTAGTTGTGTCCTCTCAATTTTGTTATTCAATGCCCATCTTCACGAGCAGTAATTCTTATAACAATAGCATAAAATATGGCTTTTGTGGATGTGATTTACTAACCATCCAGGACCTGAACCCTGCTCTGTGGCTCCCACGCCTACAATCCCATCCTGACATTAGAATGCACATCCTCTAGTACTAAATCCAGCGCTGTTTTCACCACTCTGGCTGCAATGTTGATTTTGCTTATTAAATTCAGCAAATATACACTGGGTATATTTCATGTTTGTGATCGGTTTCCCTCCAAATAGGCCAAAAGTGGGGATTGGTCTTGTAACTGCATTCTGCACCTCGTGTCATTTTCACAGCACTGCCTCACTATAGAACCTGCTTGGTAAAGATTGGCTGGTCCCTAGCTCTAGGAATCTAGCTCTCAAGTACATGGGAACATCACCATGGTCCCCATTGCTGTTTGTGTTCTGATCCTGTAGCTTTACTTGTAGACAGAGCCAAACTGTAATGAAAGCCAGGCTATGGAGTCCAGAGTCCTATTTAATGCTATGAGAGACAGGAAGGAGAATGGGTCTGGACCCCACCCTCCAGGTCTTGCATTCTGAATCAAAGTTGAGAAAATCATTGCACATATACAAAGATGAGCCTTGTAGCAGCTGGACAGAGTACAGGCTCAGCTCATGTGCTTCCTATGCTCTGAACAGAGAGCAGAGGGATTAGAGAAAATCCTACGGAAGTAGTTTTGGGTCGGTTTCCTATGAGAAAGGCTTGGGGAAAAGAATTTTTAAAAAGCAAGCAGAAATGTAAAAATCAGAAGCAACCTGGGCTAACCAGCAGGAGTGTACCCAGTCTAAAGCGGGATATGGAATTAGTGGCTCAATTTTAAACCATACACACACTGATGGCTTTATCACTGACATAATAACTTGTCCCTGGCAACTTTATTAATCTGATTAATTAACTTATATTCTCACTCAGCCATTTATAAGATATGTCTTGAGTGCCTTCTGTGTGCCCATCACCATGCTAAGTGGCAGGGATATAGTCACAAACAAATCACACAGGACTTTCTGCCCTCGTGGCACTTCTAGAGGGGAAAGACAGATAACCAACTACCAACTAACATCAACCAGATAGTATATCTGGTGTGATAAATATTGTAGAAACAAATAAAGCAAAACAGGAGTAGTGGGACAGGTTGTAGCTTAAAAGAGGGTGGTGAGGAAAGGTGTAGGTAAGGAGGTGACATTTCAGCAAGGCTCTTGAGGGGGGTCGTCTGAGGGAAGGGGCTTCCAGGCAGAGGGTGGGTAAAGAAGAAAGCAAGGGAGGGGTGGGGTTGGAGAGGAAGACATAGGACAAGGACATGCAAGGACGTACAGAGGATGCTGGCTTCTATATTTCATAAGAAGCCGATGCTTAAGACAGTTTTGAGCAGAGAAATGACATGAGATTTGATCTAGATTTTAAAAAGATGAGTTAGCTGATCATCTCTAGGTGCACTATTAGGGGGCCCTTGCCACAAGCCAGGTGAAGGAGGTGGCTTCTGGAAGCTGGTTCCCAATTCCCAAGTAGAAGTAAATGACTGTCCTGGGCATGTGGGAGGGAGGCTCAGGCTCCTAGCCTAGAGCCAGGACAATGCTTTTGATAATCTCTTCCCACATAAAAGGGAAACAAAACAAGTTTAATTCAAAAAGGAAAAAAAGGAGCGCTTGGGTAGCTCAGTCGGTTGAGCATCCAACTCTTGATTTCAGTTGGGTCCTGATCCCGGTGTTGTGGGGTAGGGCCCCGAGTGGACTCTATCCTCAGCAGGGACTCTGCTTGGGATTCTCTCTCCCTCTGCCCCCACCCCTGCTCAAGTTCTCTCTCTCTATCTCAAATAAATAAATAAACCTTAAAAAAAAAAAAGGACAGAAACTGTAGCTCAACATGTTGGGTTGGAGAAGAAAGAGGAAATTCACTTTTGTCCTCTATAACAGGTGGGGAAGAGGCTGGCCTCTGTCACAGGTGAGGAAAAGAAACACAGCCCTGGGCCATTGTTTTGCTTTCACCATCCCATGAAAATTACCCCAGCTGATCTGGCAGACTGGCATCCGTAAAACTTTCCCCATGACCATGACCTTGGCATCTTCTGCTAAGATGTAGTCACAGGGGTAGAAGGAAAGGATATTCAGGACTCCTGTGTGTTGTAGTAGGTGCCTTTGGCTTACCCTAATTCTATAAGCAAATCTCACTTTTTTATAAACACCATTGTAACCTTTTATTTCCCACTCCACGCCTTGTTTTAGGGCAGTGCAAAGCCCTTCTCTTTAGAAGACTGAGGATTTTTTTTTTTTTAATGAAAAAAATAAGGAAAATTTAACACAAAATAAAGATGTTTTTCTGCCTCAGCCACAGCAACTTCTTCCTAGGAACATCACCAAGGCAAGGGAAGCAAGTGCAAAAATGAACTATTGGGACTTCATCAAGATCAAAAGCTTTTGCACAGCAAAGGAAATAGTCAACAAAACCAAAAGACAACCAACAGAATGGGAGAAGACATTTTTTTTTTTTTTAAAGATTTTATTTATTTATTTGTCAGAGAGAGAGAGGGAGAGAGAGCGAGCACAGGCAGACAGAATGGCAGGCAGAGGCAGAGGGAGAAGCAGGCTCCCTGACGAGCAAGGAGCCCGATGTGGGACTCGATCCCAGGACACTGGGATCATGACCTGAGCCGAAGGCAGCTGCTTAACCAACTGAGCCACCCAGGCGTCCCGGGAGAAGACATTTTCAAATGACATATCAGATAAAGGGCTAGTATCCAAAATCTATAAATAATTTATCCAACTCAACACCCAAAGAACAAATATCCCAATCAAGAAATGGGCAGAAGACATGAACAGACATTTCTGCAAAGAAGACATCCAAATGGCCAACAGACACATGAAAAAGTGCTCAGCATCACTCAGCATCAGGGAAATACAAATCAAAACCACAGCGAGATAATCACCTCACCACCAGTCAGAATGGCTAAAATTAGAAGTCAGGAAATGACAGATGCTGGCGAGGATGTGGAGAAAGGGGAACCCTCCTACACTGTTGGTGGGAATGCAAGCGGGTGCAGCCACTCTGGAAAACAGCATGGAGGTTCCTCAAAAAGGTGAAAATAGAGCTATCCTATGATCCAGCAATCGCACTACTGGGTATTTACCCTAAAGATACAAATGTAGTGATCCGAAGGGGCACGTGCACCTGAATGTTTATAGCAGCAACGTCCACAATAGCCAAACTATCAAAAGAACCTAAATGTCCATCAACAGATGAATGGTTAAAGAAGATGTGATGTGTGTGTGTATACACACACACACACACACACACACACACACACACACACACAAAATGGAATACTATGCAGCTATCAAAAAACTAAAATCCTGTTATTTGCAACAACGTGGATGGAACTAGAGAGTATTATGCTGAGTGAAATAAGTCAATCAGAGAAAGACAATTATCATATGAGCTCTCTGATATGAGGAATTTGAGAGGCAGGGCAAGGGGTTGTGGGAGGTAGGGAGGGAAAACAATGAAACAAGATGGGACCAGGGAGGGAGACAAACCATAAGAGACTCTTAATCTCAGGAAGCAAACTGAGGGTTGCTGAGGGAGGTAGGGGTGGCTGGTTGTGGACATTGGGTAGGGTATGTGCTATGGTGCGTGCTGTGAATTGTGTAAGACTGATGATTCACAGACCTGTACCCCTGAAGCAAAGAATACATTATATGTTAAATAAATACATAAAAGAAATTAAAAAAAAAAAGAATTGGATGCGTAACAGAGTGAGCATCCAAGGGCATCTTGACTATTCTCAGCTTTTTTGCTTCCTTATAAATTCTCATGGAGGAAATATAAAGACCTTACAATGTTATTGTTTCATTACTGCCCATTCAACTTATATGCTATTATTAATGTGTACAATGTAATCCTGCTTTATTTTTTTTTTTTTATTCTAAGTAGGCTCCACACCCAGTGTGGGGCTTGAAATCACAATCCCAAGATCAAGAGTTCTATGCTCTATTGACTGAGCCAGTCAGGCACCCCTCTATCTTATTATTAACCCTATGAGACACCATCATCCTTGTTTACAGTCAAATAGGTTTTCCCACATATTTACCAATTTTTTCTTCATTCCTTCTTAAAACTGTGGTTTTCCAGATGGGATCACATTCAAAGAACATTCTTAGGATTTCCTTTAGTGAAAGATTCAGTTGGCTGCAAACCCTCAGCTTTTGTTTGGCTATAAATATCTTTATTTTACACTAATACTTCTACATTACATTTTTCTTGGGTATGGAATTCTGGGTTAGCAACTGTTTTCTTTTCAGCGCATGAAGATACACACGTCCCCGTATTCTGACTTCCAACTGCTATGTGAAATCAATGGCTGATCAAACAGTCTTCATTAAGGGTAATTTGTCTTTTGATTTTTGACTGCATTTGAGATTTTTCTTGTGTCTCATACATTCTATGGTTTCACAGAGATAGAGTCCTTTTTATTTTTCCTGCTTGAATTTCACTGGGATTCTTCAATCTCTGAATTGGAATTCTGTTAGCAGAACTAGCCAACTAGGAGACCACCAGTCAGTGTATCATTCATTACTATTCTCACCTCTTCCTCCAGTAGTGCAATTAAATACAAGTGAAATCCTCTCACTCTATTACTTTCTATTTTGAATTTTCAATTTTTTTTTTTCTAATTTTTTCTAACCTGAATTGCAGTTCACGAATGATGTCTTCAGCTATGTCTAATTGGTTTTAAACCCGTCCCTGGGATGTGTGGTGTGATATATTATTATATATTATATATTCACATTCATTGATATATATTCATTTCCAGAAGATTTATTAGCTGGTTTTCAAATCCTTAGGTCATTTTTAAAAGTTTCTTATTTTAGGGATACCTGGGTGGCTAAGTTGGTTAAGTGTCTGCCTTCAGCTTAGGTCATAGTCCCAGGGTCCTGGGATCCAGTCCTGCATCGGGCTCCCTGCTCCCTGGGGAGTCTGCTTCTCCCTCTGCCTGCCACTCCTCCTGCTTGTGCATGCTCTCTCTCTCTCTCTCCTTCTCTCTCTGACAAATAAGCAAATAAAATCTTTAAAATAGTTTCTTATTCTTTGCAGATATTTTCAAACTGGGCATTTGGACCTGTGACTGAGTATTTCCAGTATCTTTAGTCTTTGCTGTCTCTCCACACTGGTTCTCTCTCATTGTGTTTAGCTTCTGTATAATTGATTATTTTTAACTGCCTTCTCTTATTTGACCTTAAAAAAATTCTTTTGGGGGGATTTTTTTGAGGAAGGGTGTAAATCTGCCTTCCCACAGAGAGAACATGTGCTTGCTTCTGCTGGGTACCGGAAGCACGACTTTCCCTGGCCACATCAGAGTCTGAGCTTCCTGGGTCTTCTCAAGTGAAAAACTGGGCTGGAAGTTTACGATGGGGATTGTCCATGGCCACTCCTTCGGGACAGGATTTTGTTTCCCTGTTTCCCCCTGTTCTGCTTAGAGCCAGAGCAATGTTCTCTGCAGTCCCGAAAGTGTGGGGGTGGGTTTAGTTCTACTTCACCTTTATTCTGAGAGTATAGATCTTTGTGGAGTTCCAGGCTTAGTGAGAACTTCCTGTTAGCATCTCCACTTTGAGCCAGCCGCACCCCAATTTCTATCCTCTCTGCACCATAAAACCACAAAAACCAAAGCCCACGTTTGCCTAGATGGGAGAATGTCCTCAAGGCAAAAGCAATATTGATGCCAAGTATTTGTCTCCTTGGATCGGTTTCCCTTAGATGGATCTGTACTAGCAATAGCTTAGTATTCTTTACTAACTTATTAGACCCTCAAGGCTTTAAAAAGAATGAAAAATACATTCATCCATATATATTTCTTATGTTCAGCAAGAGGGGATGCCACAAATATCCTAACCTACCGCTACGGGAGATAGAAGTCTATTTCACTTACCAATTTCCTTGTTTATGTACATATTTGTTATCTGTAAAATCCTTAAAGGAGAGATTATTTTATTTTCTACTCTATCCCTAATGCCTAAGAACAGTGTCGACTATATAGCTGGCACCTGTTACATATATTTTTTAAATTCCTTTTAAGAAGATTTTATATTAAGTAATCTCTGCACCCAACATAGGGCTTGAACTCATGACACCCAGATCAAGAGTCACACACTCCAGTAACTGAGCCAGCCGAGCGCCCCTCCCCCTTGAATATTTCTTGAATGAATGAACAAACTCTGACAACAGTATGCACATTGTGGGAGGCTCTGAAATGCTAAATTAAACTTTACATCATTCCAGCTTAACACATTGTGATTCACCACATATTCTTGAATAAATTCTGCATGCCTTGCTCTTCTTAAGCAATGAGAAGGTAAGGAATGCAAAATCTCAGTTTTGGCAAAGCAAGGCACCCATCCCCTCTGTACTTCATCTGTGAAACGAGGCGCTGATATAAAAGGTGCCTAGAAGTCCTTCTCTTTTTAAATCTCTGAGACTAAGACATGGTTCCTGTGTTCCAGAAGCACACCAGCTATAATCACCTCGGGTCAGGGCCAGAGGTAACGCTGGCAACGAGGTCCAGAAAATGGTTGTGATTTCAGTCCCAGAATAAGCAATCCTCCCCTGACCCTACAACTAATGTGTAGTCCTGCTTAGAAATGCTGTAAGGACACAGCTCTCCTTTGTAAAACAGAAGTTCCAGTCTTGGCTACTAGAAGGAATCTACCCATAAAGGGGGAGCAGAGGTCTTAGGGACCTGAGCTTCAGGGACAAGAAGAGCTGGGGTCTCCTTGCTCTGTTCACAGTTATCTCACCCACCCTGACTCCCAGGAATGACCTGCTACCATTTTATTGATCTGACTTGAGCATGAATCCCACCCGTTCCTCATCTTCCCTGACACAGCCGAGACCCATGTGGGTCTTTTGAAAAGGCTCTTCCAAACTCTAAGGGAGAACATAGGGAAACAGACACAACTATAGGGGAGCTTAAGAATCAGGCTCGCACAGAGCCCAAGCTTGCTGTCCTCTGTGGTTTCCAGGCTCTGTTCTATCCCACAAACCCTCAGGGAGAGCCAGCCCACAGCCCAAACAGGCCGCCACAATTCTGCAGCCATCTTACTTGGGCCACCTCTTCCAAGGTCTTGGTTTTTCTCAACATGGAAGGCACCATCTCACAGCCCACCCCCGGAAGTTCTAACTTCAAAACCCTTGTGTGCAGGACTGGGAAGATAGAATCTCCCTACCCTCTTGTATCTGGGAAGACAGAACCCCTTCTGTAGCCACGGAAGGCCACTGACCCCCAACCCAGGTCTGAGGGAATCCCCTTTCCCTCTTCTGGTGGCTGGCACCCACAGCACCTCACTATCAGGTAAAATCCTCCCTGTTTAGACAGGACTGTGGCTTCATCTTTCCTAGCCCCTCACTATCCCCACAGCATGCTAGAATAACACACCCATCACGTTTGCTCTACGGTATCTACATGCATAAGTCATAGGCCGGATTTCCATCAAGAAAATTACCATGAACAAGATGGAGGCGAAGTTCATCAAGTAACCCGGGAAACGATCTTTCCAGGTCAGCTTATCTTCATCATCCTAGGGAAACAGGAGAATACAATCAGATAGCACAAACAACAGATGTATCAATTTTCCCTCGAATTTGTACACATTTGCATATCCTTAATCATTCACTACTCTGAATAGATGTCTTCCTAGTCTCTGATACCTAACCCTTCATATCCACAACAGCCCACCTAATTTTGTGATTTCTGCATAGCCTGGAAAAAACATGGTTTTTCCAAAGAGCTCAAATTTGATTCTGGCCTCAGACTGAGCTGAAGTTTGGATGATCAGCCATGTGACCATTTCTGAGCCTCTATTCTTCATCTGTTAAATGGACACAGTGATGACACTCATCCTGCCTATTGCACTGGATGGTCTTATTTGTTTCATTTTAATGAGAAACATGTGAACGTAATGAAGCAACGGACAAATGACAGCTAGAACCCAGCCATGGAGCAGCAGCCCAAAATAAGTCATTCTTTAGATGAAATATCAACCATTCACCTTAGATCCTTGCAAGTGCACAAATTATCTACAGTCACCGTTCTTCAAAGAACCTGTATGTGTTATCTTTGTTTCCTCCACATTGACTGCATTCTCCCCTCGTCACAAAGTAAATATTTTGAGGCAGAAGTTAGCCTGATGCCTCACAGTCAGTCTATCTGCAAACCCTAATTTTTCCGCTCACACTGGGTCCAGTTCACCCAAGCCACTGTCCTGGGACAGCCATGCCATCAACCACAGTCCTCCTTGGGTGAACTCCAGGGGCCCTCCCTGGCAGAGCAATGCCAACAAGGCACAGAGGGCAGACATCCTTGCTCATTAGCTGCCCCTTAACTTGAGCCCAGGCACTTGATTTCTCTGAGCTGCTTTTCTATAAAGTTAGAATTGGTGCAGTTTCCTATCCACTACCAAGGTTGTAGTGAGGACCCATTGAAGCCATGCTGGCACGAGTCCTCATGCATCCCTGCAATAAGTCTGAGTCAAACTCAGCAACTCAACAGTCCAGGGCCTCCTGTTCTGGTTTCTCTTCCCTCCTCCCCCTTCTTTCCCAACACACCTGATTTGGCTCTAGCAACAGTGCCATCTAGCCTTTAAGAGCTTGTACTGTAGGCTAAGAGCCCTCCTGGCCTGAAAGACTTCTTTCTAAAAGCCAGTGGGTGCCCACCGTGGGCAGACCTTGGGGCCACGCATGGTGGGGACACAGAAGAAAGTGGGTACGATCACTGCCCTGGCGGGGCGGGGGGGGGGCTCACAGTCTAATGAGACAGAAGGGACACCCACACCAGAAAGCTTCAGGAATCACTTGCCGTTCGAGAGAGAGGGTTATCTGGAGAGCGAACCTGTAGGCAACTTGAGAAAGGAAGGATGTGTCTTTCTCACTGCATGCTGGAACTGAGCACAGGGCTGAGCTGGCTCAATAATGAGGGTGCAAGGGAGTGTTAGGGCAGAAGTCACTCAGTGATCAGCACTGTCATTCCCAGACGACATAAGCATGCGAGACTCAGCTGTCATAGATGGCGCAACAGAATCCAGGCTCTAGATTCCAAGACCAGTAGACTTTCCATCACATAGTGAGAACAGGCAATTATAGGTCGCAACCATTCTGAATAGGTGGGAGCATGTAAACTTACTTCTATTAGGATTGGAATAAGGCTCATTCATATATTAAGTCAACATTATAAGGGAAGAGCATTCTTTTACTTATCTCCTTCAGTGTTCATTCTTAGTTGCACTCACACTGGTGAAATTGTCCTCTAAGATTTTGAGGAGGAAAACTGAGGATGAGTGGTGGGCAGTAACACTCAATAGGGATTCAGGATGGAAATATGGCAGAGCATGATGGGCTCTTCCTAAGGCCCCTGCGGTGCAGGGAAGGTTTTGGTGATTCTCTTTGCTCCTTCTCTCTGGCTTAGAGATGAGAGATTCTGCCTTAAACCCCAGCAAACCAGTGGTGCTCAGAAATATTGGTGGTGATCCAGAAAAAATCCAATTAGAGGTTCCACTGGTTACCAGTTCCTTCCCAGTGGGGCTTCTGAGTGAGAAGCAGGGCAAGGAGGGGTGAGAAGCAGGGCAAGGAGAGGTGGAAAAACCTATGCTCGGTCCATGGTGTGAGGGAATGGGTGAGAAAAACCAGTCAGTGAGGGTGACCTGAGGCTCAGAGTGGCCCTCAGGGCAGAGCTGGACAGTCCTGGAAGCAATGGTGGAAGGGAAGCATAAGTCAAGGAGCAGAAAATATGGCCAAGGTCAAATGGGCTCAAAGAAAGAAGTATACAGAGTGACTAATAAACCTGTGGGCAAGGTCAGGCATCTGAGATAGTCTGGGCTAAGGCTTCCTGCCTGGTCATTGTCCATGTTCTTCAGGCGAGAGGTCAAGGGGGATAAGACGTCTGCGGACCAGCCTCTACCCTGCCATGACAACTCTGTCCTGGAGAATGAGTTCTGGTTCAGTTCCTCTCAAAAGACACAGTCTTAGCACCCAGGGGGCCGTGCTCTGGATAAGTAAGGACATGGAGGGGAGAAGGCTCAGCCCAGCCCAAAAGGAGCTCAGAGACCACCAAGGAATCAAAGGAAAGAATTTTCAGAGCTAATCCTGGTAAGGAACGTGGTGTTACTATTTTGCATAAAAATGAAACAGCTAAAAAGCAACTGAATTGGATATCCTCTCAAAGCAGCTATCTGAGGGAAAAAGATTCATTATGATGTAGATGCTCTGATGTTTGTTGAAAAATCACCTTCCCTCTCATGTTTACCCCACTGAGTTTTGGGGGGGGTTTTGGGGGTTTTTTTTGTTGTTTTTTTTTTCCTGGAAGTCACAGCTTCCAACATACACACAGTTCTCATACATTCAGACACTATTCAAACACAAGGGCTGAGAGAAACACAAGATTGCAGACTGCTTCCAAGCCCCCAAAAGTCCCTAGTAAAGATGTCAGTGAGTAAAGCAGACTTTATGTGTAATAACCGTCTCTGGTAGTAGAAGTTCACTAACACTGTCCACTCACTGGCACATTAAAGAGGTGAAGATTCGTGGCAAAATGCCATTAATTTAAATACACTATGCGGGAAAGTTCTATCTCCAGCATATGGGGTAAGAGAAAGAGAAGTAGGCTTGGAAGCTGAACATCTGAGTTTAACTCTTGCCTCTACTACCTCCTTGTCAAGTGATGTCGGAAAATACCTACAACCTCAGGTTCATCATCTATAAAGTCATTCTATTCTTTATTTGTAAAATATATAAAATAGTAATATCACACAGAATTACTATGTGTCTTATATTGATTACCAGCCTATGGAGAGGGCCAAGCCAGTGCACTTGCACACACAGCTAAGTGAGAACTCTCAATACCTCCCTCTCCTTTCTTTTTCTTTTTCTTTTTTTTTTTTTAAGATTTTATTTATTTATTTATTTATTTGACAGACAGATCACAAGTAGACAGAAAGGCAGGCGGGGGGTGGGGTGGGGAGCAGGCTCCCTGCTGAGCAGACAGCCCCATGTGGGGCTTGATCCCAGGACCCTGAGACCATGACCTGAGCCAAAGGCAGAGGCTTTAACCCACCGAGCCACCCAGGCATACCTCTTTTTTTTTTTTTTTCCTAAGATTTTGTTTATGTATTTATTTTAGAGAGAGAGAGAGAGAGAACAAGCACACATGCCAGTGGTGGGGAGAGGGGGCGCTGGGCAGAGGGAGAAGGGAAGGAAGAATCCCAAGCAAACTCTGCTCTGAGCGCAGAGCCTGACGTGGGGCTCGAACCCATGACCCTGAGATCATGACCTGAGCCAAAACCATGAGTCAGATGCTCAGTGGACAGAGCTACCCAGGCGCCGTGTCTCCTTTTAACACCGGGGGTGACAACACTTGTCCCCCCTAAGCCACAGAGGCATTGTGTAGATCACAGTGAATGGCTGTGAGAGCTTTGGAAGCTATAAGGCGCTGTACAAAAGTAAGATCTCATCAGCTTCACGATTGTATCAAAAGCAGGTGGTTAGGAAAGCACTTAGCTAATGTCCCCATTGTTAAGAAACAAGCCTAGCTGTTGTCTGTGTCTGTTGCTTTGTCTCTGCTGTCTTGGGTCTTTGTTCCTGGACTGTGACTGCCACTTCCGAGGCTCCAAATAGCAAACAGCCCAGCAACATTCACAAAACAGCAGCAAAGTGCCCTTTTGGTCTACTGAGCAGTTGGAAACAGGAGCAGGATAGCAGGTGAGAATACTATTCAAACAAATCCTGTGGAGAGCAGCTTTGCAAAGCGGCCAGGCATTCCTGAGTTGTTTTATTTTCTCATTTTTAATCAAGGTACGATTTACATATGGCAAAATTCACCTTACTGGTGTGCAGTTCTGGGAGTTGTGATGAACGTACACTGTCGTGTAGAAACCACAATCAGGACAAGGAGCAATTCCAAATCACTCATTATCCACCCGCTCCAAGTCCCTTTGGAGTCTGCCCCCAAGGGTCCAGCTCCCGGCATGACCTGCCACATGTGCCTTTAGTCTTGCCTTTCCCAGAATGCCATGTAAGTAAACTCAGACAGTGTGGAGCCTTTCGAGCCTGCCTTCCTTCATTTGTCACAGCACAGCTGAGACTCGTCCATGTGGCATTCTCAGGGCTTGTTCCTGCTCATTGCTAAGTAGCATTTCACTGCATGGACATGCCATGGTCCATTTACCGAGAGGTGTCTAGGCTGTTTCCAGTTTCTTGTGATTACGAATAAAGTCATTTTAAGTCTTCGCGTACTGCTTTCAGTATAAGCACTGGTTTTCATTTCACTTAGTTAAATACCAAGTTGTGGAATCGCTAAGTCATAGAGCATATCTATGTTTGATTTTGTAAGTGACTGCCAAATTGTTTTCCAAAATGACCATGCCATTCTGCATTTGTACCAGTAACGCATGAGAATTTCTTCCTCTGCTTTCTTTCTCTTCTTTAAATAAACTTTTTATTTTAAGATTTTTATTTATTTATTTATTTATTTGACAGAGAGAGAGAGATCACAAGTAGGCAGAGAGGCAGACAGACGGGGAGGAGGAAGCAGGCTCCCCGCTGAGCAGAAAGCCCGATGCGGGGCTTGATCCCAGGACCCCGAGATCATGACCTGAGCAGAGGACAGAGGCTCAACCCACTGAGCCACCCAAGTGCCCCTAAACTTTTTATTTTAGAAGAGCTTTAGATTTACTGAAAAGCTTCAAAGATGGCACAGAGTCTAGACAAACATACTCAGTTTCCCCTATTACCCTATTAATATGGGTATATTTTTCACAACCAATGAACCCATACTGTTCATTACTATTAACTAGTTTATACTTCATTTGGATTTTCTTAATTTTTACCTAATATCCTTTTACTGTTCCAGGGCCCCATCCAAGAGGCCATATTATTATTAATCATCATAATCTCCTTAGGCTTCTCTAGATTACGATAGTTTCTCAGACTTCCTTGTTGTTGATGACCTTTTTGGAGGAGTACTGGTCAAGTATTTTATAGAATGTTCCTTAATATAGGCTTAGCTGAAGTTTTCCTCATAATTAGATGGAAATTACAGGCTTTGGTGAGGGAACTCGAGGGTGCAGGCTCAGTGGAATGTCCCAAGCTCAAAATGTCCCAGAAGAAGAATCATCTTGCTCCAGAAACCTTCTTCTTCTTTTATGTCCCCTGACTCAGTGTGACCCTTTGAGCAGAAAAAGCCTGAAACTGAGACATTCGCTTGGGCTCCTTCCTCCCCCACACTCACTGCAAGCTGCCCCAAGTGCTGTAGTATCTAGCTCCGGAAACATTCTCCTCATCTGTTCCTCCTGTCCTTTCTCCTGCTGATGCCGCAGTTCAGGCCCTGAGCATCTTCGGTTTCATTACCTTCTGCTCTAACTGCTCATGGCCTTGTCTCTCCTCCTCGTGGACTTCCAGCTCTAGGAGAACAGAGGCCCTGTCTTACTCGTCTGCACGCACCTGGTGTTTAAGCAAAGCGGCAGGTACACAGTGTAAGCTGAATAAATGTTTGTGCAAACAGAGATGGGATTCAGTCCCCTTTCACTACCTAAATGAAAGCCAGAAGCTGACAGGAGTTCTGTTGTGAATTTCTGGAGTCCTCTAGATATACACTGAATAAAATAACAAGGAAAAAGACCGTTGGCATGCAGTCAGGTCTGGAGGCCGGCAATCGATAAAATGGGGCCATCAAGTTGCGTATGAGAAAAAAGAAAAACGACATTCTTTGCTCATTTATCCTCCTTCTCATCCCCCTTTGCTTCTTCCTTGCTGGAGTGGGGCCTCCCAGAAGCCTGGTTGGGAGAGCCATGGTGTGCCCAAGAACTGTGCAAGGCAGGTGAGCCTGGGCACAGCTGCCTGGGTCTGACTCCCAGCTTACACACTTACTATGGGACCACAAGGATGTGACCAGCTTCTCTACACCTCAATTCCCTCATTCCTAAACATAAGACTGAAAATACTGGCAGCTGTGCAAGACTGCTTCTGGAGATGAAAGGAGGTAACAGAAGGGACTCTTCCTGGGTCTGTGCCTGGCACCCAGCTTGAACCCAGTACTTGTTACCTAATGTCATTACCATTACAGTGGCTTCGCCTACCAGGGATGTTGGCTCTGGCTGAAACACATTAGGCGAAGTTTCCTTGCCAACATAACAAAGAAACTCCAGTTCACTTTGGGCAGTGCTTCCTATAGCACAGACCCAGGGGCCACTCTTCCTGTTCCAAGACTACCCAACCCTCCTGTGTGGTTTCATTCTGCCACTCTGGTGCCACTCTGCCCTCACACAAGGCTGCTCGGAGCTCCCTGTGTTGGATGAGCCCTCAAAAACTCTCAAAAACATCTACTCGAGGAACAGAGATCCCACCAACTTTACCATCTTCTCTCTCTCTGGAGTTCTCGCCCCTAAAATAGCTCCTCCTCCAAGAAGCCTTCATGGCCTGTCCAGAAGAGTGAGGCCAGCTTGGGAGTGCATATCTCTCCTTTCGCTGAACCCGACTGGTCTTGGTCCCCACAGCCCAAGCACACAGCCTCTTTGGCTGAGCTTTGTGGACTTGCCCACAACTAAGGCCCAGAGCCGTCTCAAGAGTCTAGAGGTAAAAACTTTTAGGGACAGGGCCTCCATCGAGGAGAGAATTCTTGGCAAAGGAGCCGGAGGCAGTCACGTGGCCCAGCACCTAAGTCTACAGGCATGCCTGAAGCCCAGGGCTGAATGCAGTATAATTTGTGGCTAAAATGGAAAACATTCTTGGATCCTCCCACTGCTTGGTTTCCCCAGCAGACAGAGAAAAATAGACTCTGGCTCTCTGTCTCCCATCCTGAGGTCAAGCCTGCTTATTCTGACCCCTCAGGCTCCCCACACAGCTTACTGCTTCGCTTTCTCTGATTCCCGACCAACTGCCTTGGCCTTCCTGGGTTCCAGTACTAGACCAAGCGCCTCTCCCTCCCTGACCCCAGTCCCCACAGTTCCACCAGGTGCCCTGCCTGGTTTCAGACGAGAGACAGCCCCTCCCACTCATTCTTTCAAGGGGACACCCTACTCCACTGTCCCTCTGCAGGCCTCCCTGCCTGCAAAAAGAGTAGTTTGGGCTGAAGCCATCGGCTCCCTCCACTAGTACTACATGTGATTCCTTAATACACAATCTCACCTAGAACATCACAGAAAGGCCTTAAGCTAAATGACCATGGGCTGAGAATGTGTCTAAACCCTGTGCCAGACCCCAAGGCTGACATAATTGGGGGTCTGGCTCCTCTCAAACTTCATTTCTTACCAATCTCTTGCTAACACCACTTTAGTCCATTGTCCTGTCCACTGAACGCACCAGCTGGCTTCCATCCCAGGACCTTTGTCAGACTCCTCTCCCGCCTCTTTACCCAGCTGGGCCCTTGGCCCACCCTTCCATTCTCTGCTGGCACCCCCCCACCATGAGGTCTATCCCAATGCACAAGTCCATCCCCTGGCCCTTACCATTCTCAACCACAACCCTCTTCACTCTTGAAGCTATCCTGTTTATTTATCTCCTCTCCATCTCTTTAGAGGAAAACATAAGCTCCACGGGGGCAGGCAGCCTGTGTGTCTAATTCTGCACTGGATCTCCAGCGTTGAGGTCAGCTGGGCCCATGGAGTTCATGGGCAAGTATGACTCAGCTGGTGAATTTCAGTTTGCAAACAACAGCCTTGCTCATTTTGGTAGCGCCCAGTGCCCATAAGGTTGGGCCTGAGTATTTTGGCTCTGAGTGCATCAAACCTAGTTTCACACCAGAGAAGCCCGCAAAATAATGTTATACTACTGCCTCAGGTTATGTACCAGTGCCAAGACCTAAGAGGAAAATGCAATACATTCATGGTGACCTTTCAAGATTTTGAGAAAAATGGTCAAGAACAAGTGGCACAGGCATGTGCTCATGAGGACAGCTTTTCTCATGGAAAATGCTATAGGGAAGAGCCTTTGCCTGCGACTGATACTTGGCTGGGTTCTGATCCATCCTCCTGCCTCCAGGCAAGGAGGCCCTAAGCCATCCTGTGCTAATCAGGGAGATCTCTGTGACAGAGACCCTGCAGCCACACTTAGCTCCTTCTGGTGTGTCTTGTCCCTTTATGTCACATAGTATCTCTTAGTCTAACCTACAAGCCTCTAGCAGCAATGTGGACCCTTTCCTTATATTCTAGCCCACACAAGAGAGAACTGATCTGCAAAATATTTGTTTGCAAATGGGAAGTTCCTCATGAAATCCCCCCCTTATTCTTGCTTTCTTCAAGTACCTGAAGAATAACTTACTTGTCGTTCTGATTTTTTTTTTCTACCAAACACTCATGGCTCTGCATTCCCGTCTGTATCTATTATCTCTGTACCATGGTCATGCTGCAGGTGGGTCTCCACACCTTCTGGGCTGTGGACAGGCAGGACGCTGGGAAGCAGGTCCTGAGTCCTGGAGACAGGAGAGGGTTGGGGGTTCAGTGCCCCCAGAGATGCTCAGGCCGAGGAGAAGATGGGGGCCACTGTACGGGGATGAAGTTGGAATGAGACACCCAGGGCAATGTCACTGGCTCTCACATTAGCTAATCATCACAATCGCTGGGGCAACTCTTCAAAGGAAACCAATGCCTGGCCATGTCCCAAACAGACTCAATCAGAATCTCGGGGGTGAACGAGTCTGGTTTTGAAAATGCTTCATGGGTGATGCCACAGAGCAGCCCCATTTGGGAAATACTGTTGTTCTTCAGGACTCACCCCTCCTTTGCTGTTCCCGCTCTGGGGCCCGTATTCCTACGGCCTACCCCTCTGTGAACAGTCTCGGAGAGGACCTAACAGTGTGGAAGCGAGACTGGAGACCATTCCCTCACGAGCAGGGTGTCCACACAGAATTTGTCATGGCAGCTGTGCTGCTGGCCCAGCCAAGTTGCCAACTGGCTGGCAGCCATGCCCTCCCCACCCTCTCGCAAGCTGACTATAGGGACAGAGCCAGCACCGATCGCGCTCCAGTGCGGGGATACGTTTCAGCTCTATTGCTACGTGGTGTCGGCAGCTCACGGGGTAAGAAGGGCAAGAGAGAGGGGAGTACCCGCTGGGCCTCAGCCGTGCTTGGGAGGCCGGCCGCTGAGACTTGGTTTGATTTTCGAACCATTTGCTTGACATGTCAGAGACGACCTAGGCAGCAGCTGACCCCCTGACTTCATTTGTAAAGTTTACGTTGCATTTGGTGAATTTGTTGAGCTTTTAAATTCCCCACTGTGTGCAGACCAGCATCACAGGCACCATATTAGGAGACGGTCACTGCCCTCCATTCAAAACCAGAGGTGACAGCTTTCTCCATATGAAAAGGAAAAAAAAAAAAAAAAAAGGACATTTGGAAAAGTGTTGGTGACTTTTATTGAAAGTGTGCCCTTTGAAAGATTCCCCAGGCAAATGAATAAATAATGAACTTTAAGGGAACTTTGTTCACTGGTTTAGTAACATTGTCAGTTTGTTCTGGCCTCAGCCCAGGGACAGAGCTGTCGCTCTTATACCACAGTGTGACTGTTACATTGTACACATGTAAACTAGCGCTGGTCTGGAACTAGGACTGCACGAGAAACATTCGCTCAGGAACTTGCAACAACAGTAAACTGGCAAAAAGGCACTGTAATTAACTCTCATCATGGTATCTGGTGACACTGAACTTGAGCCTGCAATGTTTGTTGGTTTGGTTTCCGAATCTGTTAAGTAGTACACGACAGTGGTTCATTGCTATTCCTCTTCATTAAAAACAGGGGTTAGAACAAATGGAAAGGAACCCCAGCCAGGCAAACAGGATAAGCCAGGCAGAAGCACTCCCTTGATCTTCCTCAAACCTGGGGGCCCCAGTCAAGGGAGGTGTCCTCCATCACGCTTCAGGAGAACAGTGATCTCCAGCACCAGCCCTGGCACCACTTGTGGACACACCCAGAGCCACTAGAATATACAGTCTTCAGTAATCTGTTCTAAAATTAAAAAGTAAAATAATCCATACAGGGATGTCTCCTTCCATATGGACTGTAGGTGAGGGGAGATCCTGCCCCATCTGTGCACGCTTCTCCTCTGGGTTCGGTGCCCTCCATGTCCAGCGAGGCTGAGAATATCCCAGACAGAACCATAGGACCATACCAGACGTCAGTGTCCATGGCATGCTGTCCGTGGCATGCTGTCCATGGCATGCCTCACCAGGCTTTGGCAGACAGAGGGGAGTGGAGCAAAGCAGAGGAAGAAAAGTCTATAAAGGGGAGGAAATGGAGGAGCAAGGGGGAGGGCGGTTGCAGGCACAGGTAGTTTCTGCCTAACTTTCTCTGCTGCCACTGCCCCACAGGGCCCAGAAAGAGGCTCCGCCCACAGAGTTACTGAGTGGACTGAGCGTGTGCAGGTCCCAGCATGGGAGGGCAACCCGGGCTTCCCTGAATCCAAGCAGACCCGTGCAGCTGCTGTAGATGACTCTCACCAGGCCAGCTGGTGAGGAAGGGAAGGACCTGAGGCCCGATGCTATCAGTAGAACCCACTGCACTGCCATACTGCCCAGCCCTCATCTCGTCCACATACAGACCTTGTTATCGGTCCCTTGGATTCCCCAGGCAGTACTGAGTTCAGAGGATTTATTTTTGACATGCAAGAAGGGTTATAATACATCAATAGGCTGCTGGGGTCAGGCCTCTCAGATGTCAATGATGCAGTGGCCCTACCTGCCAGACTATTGAGAGGAGGTGCTGACAAGTTCTTTTACAGTGGTTCTGTGAGCATCTGCTGTGTGCAGGGACTGTGCTATGCTCTAAAACTCTCAATGTCATGACAGAAACAGATGGGTAAACAGTTACAGTGCAGTGGAGTACTTGTTGGGACATGGCCATGACCAGGATGCCATGGAAGCATGGTGGAGGAACTCCTAACTTTTCTGTGTTCAGGAAAGACTCAGAGGAATGCATGAATGAGTGCTTGTACACACATGTGCGCATACATACACATACAATCATGCTTTGTGGTATGGGGGTGCCCCAGAATAGTGACTCTGCTTAGCTAAGGTAGTGGTCCAAGACTGACTGTTCTATCCATCCATCCCCCCACCCATCCACCCACCACTCATCCATCCACCCACCCAGCCACCCAGCCACCTAAACACCCACTCCTCTAGCCACCCAGCCAACCAGCCATCCACCCACCCATCTACCTACCCATCTATCCACCCACTCATCCATCCATCCACCCATCTACCAATCCTTTCATCCATCCACCTACACATCTATCCATCCAACCTTCTCTCCTTCCTTCCTTCCTTTACTATGTGCTTACTATGTTACAGGCACTTTTCAGGATTCTATATCTATCTGATCTCACTTATTCCTCACAATAACTTTATGAGATAGGAATTATTAGACCTATTTTACACCTGAGGAAATTAGGACCCAAGAAGATTAGTTACTTGACCAGGGTTACACTAGTACATTAGGAAGTCAGCAGATAATGATTTGACCTTATGCCAATCAACAACCCATCTGCTTGCATCTTGAAGATGTTCTTTTCCCAATGGCCCTTCACCTCTGTTCCCTCCCCTGGGCTGCTGGGATCTCCATGAAACACAGAGGGTAAAAGGACTATGAGACTTCACAGAAGTGAGGGATTTGACCTGCAAGTTGGGGTTGCATGTACTTTGGAACCTTCTCATCCTGTCTTCTGACTCTGAGTCTTAAACTGTTACTGGCCCAGGACAAGAACCCATCTTCCTGGTTACTCTAGCCTCAAACCATCCACTGTAGATGTTACTGTTGGGCTGTCAGGACAGTGGACTTGTTTCCAATGTTCAGCCTCTCTGTCCCCAACTTCAGCATTAAGGAGAAGCTCTATCTGTACTTACTTCTCAAGTTTCTCTTTCCATCCTGCTCACAGTTCTCTTCCTGAAAACGAGATAGACTGGCAGGACCCAGCCAGACGTGCACACCCGTGCCAAGAAGAGACTGTACTCACTGCCTCAGAAAGTGAGGCGGGGCCCTGCCTCCACCCACCCGCAGCCAAGAACCAGAAGCCAAGGGTGATCCAGTGCAGTGCCCACCTGGGGGATCCCCGCCACTCTGCGGCTTGCCCCACATCCCTGTCCTCCCCTCCCCCACCCCCATCCAAGGAGTAAACACACGTCACCTCCTTGCACTCCAGGCCCTGACTCACTGCATTGTTGGGCAATGACTGCCCTGAAATCTGCAGGCTCAGCTGCTCCAAGCAGGCTCCCTGCTCTGCACCACAGGGTACAGCCACCTCACTGTGTCACAGGCTAAGGGTTTGCTTTGTTTTGTTTTTTTTTTTCTTTCCAGTGAGCTCAAGTCATCCCAAATGCTTAACCCCCAGGAGTGGCTGGAGTTGGCTCCCAGGTCATGCATAGAGCATCACTTTACTTAAGGAACAAAATGCACAGCTTAATATGAGAGCTTGGCCTCTCCTGACCACCCAGGGCTCTCTAGGATCCTGCATGAACCAGATAAGAATTTAAGGATGATGCATTATTTTTGATTATGTCTGATTCAAAAACAGTGAAGATTGAAGCAGAGGAAGGAAGGGAAATCTACCCCTTGAACAGGGCAGGTAACCTGGAAGAAGGGAACCATGGCAACAAATCCCTGATAGAAACAAGGAGTCTCCTTCCCTACTCTTGCTTTCTCTCCCTTCTTCCCAACTGATTCACCATGTTGGTGAGAAATATTGCTGGGAGAGAAGGAAGGAAGACAAAAGGGAAGGAAAGAGAGCCTCAAATTTTTCTTCCTGCCTGGGGCACCCCTGTTGACTTCTCTCCCTCCTTCTTGAGTGTGGGGAGGAAGGCATCAGGCAGCAACCCCCAGGTTGCCCTAGAGTCGAGGGCTCACTGTCCCCACTGGTCTGTGTTGAGAAAGTGCTCCTGAAGTTGGGTTCTAGGCCAGCTCTGTGATTTGTTTGCTACATGACCATTCAGGAGCCAGAAAGAAAAATAAAATTGTTTAAATTCCTCACTACTACATTTTACCTTGAAAAAGTAAAATGATTTTCAGAACTATGCTCATTACTATGTCCATCTCCTTTCCTTTCCCAAAGCTTTCAGCCCTCCAGCCCCCAAAGTTGACTACTGATATTTTTGCAGATGAAGAGTCTTTGATAGTTGTGTAGTAAGTAATTAACTTTAACCAAAAGGAGGACTGGTCTTTGCCCTTGGCTACTTAGGATGCCACACCTGATGGGAGCATCTTTGTTTGTCTGGGGGATTTGGTCATCAGACAGCATAATAATGTGATTTATGTTGGGATCTTTGGGTACAAGCCATCAGTTCTGCCCCTGGGCGGGTTGGAGATGATAGGTCAACCACACAGGTGGTATATGATCCAGAGAATTGCCTTGATTGGCAACATTCTGTGAATACTGTCACACATTGACGCTGAGAAAGTGACACAGTCCTGCCTGGACAGGGAGATGGAAATTCTCTGTTTGGTATTTCTTTGGACACCACCCTACGTTCTTCGTCCAACCTGGATGAAGATACCAACCTGTTTTTTTTCTGAAATAAGTGGTGCCAGGTTTCAGTGAATTTTGTCTTCCAGCAAGTCACTAAATGTAAGGGAAGTATGGGAGAGCCCGTACAGACTTGCAATCTGTATCAGAAGTGAGGGTGGTCTGTGCAGAGTGGGCCTTCTCATTGCGCAGTTAGCTACCTCTTCACAGCTGGCCTCCACTTCCAGGGTGGATAATATTGAATAACAGATTTCTAGATGGTACCTCTGTTGGGGGAGCCATTCTTCCTTCAGTGGTTTGTGCAACTGACCTAATAAGGACTCTTAGCTTGGGACGCCTGGGTGGCTTAATCAGTCAAGTGTCTGTCTCCAGCTCAGGTCATGATCCAGGGTCCTGGGATCGAGCCCCACATCGGGGTCCCTGCTCCTTGGGGAGTCTGCTTCTCGTCTGCCTGCCTCTCCCCATGCTGTGCACACACTCACACATGCCCTCTGTCAAATGGATAAATAAAAAATCTTTAAAAAAAAAAAAAGACTCTTAGTTCATGAAAAGATTACAGGGCTAGCCTTAAACCTAGCAGTCAGCTTTTAGAACTGTAGAGCCAGCACAAACCGCCCCAGTGCCAGGCTTGCAGTTTTTGGTTGCATCAGCAATCCTTCACGGAGACAGCGTGCCTAGGAGTCCCACAGCCTCGTCTCGGCAACCTCGGCAGACTAAGCTTCCTGCTTTCCGCCTGGTCAGGTTATCTGCGTGTCTCCGTGCACAGGAGATCGCCGATCGGCCATCTCCTACTCATCTCTCCCACTGTCTGGAGAGCAAGGCAGAAAGTGACACACAGAGAGCCCGAGGAACTGAACTGGGGGTACCGATCCCTCAGGGACAGTAAGGAGTCGTGTCCATGGACGCATGGTCCTTGAGCCCCATGAACAGGTTCTCTTTGAACTACGAGCCCATGTCAAACGTCACAAGTCTCCCGTTCCTCTCCAGGAAGATAGCCAGGAGGAAAAGCCAGCATGGAGGCGGCAGCGTGGAGCGAGGCACACACGCAGGACGTGGAGACTGGCATCCCAGTGACGGCCTCCTAACCGTTGAGGGCTACATGACCTCATACAAGCCACTTGACCTACGATTAGGTCCTCTCACTGTGGGACAGCAAGAAAGAATGTGGCATCTGCCCCCCTGCCCTGCCACCCACAGGTGCCAGGCAGAAATCATTCTAAAGCCCACACTGTCGCAGATTCCACAGACATTTTGAATAATCAACTGACTACCTGTTAGGGACCTCGAAGGTGCTTCCACACCATTGTTTCTTTCCCTTAAGTCCTCACGTTCTGGTGTTGGGGGCTACATGTGGGGAAAAAGCCACAAGTGGGGGTACAGATTACAGCAGCTGGCTGTGAGTTGGTAACTCCCAAAGCTGCGTAAGAGGAGCTGAAAGTTTGCTCCACTGTTTCCTCCCTTTCTGGGCATGTTTGAAATGTTCTAGTAACATATGCACTTAAAACCCTCGTCTTGGCAACAGCGTGAGGCAAGTCTTCCAGGTCCCACTTTACCTGTGGAGAACCAAGGCAGAACTAAGGAAACGTGGGGTTTCCATACAGTGTTAGAGGGACAGTTGGGTCTGGGGCCACAGGTTCCTCCATCCATGCAATCTCCCCCAGCTCTCCAGCTCCGGGGAGGTGACTGTCCCACACGGCCAGAACCTGCTCACTCACAACCACGCTTGCCCTCGGAAAGGGGTTCTCTGAAGGTCTAGGTTTGCTTCTAGGTTTGCTCCCACTGCAAAGGAGGGTAGAGATGAGGACAAATATCTTTGCACCTTTCTCTCCTATGCCAGGGCCCCTTTCCACCTCTCATTTAAGAAGTTCAAGGAGCATGGGGCCTCCTCGAAGTCACAATCATCATCTGCGAACATTGGTGTGAGTCCCCAAGAGCACTGGGTAGGCATTGCTGGAGGTCCCAGAGTGTGTAGCACACAGGCCTGACTCTCAGCAACTTCCTCAAACCTGCTCACAGTCATGTTTTTAAGTTTATGCGCGGACTATACAAAGAGACAAGAATATCATCAGAAGAGTCTTCACCTTCCAAAGGATTTGCTCTAGAATAGAGAGAGAACAGCCCATCTTTTCCGCAAAGGAAGGAACTGTGTGTTTGCATATGAGCATGTACATGGAAGTGTGTGTATACATTTACATGTGTGTGGGGGGGGGCAGAGGGGATGTATGGAGCTCAACAAAAGGAACACACTTTTCAAAAGCCCACACTAGGAACATGGTCATCTGCGATGCTAGAGCTGGCTGTGGCTTATATCTGTTTGGAAGTTTGACCCTGGGAGCTATACATTTTTCCCTAAAAGGACAAACAACATGGCACAAGTAACAACAACAGTACTCAAAGGTGTGCAGACATAGTCAGCCATTTTCTTTCCTCTGACCATATTTTGCCAAAGACCACATCCTAGAATTCTCTCCTCCTCCGTGACAGGAAAGTCACAAGATGGGCTGTGTTTTCACACCCCATGTTCTAACGTCTTCTCACGCTCTTGCAGCCACACATCAGTTGGCCAACCAGCAAACCCCAAGGAGCGTGAGAAACACTGCCCAGTCCCCTCTGCCAGCCCTGTAGTGGTACATGCCCTGGCACACATGTCCTGGGCATGGCACAGCCTGCATGTCTCCTGGCCGGGGGCTGGAGGGACCAGCCGCTCAAGGCTGCCTCCACACTTCCTCCCCGAGTCAGGCAACTCTTCAAGCCATGGCTGGACTCCCCACACACTGGATTCTCTTCAGCATCTCCTGGGTTTTCACAGAACCAAGAGGCAACCAGCAGAGTAAAAAGCTAAGCCCGTGACCTCACTGCCCATCCTCCAGTCCAAGGATATGTAAAAATGTACCAAGGCCACAACACTGGGGGAAAAAGTCCAACGCAACTCTATAATTGTGGTCCATCCGCATGGCATATGCTGTGTTGTCACTGCATTCTCGGGAGGCCATTCATGCCTCATGGAGGCCGGGACGATAGATGGTAACAGAGGCCCAGCAATGTCCCAGGTTCTGTGCTCTTCTGAATGCTCTTGATTTAGAAAGCAGTCCTTGGGCCGAAAAATCAAGTTCTTCGGAAAAATGCTGCTCTGCTCATTTTTTTTTCCCCAGGTTATGTTCGGCCCGAGTGTGAATAACCCCTGGATGTCAGCTCCCTGGTGGACGGGAGTCAGCTTTCTCTAGGCGTGTGTGTGTGCGTGTGCACATGCACCTGTTGAGGCAGTAAAGAAAGTAATAGAGACCCAATATATAGACAATCTCTGCCCCATGACCTGGCAATGAGGAATAACATCCGTCTTGGGCAAGAGTCTAGAACGATTTTGAAAAGCATTTCAGAGCACTTAGAAAGAGCCAGCTGTAGTGTCTTAGAGCAGATACTGCCCTAACTCCCCTTGTCTCTAGATTTCAGGAGGGCTTTTTCATGAATTTAGTTTGTAAATAGGTAATGTGTCCTAGTGGCTCCAAAAGTGCAGTGTGTCCTGGGGGGGGCGGTGAGGAGTCTCCCTGCCATCCATGTCCACACCTGAGCGGTTCTTGCTCCTACCTCCCGCTACTCCTGATTTCCTGACTGAGCTTACAGAAGATCTTATGAACACAGAAGCACAAATGCGTGTGTGCGTTTATGCGCATTTTCTCCCCCTTGGACACAGAAGGAGGCACACCACGCACCCTGTCACGTACTTTCGGCGAGGCTTGAGGAAGGCTCTACCGTCTTTGTGGACAAGCTGGAGAACTGGGGAGTGGATGGTACTGTGCAGTGGCTTGGACGTGGCACAGAACCAGACATGGAAGCTAGCTCTGTGGACTTTCCGTCCTGGGTCCTTCCCCACACATCTCCCTGACCTGCTCTTTGCCCGCTGTTAAAAAAGAGACAACAGGGGGTGCCGGGGTGGCTCAGTGGGTTAAAGCCTCTGCCTTCAGCTCAGGTCATGATCCCAGGGTCCTGGGAATGAGCCCCGCATCAGGCTCTCTGCTCAGCAGGGAGCCTGCTTCCTCCTCTCTCTCTCTCCCTGCCTCTCTGCCTACTTGTGATCTCTGTCTCTCAAATAAATAAAATCTTTAAAAAAAAAAAAAAAAGAGAGAGAGAGAGACAACAGGCCCAACAAGGGGTCTCTTGTGCTGAGCCCACGTCACCAAACCCAGACTTAATAACTAACCCAACTGTGGGTTCAGCCTCTCCCACAACTATGATCTGGACCAGTCAGTCTGGACTTTCCCGACTAGGACCAGTGAGCTCATCCACCTGACAGACCCCTGCCTTCCCCCCGAAGAAGGTGATCTTGCTTTAAACAATCCACTCTTCGTTAGTAACTTCCTTGTTCCACCCCCTTCTGCCTATAAAAGTCTCACTTTGTCCAGCTCTTTGGAGCTCCTTTCTACCTAGTAGATTGGACCCTGCCCGATTCATGAATAAAACCAACAGGATTTTAAAAATTTACTCAGTTGACATGAGAGACTGTGGACTCTGAGAAGCAAACTCAGGGTTTTGGAGGGGAAGGGGTGGGGGTTGGGTGAGCCTGGTGGTGGGTATTAAGGGGGGCACGGACAGCATGGAGCACTGGGTGTGGTGCATAAACAATGAACCTTGGAACACTGAAGAAATAAAAAAATAAAAAAATTTACTCGGTTGAATTTTTTTAGTACTGCGTGAGGAAGCATCTCTGAGGCACTGGCTGGCCTCTCACAAGCAGTTTGTCCTCTTACTTAAGTAGTTTAAAATCTCCCCTGGCAACCTTGCACACACCACTCATTTGCTTAGTAAACCTTTTCCTCACAGATCATGCAAAGATAAATTCTGAGCCCTTCTCTCTTCGAATGACTAAATGACCTAACTATGTGAAAGCCTCAGCCCGGTACTTGGCACATAGTAGCCACTTCATAAAATAAATATTAGTAGAATCTGATTCATTACTAAGTTCCAAATTAATGGCACCTGGAGTAAGCCTGAAGAGACAGAGAGCTGGATCCTCTCAGAGCCAGACCAGGGACGGTTTACTTTGGTAACACAAGCCTTTCCTGAGCCAGTGGTCACTTCCTACCCTCCCGCCAGAGAAGCAGAAATAATGGTTTTCTTCCTATTTCTTATTCAATTTAGGAATCACGTGGATTCTAAGGGTTACCTGCTGGCAACAGTCGGGCCTACCCCTTGACAGAGCTGAGCTGGAAGGGCGGGCAGGTCAAGTGAGGGTGAAGTGGCAGCACCAGGTTTGGGGCAAGGATGAGAAATCCTCTCCCTGATTCCTTACTGTTATTCCTGGATCCCCAGGGATAATCATGCTCCCGGCTTCACCCCTGACCTGCCCGCGCCATCGGGACCAACTCCGGTCTTAGATCCGACAGATGATCTCGAGAAGGCCCATTTCCTTGCTCTGGCTTCAGTCACATGCAAGACAGGGTGAGCCCTGGAGGAGACAGTGTTTATACAGAGATTCCAAACGTGAAGAACTCACTAGGAGCTAGTTACTGCTTCAGACATAGAGCACCACCACTTTCCACTCTCCAGTATAAATAATTATAAATTTGTGGTAGTTATGAGCAAAGGAAAGGAGAGCCAAATAAAACCACCACGGGCCGGTAACTTTCTGAACTAATCTGTGAGGTACACATCTTTTCCAGGCCACCGGAGAATCTCAGGTCAAGTCCCCAGACTGTGCGCTGGGCTCTCGCCTTTCCTTCGGGAACCAACACGGTCACCATCTCCTCCTGAATACATCTCCCTCCCCACACAGAACCCACAGAAATCCCTCTCCCCAGCCACAACGGAAGGCACTTCGCAGCTCTGGCAAGCAGCACTGTCTCAAACATGGAAGCTGGCTGGCACGAGGCTCCCTCCAGAGCCACGGCCTTCTATAGGCGGTGGTGACCTCCTCTTCCCAGAAGAAGCATTTCCTGGGAAAGGTACAGAATTCTGTGGAAACCAGCTGCTAGCCATATCCGCCACACTTCAGGAGGGCCACCCCGAGTGCAGTGGTTACAAGTGCTGGGTTTAACTCCTACCTCTAACCCTTGGTCTTGGGTCATGATTTTAGTTCCCTGAGCCTCAGTTTCCCCATCTGTAAACATCTGCCCCCTAGGGGAGTTATAAGGAATAAGTGAACATATGCTTGCAGAATGTTTAGCAAACATCCGGTAGGCTGGTACGGTTGAATAAATATGACTTATTTTTCATCGTGGCTCAGCAACCCCTGGCCTGCGTTCAGAGCCGAGTACCAGGACCACCCCCAATGCCTACCACGCTGGGCTTCAACTCTGCTCCCTGGCTTTCAATTCACTCTCTCCAGGGCTTTCTCCCACGTCGTGTTCCTGTCCTCATTTCCTCCTGCTCCCCGCCAGCCACCTTGTGCTCCCAGACACTAGGGGAGTTTCTGACTATCAGCTCTTAGTCTCAAATAACAACAAATAATAATAATGTCATCAACAACAGCGATCATCTGCAGATGACCCGGAAACGCTGGGTGCCGAGAAGGGCTCTGTGTAGGCCCCCCACTCTATTCTCCTCATACCTCCTCACTCGCTCACAGCAACCCTGGGAAACAGGGTCAGCAGGCCAGCTTTAAAGCTCAGGGATGGAAGGTTGAGCTGCCCAAAATCACTCGGCAACCTTATTAGAATGTGAGCAGCATGAGAGTAGGGGGCATCTACTGTGTCTACTCCTGGAGTCCTAAAACCTACAAGCGCTCCTGGCCTCCAATGAGTATTAGCTGAATAAATGAGTGAGTGAATGACGAGATGGCTGGATGGCTGAAGGACGGAGTGTAATGAGAAGCTGGCATCTGAGTCTCAGGGTGACTCCATGGCCAAGTGTGACACTCTTCCTGCTACCTCTCTGTGTATACACACAACCTATTCATCCCTGTGACCCCAAAAGTTTTCTACTGGCTGCCGCCCATGACTGTCTGTCTTGCTCTAGTGTGTCGACAATGGGCAAAGCCTCCAGCACCCAATGCAGCACTCCACCAACACTCTTGACGGCATGGGCCGCGTCGTCACTGGTCTCAGTGTCAGCCTCAATCCGGCACTTATGGAACACCTCCTCGATGAACGGCTTCTTTTCAGGGAAGGGCTGCCGGTCCTCATATCCCCTAGATCCCTACCACCCCAAACCCTAGCCTTTCTTAGAGGAAAGAAGAAGTGAACTGAGCCTTACTCCTGACGTTTTTCGAGGAGGAGCTACCCTTGCCTTTGGCCCCTGACCCAGTATGTCACCAGTGGTCCAGTCGATTCCTAGGGCTGCTCCAACACGGGCGGTAGCAGTACCTCTGCTCTGAGAATCAAGGGTCTTGGTCCCAAGTCCCAGGTCTGCTGTTACTTGCTACGAAAGTTTCTCCATTCTGGAGCCCAGTTTCCTCGTCTGTAAAATAAAGGTGCCCATGATTTCTCCATTTTCTACTGCTTTGGTGATTCATGCAGCTCCTGTGCTCACCATAACCTCAGGGCCCTGGAGAGCAGTACATGTCTACTTCTGGTGGAACAACCCTTCTAAGGCAGGAGGGCTCTGTGATTTCCCTCCAGGCCTCTCCTGGACCTGCAGCCACATCCCCTCTTCCAAGATGCTGCTCTGTGCAACCACTCTGCTCCCCTTTCTCCTAGTCAGGGCCTCTGTTCTCGCCAGGGACCAGACATGCTGCTCTTCCTCATCACAGGGGCAGGAGGAGATGAGAGGACAGCAGGGCTCTTAGCAAGAGCTGCTGACAACCTCCCCTGAGGGGCCAGAAGCTCGGAGCACCGTGATGAGAAATACACTTTGGAGAGGCATCGGACCCTGGAAGAGGACCTCACAGGTGTACAGAGAGAATGAAAAGAGCCCTCAGTCACCGCTTGGCCAAGAAACAAACACGCCGGCCAACTGCCTGGTACTGACAAAGAACGAACAACAAAAGCTCGCCACTGTTCCCTTTTAGAAGCATCAGGCCAACAAACAAGATGAAACATGGCTCCCTGTTCACGATAATTCTTGGGTGAAAAGCTCAGGCCACAAAGTGTACTGCACATTCCATCTTATTTACGCACACAGGCACACAAATGCACACGAAGATTCAAAGGAAAAATACCAATATCAAAAATACCGATATCACTTTAGGAAGGATGCTTCTTATTTATAGTTTCTAATTTACCTGCAGTAAACAAGGATCGTTTTATAAAAGGAAAAAAATACACTATATCATTTGAAATGCCACCCCATCCTCAGATTTTAAAAATAAAAATGCTGAGGGGAGCCTGGGTGGCTTCAACCGTTAAGCATCTGACTCTTGATTTCGGCTCAGGTCAGGATCTCAGGGCCGTGAGATCGAGCCCTGCATCGGGCCCCACACTCAGTCTGGAGTCTGCTTTAGATTCTCTCTCTCCGTTTCCTCTGCCCCTCTCCCAATTCGTGCTCTCTCTCTGAATAAATAAAATTTTAAAAAATAATAAAAATGCTTAATAAAAGATTCTTGTCTTTAAAAATGTACTGTAAAGCTGACACGAAATTGAGAAGAAAGTAACACATGAGCTGTAGTCACTAGAGAAGACACAGCAGCTCTCAGAACCCAGGAGGGGCAAGAGACAGCGGAAGGAAGAGGCTCTACGAGACATTTGGGATCAGGCAGGGTCGGGGTGTGGTGCTGGGAAGGCCCCCATAACCTACTGGAAAGGAAAATGCGGCTTGGAAGACAAATTCCTGTTCATGCAGAAGTATGGGAGACAAAGGGGAAACGCAAACCAGCACGGCCCAGAAGGCAACGGGGCCAAGCCACACCCTGCTTCTGAGTATACGCAAAGACATTATTCTCCCTCTTGGTATCTGGAGTTTCAAGAAGGTGCTATCCTTTCAACGTACATTTATCCTTTCTTAGTTATTAGTTATTATCCTGTTAGCATCCATCATCCCTCTCCACCCTGCCTCCTTCCCCTTTAGTAAGAGGGGGCTTTGCAGACAGAAAGAAAACAGATGTTTCAGTTCTGCCCAGGCCCTGGTTAGGTGCCCCTGGGGTGCTGGGGAGCTTCTCTGTGCTGTCCTCCCCTCTCCAGGCTACCAGTCCCACCCAACCTCACCCCTCACCACACGGCTGCCACCCACGGGACCCTACCCACGGTCCCCTCCTTGCGCAGGTGACCCGGGAAGGCTCGGCTCTTCTAACCAAAGGCAGTGGCCGCCTGTGTGGATTTATACCTTTCCAAAGGTACCTCCTTTCTGGGAAAGAGAAAAGGAGCACTCGTCCCATCTTTTCATCCATGGGAAACAGGGGCCTCTATCCTGGAGCTCCCCCATTCGGGGTAGCAGCAATATCCCTGGATGGCCTCTTTTCTCCCGTAGCCCACACTCTCCGGGAATGTGCAAGAGGGTGGAGCCGCGTGAAAGCTGGGCACTCCTGAGTGAGGGCAGTGTTGAGAAAATGAATCAATCCAGTGTGCGGAAAAGAAGCAGGATGATAGACCCGCTGGAGGTAGGGGAGAAAACCCACCCAGGGAAAGAGCGAGACTGTGAGACATGCTGCTTTCTTTCCTGAAGCCAGGAAAGGCCCTGGGCCCCAATTCCTTGCTGAGAAGTACCACTCCTCGGGCTGCATTCAGAGACAGTGGCCCCTGGGTAATTGAAGCTGGCAGATTTTGACATATATTTCCTGGGGGTGACCCTGAAGATGTTCTGATGCTAATTTAGAAAGACTCTCAGTTTGGAACTCTAGCTGCATGGCTGGATCCCTATACCCCCACCCTCCACCAGATGTGACAGAATCATTCACGTTAGGAATTCTGAAGGGCTGTCCAGCCAGAGCCCTGGACTGGTGCCTCAAGTTGCTTCCAAGTCCCCCCATGCTTAAAGCCAAAATACTCAGGGTACCAACTGGGTGGTAAGGGTATCTCTGGGCTGGGTGAGAAGCCAAGCTTCCAGCCCTCTCTCTCTGCCAAAGGAAAGACTGAGATGCCTGGGACCACAGTCTCTGTGTAAAGAGACATATCGAGGCAAACACTGGGGACCGAGGTTAACATTTTCCAAGGGAAAGTGCTGATATGGAGTGAACACCATCTTTTTATGTACGACATGGAATTAGATGGACTTGTAATTCTTTTTTTTTTTTTAATTTTATTTATCTATTTGACAGAGAGAGAAAGAGAGATCACAAGTAGGCAGAGAGAGGGGAAGCAGGCTCCCTGCTGAGCAAAGAGCCTGATACGGGGCTCGATCCCAGGACCCTGAGATCATGACCTGAGCCGAAGGCAGAGGCTTAACCCGCTGAGCCACCCAGGTGCCCCTGGACTTATAATTCTTTGAGCAAAAATACCCAAGGGGTGTTGACAAGTGAAATAATGAAGGACAGTTTTTGACGGCATGCCAGTCCTTTCCTTTTTTCTGGTCAATATTTTCATCAATGATTTGGATAAAGACAGAGAGGGGAAGCTTCAAAGGTGCAGATATCACGAAGCCAGAGAGAGCAGATCGACACGGTGACTGGCAGCAGGGGTAGCCCTGAAGGTCTCAGTAGCCTAGCAAGAGGAGCTGGAATTCACAAGTTAGGTTCGAATCTGACCGTTGCTAAGACCTACATTTAGGTTCAGAGAAAAACAGAGGTGGGTACAGCCCATGCCGACATCAGCTCATCCCCATGAGATGCAGGGGGCTCTCTAGAATCTGAGCTCAGCATAAGCCAAAAATGTGATTCAGCCTCTAAACCTTAGCTTATACTGAAAGATGTACGATACTTGAAACGAACTGAGTAAGTCCAATTCTATTCACTTTAGGAGTTCTTCTCTGGCACTGTATTAAAAGGGACACTGATCAGTAGGAGATGGTGGCCAGAATAGGAAAGGGTCAGGAAACAGCGTCAAGTAAGGAATGGGGGAAGTCAATGGACTGCTTTGCTGGAAATGAAAAGCACTCATGCAAGGCAGGACAACTGCCTTCCAACATCAGAAGACCTGCCTCATGAAGACGGCCCTGCCTCTGCTGTGTGGGCTCCGAGAGCAGCACTCGGACACCCTGGTGGAAACCGTGGGCTTTCTGACCAAAAGGCGGAACAGGCTGCATTAGGAAGTGGTAAACCTCCATCCCCAGAAGTACTCAAGCAGAAACTTCAATGAGCACCTGTCAGAGACCTGGTAGAACTTACTGGACCCCTTGGATTATCCCTCCTAACCCTGGGGCTCCATGAATTCAGGGCCACGTAATGATGAAAGGAAAGATCCCAGGGCATGATGAGAAGCTAATGGGCTATGCCGTGGCTGGCCACCTGCTGACATCCTGGTCATTTGGATGAATGGGAGCGGACCTACAGGTGCTCTCAGGGTAAAGGACACAGACAGGGTGAAGCTCTTACGAAGGACTAGCCTCTAGATGGCAGAGCAGCTCTGGAGGGGAAGAACGGAGAGCTTTCTGCCCCAGCCTCAGGCCGAGACCCATCAGAGTAGAGGAGGCAGGCGTTCCTCAAGGCCTGGTGCCACTGCCATCCAGCCACAGATCCCGTGCAAAGTCTTCAGCACCAGGGCACTACCTTGCCCTCCACGTGGAAAGGCAAGCCCGAAGCAAGGAAGAGGTCTCAGATAAACCCAGAACAGGCAGCGTCCCTATCAACAGACCTGGGATGGAGACACAACATGGCAGCAGCCCTGTGACATCCAGGAAGTCATGTCCCCTCTCTGCCCTTGGGGTTCTCTTCTGGGAAGGGAAGAGAGGCCTGCAGATATGTAAGGCTGGTGGCGGCCACCTCCCACATTTGCTGTGACTGTCATGGATTCTGTGACTTTTGGTTCAGTGACATCAGGGTCACGGCACAGAAGGGAGGGACAGAGGGCTCAAGGTGTAATCAATTTCCCACAAGGAAGAGGCCAAAGCCAGAGATCCCTGGGGAAAATCTCCACTGAGGCCGGCGTTCACAGTTGTGGCTGACCCCACCCGTTTTCCCACTCCCCTCCCTGGGAATAATGGTAAAAGTGCAAATCCCACTAAAAGTTAATGAACCAATTCCCTACTGCTCTTGGGGCCGCTTCTACCCGGGAGGAAATTTACTCTTTTCCTCTAACCTTTTCCTTCCTTATTCAGCTTCATATCCTTTTTTTACTCCCTGGAGCCCATTACTACTTATGGCCCCTGAGGCTATTTTTTGAGTCAAAAGGCTATTTATTAAACTCTTACATCTCCTCCTTGACAGCCTTTCTTTCCCCTCGGTTCCCTGGTCAACCCACAGACCTACACTTCCTCTGAATAACCCCCAGGAACACAGTCTTGGAAAGTTTCCTTCATGGATCTAGAGGATAAGCATAGACTGTGCTGGAAAACAGAGGGGTAGAAGGCATAACTGGACAAAATTATGGAAGAAGACGTCCATTGCTTCACTTAAATTATTTTAAAAATGGTATCAATTCCTTCTCTATAATGGATTTTCCTGTTTTCCAAGGAGGAAGGGAGGAAACAGACACAGAGAGATAAGTGTAGGTCAATGGTTCTTAAATTGTTTAAGACTTATGCCTTTCTCTCTAGGCCAGCAGTTTACGAATCCCCCAGTTTGGGATTCGTAAATTCTCCCAACTCCTATATTCACCATAACCAACAAGTAGGTTGGGAGTTCTGGTCTTTTGAGGTTTAAGAGATAAATGAAAAATCTACAAGAGAAACCATTATTCTTGATTGCGTTACAAGCTGCATTCTCTCTCTCTCTCTCTCTCTCTTTCTCTCTCTCTCTCTTTCTGGGTGGGGCTAGGCAAAGGGAAGGGCTATGGAAGGTCTGAGATAACAATAAGGGATGGAGGCCGGGGTAGTGGTGAGTTTCTCACAGCAGCCACAGGCACGGGCTAGAGGCAAGGCTAAGAGCTCTGTAGTTCATACTGTTCAGCTCCAGAGCCCTGGAAACTTTCAGTGTCCAGCTCAGGTCCTATCCTAGGCCAAGAAACACTATGTTAGGCACTGAAGAGCCTGTGTTTGTGAGGGCAGTTAGGCATGAAAGCAGGCAACACATAGGCCTGACCATCTCTTTCCCTGTGTTGGATTTACTGAATTCTGCTATGTGGCTACCGCCATGCCAAGTAGGGTGGGAAACAAAATGATAAACAATGGATCTCTGACTTCAAAGAGCTAACCTAACCATCTGGGCAGTACCATATTTGAATACACAACAAAGATTGCTCACCTGAGTGAAGTGGGTGAAATTTGATCTTATTTGGAGGCAGATGGAGAGACAAAAAAAAAAAAACAAAAAACAAAAAACCCACTGATTTTTTTTCTCAGGACCTTATGAGCACTGGGGCTGTGATGTTGTCACCACTGTCCCCTAGGGTCACCTCCTCTAGGGCCACCTGCCACGTCCTCCCTGCAGTGCTCTTGGACCCGTCTCTACTCTGCATTCTCAAGCATATCCTGAGCCTGGACTATGAGACATACTACCCCCAGCCCTCTGCCTTACCATCATCACAAGCCTTCTTGTGGCCCTCTCTCTATGTAAGCCAACAACCAAAGATAGAAAACCTGGCTCAAGTAAGATCCTGAATTATCTTATTTTGGAGGGAAAAAAAGTCAAGTCATAGAGGAAAGATTCAGATGTCTCTCCTACTCTCCAAAGCATGGATGAACTGTCAGAGATCTGTAAAAGATTCAAAAATCTCAAAGGAATGCCATTTCTACTGTCTTCCTTTCAACAGATTTTACTCTGGCTGAGGAGATAAGGTTCAGACAAGTGAAGACTTTAAAACTAAACAAGTAACAACAGATTTGGGGGCACCAGGGTGGCTCAGTTAGTTAACCATCTGACTCGATTTCAGCTCAGGTCATGATCTCAGGGTCATGAGATCAAGCCCTACATCGGACTCCATGTTGGGCTCCGTGCTGGGTGTGGGGCCTGCTTAATATTCTCTCTCTCCCTCTCCTCTGCCCTTCCTCCAACCCCACTTGCTCTTTCTCTCTAAAACAAAAAACAAAAACTAAAACTAAAAAACCCTAAATAAGTAACAACAGATTTAAATAGGCAAGTCAAGGCAGGGAGGCCCACAGAATCAATTTTGTGTTGGCCACATACAGTGGATTTTTCTGGACAACCTCAATTTTAACAGATTCATCGTTAGGTCGTATGTCTTGATTTTCAGGTCAGAAAACAGAGTCACTGTAACCGTACATCAAAGAGTCAAACAGAGGATATGGACAAGAGAACTTCAGAAGAGGAAGGAAGAAGAGGCTGGTAGAGGTAGGGGAGATCAGAGACAGCTTCAAGGAGGAGGCCATGACAGGGACTTGGAAATGATCCTCATCCTCCAAGGGAACACGCCAGCTAGTCCGGCCCTTCCAAGGCTTGGCCTCCCAATTGCCTGCCTTCACCCCTACTCTGATCTCTCTTAAATCGGCTTCTCTTGGGTCGTCCCTCTTGCCCCTGTGTGGCCCCGTGTTCCACCATCTATAATTCACTGTGGCAGATGTGTGCAGGGATAGGAAAGCATGGAAAGAGGAGACTGTAAACAGCCCTCCCCACTCCCACCCCTGGTCACACTCAAAGCTTCAGCAGGCCCAGCACCTGTCCTGTGGCCCTTCATGCCAGGTGTCCCTCCCACACACCTACAGGCCCTAGGGCTCCTCGGCTCACAATGTGGCACCAAGATCTGGCAGCAAGCAGCTGCGACAGAAATTAAAAAACCCAGCTGCTCTGGGTTTTCAGCCCCTGGGTCACTACCAACAGTGAACCACTGCTCTTCTAAGGGATCAGTGGACCAGTTCACAAATATTCATTGAGTTCAGGCCCTGGGCTAAACATAGACAGTATCATAATGAAATGGAGAAGGTCTTTGCCATCGAGGAGTTGATAATCCAATGGGGAAATAGCTGATTAAGAAGAAATTAGTTTAGATGGCCTGGACACTGCACAGGGAGCTGTCCCTCTATGGGGAACACAGGAAGACTGTGGTCTCAGGTAAAAGTAGGCTGGCTTCCACCTGGGAATACCGTTCCTCCAATATATATATATTCCTCCAATACCGTTCCTCTGCCCAACCACTCACGCTGCCTTGCGTCCAGGCTTCATTCAGCCTTGCTCAAAACATCACTCCTTCTAGGAAACCTTTCCCTACTAACCATATTCCATCCTAAATCTCTATGCTCCTGGGAAGATGGAAGACATGGCAGGACCCATCTGCAGGTATCTTGGGTGCCTCCTTCCTATGGAGTTACACTGGTTTAACCATTACTCCCCCAAGAATAAGGTCCACATTGCCTTTTCATTGTCCCTCTGGAGGTCCTAGAGAGGGTGGTGTTGAAACAGTGTTTCAAAGCACAGGCTTTGGAGTCATGGGCCCTTGGTGCAAATTCTACCTCCACTACTTATTAGTTTAGGAGATCAGGTACTTTGCCTGTTTTGGTGACCCTCCATTTCCCCTTTACACAATGAATCAAATTAATCAACTCCAAAAGATGATATAATGTGAACTAAATAAGATAATATAGGGGGAAGGTCCAGTTCTCTGTCACGTACATGGCATGTTCTCAGGAAGTCGGGGTTCTTTGGGGCCAGATCTGTATATAGCACAGACTAGGGGCAACCCGGAGCCTGTCTGTGCCCACGTGGACTTGGTTATGAGGAATAAGCCCTTTCTACTCCTGGGATGGCCAGTGGCAGAAGAGGCAAAGAAGGCTCCAAGCATCTGCTAAGCCACCGTGGAAAGGGGCCTGGCCTTCAGAGTGAGGCTTGCGGGGTTGTCTGTACCGAGCCGATCAGCAGAAGACTAGAGAAGAGCAGTAGGAAGTCTGGGGGCTTAGGAGTACCAACAATACTCTAGGAGTGTCCCCAGCAGTCTCTGTGAACATGGAAAGATGGCAGGAGCAGCGGCTGGTGACAGTCCACCCCTCCGGGTCAGATCAAGTTCTTTCCTTATCTCTATTCCCTCCCTCACCACTCACCTCCACCCTCCAGAGCAGAGAAGAGGGGCCTCAAGGGGGAGCCGAGGGCAGGAGAGGACGACTGCCTGTGGCGGCCTTCTCGAGCCAGCCTGGCTTCTGGAAATAGCTCTGCCCACAGAGGAATCAGCCATTTCCCCACCTCTTCAGCTGGAGCAGCACTCCCCTCAAGTGGCAGAAGAGATAATTCTATGGAGACTGGCTTCCTCTCATCGAGAAAAGGAACAGTTGTGGTAGCAGCCGGAGAGATGTGCCAGCCCCCCAGATGAGGCAGGGCAACCTCTACATAGCAACGGAGTATGCAGACTCCCTCAGAACGAGGTCCTGGGGCAGCTCCCTGGAATGACAGCGTTTCACTTCTCCTCCCCTGCCAGAGCCCTCCATGGACATCCTGCCCACTGCACCCCAGGAAACGGAAAGCATGTGCATGCTCTCACAAGCCATTGGCCAAATCTGTGGGCCCCTACAGAACTATGACCTACATGGTCTGCATTTAAAAAAAAATCTTCCGGGCACCTGGGTGGATCAGTTGGTTGAGTAATTGCCTTCAGCTCAGGTCATGATCCCGGACTTCCAGGATCGAGTCCCGCATCGGGCTCCCAGCTCCTTGGGGAGTCTGCTTCTCCCTCTGACCTTCTCCTCTCTCATGCTCTCTCTCACTCATTCTCCCTCAAATAAGTAAATAAAATCTTTTTTAAAAAAATCTTCCTTAAACACTTAGCAACTTGTTGGGGTGCCTGGGTGGCTCAGTGAGTTAAAGCCCCTGCCTTCGGCTCAGGTCATGATCCCAGAGTCCTGGATCGAGCCCCACATCGGGCTCTCTGCTTGGCAGGGAGCCTGCTTCCTTCTCTCTGCCTGCCTCTCTGCCTACTTGTATCTGTCAAATAAATAAATAAAATCTTAAAAAAAAAAAAAACCACTTAGCAACTTGCAGTGCTAACTAGGTACCATGGACAGGAATTTCCAGAGCTCTCCTTATGGATTCCAACAGAAAATGCCTACATTCCTTCCTTCTTTCCCAAATATTTATTAAGCACTTACTATGTGCTGGATTAATGGAGAAACAAAGACAAATCAGACGGTCCATCCCCTCCAAGGAGTACAGAGTCTAGAGGGGAAAACGGGCCTATACCATTAAACGGTGCCACAAAGGCAGTCCACTATTACTAGCAATAAAAGAGAAGTCCATTTAAATCCTATGGAACCACAAAGGGGGAGCAGCTCATTGTGATGAAGGTCTAGGGGCATCTCAAGGGAGGGCTGGAGGGCCCCATGGGCCCTCTTGGAAGCTAGCATCCAGCATCAAAACCTGGCAGCCAATAGCCCACCCAAGGACACCAGCTACTCTGACGGCCAGCAGGGTCACTGTCCCCGGTGGGCATGGTCTTCTGAGGGTTTATAATGCCAATTCAATAAGTATCCTTTAGTTCCTTCCTCGTGTCGTTGGTGAAAATACAATAATCCCACCCCGTTTCCTTGTCTCCTCTGCATCCACTGTGTCCCACTCCGTGCTTCAGGATATCCAGATGTTTTGCAAAGCTGTTCATGACAGCCAGGATGAAAGATCCAAATTCGAGTAGAGGAGGTTCACGGAAAGTGCGGGTGTGCGTGCTTGCACCAAAATATGGCTGTGGGGGGCCAGGGAAAGGGTGATGGGTACCTGGGGTATAGAAAAGAAACGGAAGAAAAAGAGGAGGTCACCTAGAAACGGCTGCCAAACATTTTAAGTAACTGAGTTAAGCACTTGGCGTGACTTGGGCCGAGAAGAGCTGAGAAACGGTGTTTTAACCAACTCAGTTAGGCTACGTTATAAATGACTGGACAAGGCACTGTTTCCACCTGCTTATATTATGCACAATTCATGTGACACACTCTTCAGTGATTTGCTTTTTGCACTGGACCCTCAGCTCAAGAGGCCTGACCCGTTCACCACCTGATCTCATGGGTAGCTAAAAACAGTTGCTAAATAAAAATGAGTGACCTTCAGTGAATATGGAAGGAAAGGAAGTGGGGGTGCAGCCCCACACAGGGAAGACTGCCTTCAAAGGGGGATTTCTGAAACCCTGGGATATGCTTCCAAGGAAGCATGTGCAATTGGCTTCCTGGAGAAACTCTGCCGATGGAGTCAGGTCCATAAGTCTGAGCTGGTCAGGTGGGGTTCTGCGTGGCCGCCAGGGCACACCCGGTCCCCGTCGCATGGTATGGGGGCTGGGGCTGGATATCAAGTGCTAGCAGCATGCAAGGTGTCCCTTGCATGAGGCGTGTTTTCTGAGAACTTGGAGTGCTGCACAAATACCCAACATCTGTGAATTTCCATAGTACCTTTCTCCAAGGAATTCCACACACTTACAGACATGATCTCATTCATCCTCTCAGTCCCTCTGAGGCAGGGAGGGGACCAGCATGATTACCTCTGTTGCACACGTTGGGGGGACAGACACAGAGAAGGAGAGAAACTTTCCTGAGGTTACACAGCAAATGCAGGACTGCTGAAAAGGAGTGGTCTGGCCTCATGCCCCACACTAGTCCCTTCTCCTGCCTTTGCCTTGACCTTTTGCTGCTGAGAGCTAAAAGCATTAAGGAAATGTACGTATTATGAGGACTGTTGTATTATCATCATGAATGTCTGGTGGAATCCAATAAGACCACTAAAAAATAGTATTAGTCATGGCTCCAAGCCCTCTTCTTCTTCTAGGTTCCTACTTCAGTGATTAGGATCTTGTAGGGGAACAGAAATGAGGACTGAAACACAGGAACAACAACAGTGGTGAGGAAGAGGTCAAAATCCTACCGTTGAATCGGAACCTGATCAGTGGGCTGAGCCCATCAGCTCTGTGGGGCTTTGGGGCGGCTTTGCAACACTCAGCACTTTAGGAAATAGTGAAGAGAAGAAGAGAAGGAAGTCTGGACAGAATGAGAGCCCAAGACGCAAAGACCAGCTCAGTGTTCCAAGAGGCCCCAGCAAAGACAGCCCTTCACAAGGAGGATCAGTCACCCCTCTCTGCTTTAATCAGAGGGCTCTCTTAATTAGCCCAAAGCCCTGGCTACACCCTCAACAAGGATTTTCTGACAGTCAATCCTTAAAGCCCCAGCTGCCCCCAAACAAAGGCTTGACTCCTCTAACTCCCCTTTGAGGGAGGCTTAAAGTACTGACTAATCTAATCCCATGTGTACCTACTCAAATCCTTGGGAACCTAGATCTAAAGGGCAGAGACCAAAAAGGTGAAAATCTCAATTAGGCATGCTGCTTTATGCAGACCCAGGAGACAATGGCACACAGCTTAATCCCGATTTGCCTCTTCCTCTGCAAATAGGTCAAAGGGTAACAGGGCCCCAGGGTGGTGCCTGGTTCATCCAAGGCTGGCATTCTTCCACACAGTCTCTGTTCCTCTTTTTGCTAAAGAGAAAATCCTGACCCATGGGAGCGCCCCTCCCTTCTCAGAGCTCTTCAAGCAGGAAGAAAGGAAGAAAACCCCAGTCTCCCCACACCAGTCTCCTAGGCCCGGACCCTGCTGTCCCACACAGGAAGTGCAGGTCTTAAAGGGCCAAGGCCTCAAATTGGTGATTAGCCCTCTCTGTGCACAGAGCCCAGATGAAGTGAAAGCCACAGGGTGTACTGATTAGGAAGGCAACAACTGATCTCTGGAGAGACCCGTTTCAGAAGATTTGGGGAGGGAAACATGGCAAAGTTACTGAAGGGCATGTAAGGAGGCCAAGGTAGGAACTTCCAGAAGAAGAGCAGTAAGAGACAGACAGTGGCATCAAGGATGGCATACTTGAGGGGGGTACCTATTTGAGGGGGAATTTGTAAGAGAACAGGACTTTGACCTGGTTTTAGGGCAAGAAAGGTGATAATGAGGAATTAGAGATTATAAATGTGAAAGAAAAAAAGATCATTTTTGTCAAGTAAAAGCCTAGGAGTGGACAGGGAGAGATGGGCTCATGCACACAGAGACAGGCTTTTTGCAGGAGGTAGGAACTGGCTTCATTTAAAGCCTTCTTGGTGGAACCTGGAATCTACGGCTCTAACTGTGGGCCCAGCCTCTCAGCTCCTCCCTGGGTGCAACTTCCAGAGCCGGGCCCGGCTCTCCTACGGTGACTGCGGTCCTGTTCCGAAGCGCTCACCGACTCTGGTCCTTTCTCACGACCAGCTCTTACCTTTCCTCCAAACCCACCTGGGGGTCCTGAGTTTGGCTGCCTTGCCCTTGAGCACTGCTCCCCTGCAAGCCCAGTGGGACACAGTAGGGGGTGGAGAATCCCAAGGGGCGCCCGTGGCAATGGGCGAGTTTAAGGAGAGATGCCGGGCCTACTGTGGTCTTGGTCTTCCTTGTGGCCTCGCTTAGGATGTGACCCTGCTGAGTTGTCAGCCCAGTGTCTGGCACATAGTAAACACTCAAGAAATAATCGTCGAACTTCAGCCTGCTTTGTATTCTTTCCCCCTTCTTGGAGGCTTCTCATGGAAAATGATTTTTCCTAAGCAAGGCAGCTAAAATGTTGCTTGTGTAAGAGGCTGACATAAGACAGACTCCCGACGTGGGCAGTGTGTGAGCTTCGTTGTGACATGTTTAAGTCTCAGACCGCTTGCAGAAAGCAGCTCTCCATATGCCCCTCACAGCCAGACACAGCAGGGCAAAGTCAAGTCTAAAATTACCCAGGCAGATTTTTTGCTCTGAGAACCGACTGGCTGGCTGGACCTAAGGATGAAGTCACTCCTTAACACAGGCACTCACAACAGAACTAACTTACGGGACCGAGGGAGACAAGAAGGGAAAGGTGACAAGGGTCTCGAAGCACCCTGAATCCTGTCCCAAACCCACCAGGACTGAAACCCACAGCTTTGGAACCGCCTGCCTCCCAGCCTCACTATTTTCTCACTCAGGATTCCCCTGAAACAACATATTTAAAAAAAAAAAGCCAAATAAGAGTGAGTGCTCTGAAATGAGGGAATCCACAGTTGCTACTGACTTTGGATCTCTAGGAGGAAAACGAAGCAGCCAAAGCTCTTGGCCAGCTTCATGTTAACATAACTTGGCCCGCTCTGTGGATTCCTCAAAGTCTACATCCTCCGTGGGGCAAAATTCTCCTTTGCTCTGTGCCTGGTTTATCAAGGTCTCAGGCTGGGGCATCATCCAAGTGACCCCAGGGCAAGAGTTTCGAAGTGGCTGCCTGAGGTTCCCTCCTGTCCCACTGTCACCCTGTCTTGGGGCAGTGGTTGGTGAGAACAGAGGCTGGGAGCTGAGGCGGGTGAGCCCCCCCACACCTACCTTGGGAAAGAGGGTCCCTCACTCCTGGCCTCAACCGGCTCAAAAGTTGAGGCAGAATCACCAACACTCCTTATACTTGGAACAAGTTACCCTGTTCTCAATATAAAAATAAAGCTGGAAACCTAATGAAAATCAGAAACGAGACCTAAAATTACTTTCTTTAAGTTCTGGTTGTCGGTCAGTCAGCCGGCATTTACTGAGGGAACACCTCCTAAGACTCTGCCCGACTCCAGAGACAGCGTACATGGCAGTGACAAGTCTGACAGACGCCCCATCTTTGCGCTCGCTTCAGCAGCACATATGCTAAAACTGGGATGACAGACTTCCCATCTTCAAGGAGCTGACATAAAGAGGGGAGGGGCAGTCAACAAACAAGTACGAAATAAATGAGTAAGACCATTTGGGGCACTGTCAGGTGCTACGAGGAAAATCGCAAAGGTAAAGGCGGGAGGACTGCTCTAGCTAGGGCTGGCAAAGATCTCTCTGAGGGAGTGATAAGCTGACAGCAGAATAAGGAGAGCAGATGGCCAAAAGGGACACTGAGAAAGAACCTTCCAGAAGAAGGGACAGTCAACCAAAGACCCTAGGATGGATATGAACTATATTTCAGGGACAGAAAAAAGAGTGAATCCAGCTTATGTGGTGAATAAGGGGAAGTGTGGAAGGAGAGAGGGGCATGGGGGCCAGATCCTGTGGGGTCTTACAGACACAAAGGGGGAGGCCCCTCGTGGGTTTTATGGGGACGATCTATACTATCTGATCTATACTTCGGAAAGCGCATCCTGGCTAATGTGTGGAGATGAGACTACAAGAGAATGAGGCCTCCAGACAGAACAGGCAGGTAGTTCTTGCAATAACCCCGGCAAGTGATGGGGGTTTGGACGAGGTGTTCAGATAAGGGATACATTTCAGAAGTAGAAGCAAAGGTACTTACTGTGGACTACATATCCAGGGGACAAGGGAACAAAAAGAATAAAGGATGACTGCTAAGTTTTTGTCCTTCTTACCTTCTCGGCGACTCTGGCTGAGCGTCCTCTCTAAACTTCAGACAGGCCCAGGCTCAGTCCTTGGGCATCTCTCTTCTCCACCTCTACTTACACACTGGGTGAGCTCAGAGAATCTCACAGCTGGGAAAGCCTCTAAATGCCACCACCCCTCCAGCCAGGGTCTGTGTCTGTCTCAGAGCACAGCCTCAATCAACATGGGCCATTCGTGACCAGGCAGGTTACACATGTACTTCTCAGTCCTCTCAAGATCCTACGAGATCAGTCTTATGACGCCCCTCTTTATAGATGATGACAATGTGCCCATGAGCATATCCAAGGGCCTTCTCTTCATCTCTCCACGGATCCCTAACAGCCATCACCATGTCACACGCGTGCCACTCAGTTCCAGATTTCCTCCCTAACCAACATCCTTTCTGGTGTACAGGCCGGAACCTTAGAGTCATCCTTGATTTCATTCTTTCCCCCACACCTCATGCTCCCTCCATCAGCAAATCTTAAGGGATTTGCCTTTGGAATGGAGCCAGAATAGGGACACTTATCACTGTCTCCGTGGCTAGCCCCCTCATTTAGGCCACAGTTTTCTCCCCAGAGACCACTGTAATAGGCTCCTACTGTTTCCGTGCTCTGTCCTTGCCATAGTTGTCTAGTCTGCACAAAGCAACCAGGGTGAACATTCAAAAATGTTAGTGACCATGTCAGTCCCTGCTCAGAGTTCCCGTGACTTCTCATTTCATCCAGAGGAAACCAAGAGGCCTCCAAAGGCCTATAGGCTGTCCACCTGTGATGCCAGCCACCGCCCCGACCACACACACCCGGCCTTTCCCTCCAGCTACTTCCTCCTCTCTCAAGAACTCTCCGGTCTGACCACACTGGCCTCCTCACTGCTCCTCGAGCACAACAAACCTGCCCTTCCCCAGAGCCTCTGCACTCGCTGCTCCTTCCGCCTGGGACCAATCACCCTCACTACTGCTTGGCTTGCTCCTTCACGGTGTCATTTCTGCTTCATGATGTCACCGGGCCAGAGGCCACTCCCAACCACCCTATCTTCCTCTTCTATCTAGCCTCTTACTCTGCTTTATCTCCACAGCGCATATTGCTACCGAACACACGATCTACCTACTTGTTCACTCGTTTTATTGTTTGTCTCTCACTACTGGGCAGCAAACCCTCCTGAAGGCAGGGATTTTGTCCCTTTTTTTCATTGCTGCATCCCTACAGCCTGGGTCTGTGTCTGGCTTAGAGTGGGGCCTCAAGCAACACGTGCTGGTGTGCTCACATCCCAGGAAATTTACAAGTGTACTCTCACTTTGTCCTCTCCAGATACTACAAGGTCAGTTTTACAATGTCCCTCTTTCTAAAGATGAGGAAGCTGAGAGGACAGTAAGTCACATGGTCCAACATGACAAAGCCAGAGGGTGGCAGATCAGGGACTTGAACCGACCCTATTTGGTTCTAAAACTCTCTTCACTAGAAAAGAACTTGCCCCAAAGCTCACACCAACCCCCAAAGCTTCCAGGATCTCTGCTTCGATTCTAAGGAGATAGAGCTTCAGTCAGACAAACAGAGAGAGACAGAGCTATAGGGACAGAGAGAGAAAGAGAGAGACAGAAGGACTAAAAGTCAGATGGAGTCGGTCTCCATGGATTTTCTTTGGGAAAGGTTGAGCCGTTCAGATCCACAAGAAGAGTGGTGAGCCTGGCTTCCTCTGGCAATGTCGGGATCACTGAACTCCCCAGCGTCTTCACAGAGCTTACCGAGGGGCAAGCCTCAGGGGATCAGTTTTTTCCCTTCCTCCCTTCTAGCCCTATTGTCCCATCTGTAAAATGAAGGGAATGGGCTAACAGTAGTTCCAAAACCTATCAGAATCGACCTGGAGACATGGAACACATGGCCTTCAACACTTTATTCCTAGAGACAAAACCAAGGAACAGATTCTTAACTATAGAGATCAGATGGTTACCAGAGGGGAGGTGGGAGGGATGAAACTGGTGATGGGGACCAAGGAGTCCACCTGCGCTGAGCACCGGGATTACATACAGAAGGGCTGAATCACTGTATTGCACACCTGAAACTAATACAACACTGTGCATTAATGGTACCAGAATTAAAATTAAAAAAAAAAAAAAAAAAAAAACTTCATGAAAAAATTAAGCTTTAGAAACAAAACAAGATACTTTATTCCTGGAGGGATTTTGATACTGGAAGTCTTTCGTGGGCAGGAATATGTGTATTTTTAACAAGAGTTTACCATCAGATCTGTGTGGGAGACGGCATCATGGAACCATTGAGAGCACGGTCCCTGGATTCAGACGTTGCCTGAATCCAACCCAGTCTCCTCATCAGCGACCTGCCAAGGCCTGGTATGAAGACGAAGTGCGTGGGTATGAATGGGAACAGTCGGCATCTGTAAAGTCCATGCCTGACGCGCTATGTAAGTGTCTGTTGCACTCTCACAGTTACGCCGTGAGGGCCCTGCCAGCCACGGACGCCCTCTAATGGGTTTTTCTGCTTTTGATATTCCATAATTCCTGCCCTGCTACTCCCAGAAAAGAAGAGGGGACTGGCCCTCATTAAACTCTCATCTTACCATGGGCCCGCTCAAGCACCACTCCTGACTCACTACGGAATCAGCCTCCACGTGAATTAGGCCCTTTTAACCACGACTTCAAACAACATGTCAGATCAGGCAGGTTATGGACCTTGACAGAGAACCACTGAATTGCCAAGTTGAAAAGGATCTTAAGATCTTTCTTTGGTTAGCATTCGTTTCAGGCACGCATGGAACTTTTACCAAAATAATAATAATAATAATAACCCATTCCAGGTCACAAAGCAGATCTCAAAAGTACCCCCAAAGTCAATATCATGCGTGCCACATTTTCTAAACAAAACTCAAGTAAATTAGAAATAGCCAAGATACAAAACTCCCCACCCCTACATCAATAGAAATGTAAAACATACTTCATGGAATTAAGAAACCAAATTTGATTTTTTTTAAAATAAGAGGACAGGGATTTTGGTTATTTTTGTCCACTGATGAATTCTTAGAACCTAGACTAGTGCCTGGCATATATGTTTGTTGCATTAAGGAAGGAAGGAATAAATGAACAAGTTAAATGGTAATAAATGTACATGAATAAAAGAAGTAAAGACTAGAAATGAGTGAGTTAAACATTCAACAACAATTCAGAGAAAGTCCAAAGAAAGAAGGAGGGGGGTGCACCTGGATACCTCAATCAGGTTAAGGCTTCAGCTCTTGGTTTTGGCTCAGGTCACGGTCTCAGGATTGTGAGATCAAGCTCCCAATCTCCATACTCATCACAGAGTCTGCTTAAGATTCGCTCCCTCTCCCTGGGCCCCTACCCCCATTCATGCTCTCTTTCTCAAAAAAATAAATATAACCTGAAAAAAAAAGAAAGAAGGAGAAAGGAAGAAAGAAGTAATAAGATGGGAATAAATGAAATAAAAGACAAACAACAGAAAGAGAAATTTAACCCAAAATCTGTTTTTTTTTTAAGAGTAATAAACATCTGCCACACTGACCGCATTTTAAAAAGAAAGATGACACAACAATATTTGGAATCGCAAAGGCAATAATATAATTGCAGGTGCAACAAAGATTAGAAACGTCAAAAGACAATTCTAGGATGAATTTCATACTGATAAATGTGAAAATACACACAGCACAGACAACTTACTTCCTAGGAAAATATAATTTAACAACCAGAATCAAAAAGATAAAAACCTTACTAGAACAGAACCAGTAAAAAGAACTCCAAAATTAAAAAGCCACTCGCAAAAACCCACCAGGTGGCCCAGATATTTTTAAAATGAGTTGTATCAGACTTCGGAGAAACAAATAATCTTGCCCTTCAATAATATACTGCAGAAAATAAAAAAGAAGGAACAGTCTGAACTAATGACGTACAGCTTTTACAATCTTGGCACCAAAACCAGACACACAGTACAAGAAAAAGAAAACCTCTGGTCCAACCTCACTCATAAACATAGATGCAAATATCCTAAATAAAATATAAGCAAACCAAATATGACCACATGCAAAAATGAGCACATAATAACCATCTTGGCATTACTGGGAACGCATGCATAGATTAACTTCAGAGCTCTATCACTGAAGATCCTAACATTCAAAGGTTAGAGGAGAAAGTCATGTGATTGAGTCAACTCAATAAAAAGAGAAAGCATCTGAAAATTTATTTTTAAGTATTCTAGCAAAATAAGAACAGAAGGGAATTTCTTTTTACCTGATAAACGTTCTCTACCAAAAAAAACAAACAACAACAAAACCCACAGCAAACTCCTATTTATGGGTAAAATCTGAAAAGCATTCCATTTAAAATCAGAAATAAAATAAAATGCAAGCTTACATTTTTAGTGAACATGGTACTAAAGACACTGGCTATGCAGTAGGACAAGAAAACAAATAAAATACAAAAATCAAAACAGAAAAAAACAAAATGTCATTGTTTGCAGAAAATGTGACTGTCTACTGCACAGAAAATGGAACAGGCACTCCCATTTCTGGCAGTGTGGTACACAAAATGCAGAGTAGACCCTTCCAAGCATGGAAACCATACTAATTCTTGGGAAAATACATGAAATGGCATTTTCATTAGGTATGCCTGAACCAGTGTTACAACAAGGAAAGAACCAATTCTAATAAATGTACCAATCTACCAGTTCTAAATGAATAGGCAACTAACAACCAAAAATTGTTAGTCCTACGTGAGAAATTGATAAATTCCATATTTAATTGTCATCATTAAATTCCAATTCTTTTCTCATTGCTATTCAACCCTTGAGTTTTTTGGAAAACTTCTTTTTTTTTTTTTCAATGTTAAAGATATGGAGATAGTTTTGATAACCCTTAAAAATCATTTCTAAATTAACTCCATGGTGTTCAGAAAATATCATTTTCATAATATAAATTCTAAAAAACATGTTCAGACCTGCCTCCTGCTTGAGACAGGGTCGATTTTCATAAATGTCCCATCACAGGGGAGATTTCAATATAGCACAGTCAGTGACTGATAATGCAAGAAGGCAAAATTTCACCAGGTTACAGGAAACATGAAAACCACAATTAGCACACTTTATCTAAGAGACTGATAAAGAATGCTGCAGCCCTTCTACATACCAGAGCCATGTATCACAATTTCTATCAAACAACCAAAACAATGCCAATGTTATCAAAGAATGCCATAGTCATAATAAAAACAAGCACAGACTAGAATAAGATATTTGCAATTCACAGGACTCACAAGTATAGTATCCACAATATATAAAGAATTCCTGTAAGTCAATAGGCAAACAATTCAAGAGGAAAATGACCAAACTAGAACAATCAATTCACATGGACAATAAACATAGGAAGAGATGCTCATTCTTATTAGTAGCCTAGAAAATGTAAAATAAAACTAGCATACAGGAAACCATGAAAATTGGTCCCCGCTGCACTCTACACATGAAAATAAACTCCAGGTAGTTTCAAGATTTATGTAAAAAAGTAATCATTAAAAAAAATTTTAGGAAAAAATGGAATATCTTTATGATCTTACAAGCCAGAGAAAGATTTCTTAAATGAAACACAAAGAGGCACAAGTCCAAGGAAAATAAAAAACAAAAACAAACAGAAAAAAAACAAAAAATAGGACTACATTTAAATTAAACTGATAAAATACCATTTAATAATTATCACTCTGCAAAATTTAAATTCTGCTATTGGCAAGAATGGGTAAGGACGTATAAATTAGTGGGAGCATAAATTAGTTCAGTCATTTTAGAGAATAATTTGATTATATCCTATAAAGATGTATAACCTCGAAGTAATTCTATTCCTAGAGGAATTCCTACATAAATGCTGCCAGACACATGTGTAAGAGGATTCACAAGTGCATCACTGATAGTAGAAAATAAGGAATCAACCTCAGTGGGTAGATCAATGTCAGTATACTAATCTAAGGGATATGGTAATTCAGTTTCAATGAATGCACTTGAGGTACATATATCAAAATGATCTATCTAAAAATGCTGAGCAAAAAAGCCAGCAACAGAATCATATGTATACCGTTGAGATCAAGTTTACAAACGTGTGAAAAATACTGTAGAGCATTTGTGAGCATGTACATTAAATAAAAGCACACAAATATCCATGAAAATAGGAAACACAAACTTCAGAATATTAGTAACCTCTAGGAAGAGAAGGAGCGAGAATGTCAGAGAAGGGCTTTGTTTGTATTTGTAATGACATTCACAAAAAAAAAAAAAGAGAGAGAGAGAGATCTGAAGCAAATACGACAAAATGTGCTTTATGACAAAACTGGGTCTGGGTTACATAGGTACTCATTAGTTTACTCCTTTAAATTCTTCAGTGTGTTCAAAGTATTCCACAACTCCATAAGCCTATCATCTGTTTCCCCTAGTCACACAAAGCAGAAATTCCTTATTTAATGTTTCTGGCAATATCCATATTTCCTTCTATTTGATCACTTCCAGAAATGGGGAGCTTACTACAATAGAAGATTACTTATTCAGAATACCCAGGATCTGACTTGACAAGGACGTGTGCTATTTTAGGGATTTTTCAGTCTTAGATCCAAAAGAGCAAAAAGATTGGGGGTAGGGGGGCGGGGATCAAGGTGGGGGACTCATTGCATAGAACACATTTGCAGAATTGCAATTAAACATTTCAGAGCATTAGCTTCTTGGCAGAATACATAAATGTCTGAAATCCCTCGTGACTCCTGCATTATCAAGATTGCCATCATCGATCACAATCTACATCCACCCCTGTCCGTGTGCTTTCTGTAACATCACCGCCCAGTCCTTCCCGGTTCAGCAGGTCACACTCACCATGTGCCATGACAGCAGCTCCTTCTTTACTTGCTATAGGCATGGTTTTTAAATGGGCAGGCATAAAATAATGCTCTTTTTAGAACAGTCCTGTCATTGGAAGCTTCTGGTATTTACAAAGTTCTCAAAAAAAACCCAGCCTTTTACTGAACTTTGTGATGCAGCCAATTCTGTTGGTGGGCAGATTTGACTGTTAAAAAAGTTCTTCCCCGAGGAATCTGAAATCTGTCTTCCCTGAAACTTTTACCACTTGGACTTGATTCTGCCCTTGGAAACCCCCCGAGTGAGCTTTTCTAGCAAGAAGTGTGTGTGAGTGTGTGTGTGTTATACACCCTATTTGTATTTCTTATACGTATTTTCAATTGTACCCCATGTTTTCTATGGTTTTAGAGGAAATCTATTTCTGAGTCTACCAAGATTCAGAGATGAGGGAACTGTAGGCATAGAAACCTTATTTATAATAAGAATTATTTGAAAAATACACAGACATTAAGATAGTTGTGTTTTTAAAACTTACCTACTTAAAGTAATTGAAATCGGAATATCAATTGCCTGTCACTTCTGGGAAAATCATACCTTTGGTTAAGAAACATAATTTTGCTAACAGATTGTTCATCATTATGGCTTTTATACAGTTGGAATCCAACAAAGTTTCATTGAAAAAAATTATGACACTTTGTTTTCTTAAGAGCTAGTGATTTATGAGGACCACTTAGTAGGCATATAAGGCATATTGTATTGGGAATGGAGATACTGTGATGAGATTTTCTTGTAGGGGGTGGACTCTAGGCATGTGCTATGTAGTTGTCCTGTGAACTATTATAATTTCAATAGAGGGAAATCAAACGTTGGTTAATGTCCTCTGTTCATGACAGAGGGAGGGGAGAAAAAAAAAGGAAAGAAAGCCAGAAAAAGAGGATGGCAGAGAAAGAAAAACAAAAACAAAATCCTAAACAGAGCAGATACAAGGGGGCCAGAACTCCAACCCCAGGCTCCCCAGCCAAGACCCCAGTGTACCTTCTCTTTGTCACTCTCCAGCATCATTGTCTGTCTGCCCACAGAAAGGGAGAGCCAGGCAGAGCCCTCGGCCAGATGTGGCCATCTACAGAGCTGCTCTGTCCGAGGGGTGTACAATACAAGGTCAATTCTGAGTACCCCAATTCATGCACTATTCCATCTGCTTAATCTATGCCTAATACTATATAAACAACTATAAATTCTTACAAATTCGGTCTCTGTCATTTTTGGCCACTCTGTGGCTTCCTAAGTAGATATTAAAGAAATTCTCCAAAACCTATCATAACTATTGGTTTTTCCTCTTTAAGTCCTGATATTTTAGCTTCTCTAGTCCAGCCCTGAGCAGAGGTCTGTGTTTAATTTAAGATAATGTCTTCTGCCCAAACCCCAAGTGCCTTGGATGGTTCCAGCTCCCTCCTTTCTACCCATTTCAGATCACAAGCCCCTACAGCTCCTTCCAAGAGTCAAATACTGCCAGGTCACTGAGGTTCCCAAAGCCCTTTGGCTTGGGAGGGAGAGAGTGCCTTGGATCCTGCTCAAGGGTTTGGCCTGGTCCTACGCTGACATGGTGCCCCACACTTTCTGAGGGAGACCCAGGGTGCCATGGAAAGAGGGGTGGCCTGGGGGTCAGGGACACTGTGTTCTGTGCTGGCTCTGTTATTGCCTGGCCAGTTATAAGACCCTGGAAACATTCTTGAACTTAACTTTCCAATTCATCAAGCAATTCTGTATGCATTACCTACATCTACTCTTCACAAAAAACTCTACCGAGAGGACAGATATTACCCCGTACGTCTCTGCTGAGAACCATGTGGTGGCTGCTTGTCTCATGCGGAACAGAGTCCCCGCTGTGCCTGAGAAGGCGCTACAGGATCCAGCCACCGGCCACCTCTCAGACCTCATCTGCTCCCGCTCTCCTTTGCTCTTTCTGTTACCATCACCCTGGACTCCTGACTGTTCCTCAAACACATCAGGAAGTTTCCTGCCTTAGGGCCTTTGCATTGACTGTTTTCTCCGCCTATATGCTCTCTCCCCAGGTATCCTTACTGTTTGCTTTCTCACTTCATGATGACGTTTGCTCAAATGTTACCTTATCAGAGATCTTCCCTGTCCACCCTATTTTTAAAAAATGGGACCTCCTGGCCCATTTCTCTCTGTCCCCGTCCTCTGCTTTATCTCTCTTCTGAGGCTTCACCACCCTCTGACACACTGCAAGTTCACTAGTTTGTCCCTGTGGCCTGTGCTCCTCCCACCAGCGCGGCAGCTTCTTGAAAACAGGCACTTCGCTTGGCTCCCTGCTGTGATCCGGCGATCTAAAACAGTGTCTGGTCCATAGCAAACATTCAAGAAACAGTTAATACTTGAGTTGATGGCATTACCTCCTCAGTTCTATGGGAGGGAGAGGAGAGTCAGGGTATGTAACTTGCCCCAGGATGTTAGGAGCTAGGAGTCCCCACAAGCCTCATTGCTCCCCCTGAAAGCTGGAAGACCCAGGCTCCACTGCCAACTCCTGCACCTACCAGCCAGATGACCTTGTCCAGCGTGGACCCGGAATTTCACTTAACAAGACAACTTTTCAAACCTGCATAGCTTCATAACAAACATGAGTCATTTAGGTGTAGATCTTGTTTATTCTTTGCAGTCATACCAGCCTGGGTGTCGGATACGGTGGATGTCAATCCTAGTAGCTCAGGAAAGTCAAAGGCCTCCCCAAGGCAAGGCAGTGAGGAAGTGGTGGAAGCAAGTCTCTGACCCGGTTCAGGAGCCTGAGGCCTTCTGCAAACCGAACCTGCCCCCAGATTCCCCCCCCCAAAGGATGCTCTGATGCTCCACGTACCTTGGGGCTCATCTTTGAAACACTGTCCACCACTGCCAGTCTTCCCAGCCTCCCACTGGTTTCTCCTTCCTCTGAACAGATGGCGTATATGAAATTCACACCATGCTGTGTGATGCTGCTAAGCTGTCTTGTGTTCATTTTATTCTAAATGATATATTCTAAATAGCAAGATATTTATCGACAAAGACATCCCTATTTTGTCTATGTCTATGTTTCAAATACCATCTAAATGTCACATTTATATCTCTGGCCCAGACTTCTCTTCTGAATTCTGGGCCCAACTGCCAAAATGACCTCTCCGCATGGACATTCTATAAACCCCTTGATTGAGTATGCACAAAACTGAACTCATGTCTTTCCCCAACTGCCTCTTCCCCTGTCTTCTCCACCTTAGTAAATAAAATCATCACCTCGATCTCTTCAAGCAAGACCACTGCATGCGGCTCTTACCTGTTTCTCTAACCAAACCTGGTGAACTTTCCCTGCTACATATCTGGAGTTGTCTGTACTCCTCCTTCCTTGGCCTAAAAGATACAGGCAACATTGAAGTTCGTTGCACATGGCATTACGTCCCCAGGATTCCACACAGCATCAGAGAGCATTGAAAAATGCAAATCTGATCATGGAGTGTCCCTGCTTTTCAAATCTTTCAGTGACTTCCCATTGGTCTTAAGACAAAGGCCAAACCCTAAGCCAGGCCTACAGAGCTCCTTTAGCCCCCATCTAAGCCCCTGTTCTCAATAGGACATTCCAAAGTGCATCCTTTTCCTTGACTACTAAGCAGGTTCCCTGTTCAGTTACACAGTGGTTCAGGGACTGTGCCCTGGTGTCAGACTGCCCGGGTGTCAAGAGTTCCCTGGGTCACCCAAGGTCACCCAACACCCTGTGACCTTAGATACAGTACTTGAGCTCTATCTCAATTTCCTGACCTGAAATACGGAGATCATCAAGGTACCTACCTTGTAAGTTCTATGCTGTAAAAGTTAAAAGCACTTCAGACAGGGCCTGGCACTTAGGGAGGCACATGAAACATGTTAGCTATTCTCAGCTCCTCTCTCCCCCCAAATTCTGCTCAGCTTTTCCATCTTCTCTAAGTGTCAATTCATTGGCAAAGCTTCTTCAACTCTTCAAAGTAGGCTAGTTTCTCTTGTTACACAGTCCCGTACCACTTGAGTTGCTGGATGAAATTAGGATGGAACTCATTATTTCCTCATTCAGAGTCTATCCTCTTCAGAAGCTTAAGCTTCACAAAGGCAGAGGTCAAGTCCGTCTCATTCGCTTTTCCATCCGCAGTTCCCAGCATAGCGTCTGGCACACAGCAGGTGCTCAATAAATACTCACAGAGTAAGCGATTCAATAAGTATCACTTGGGTTCATTTGCAAACCTGGCTTTTCCACAAGTCCCCACACAGGTATGGTACTTAGTGCAATTAATGAAATGTATTGACCCCCACCCCCAAAGGTCACTGGTGTTCCCCAAATCCATTCTCTTTTTGCACGGTGTTGGAAATCCCGGATTTAGCTGCATTTGTAGTTGTCCAGAAGAACAGCTACACCCCCCAGGCTCCCTTGCCATGAGGAGTGGCCATGGCCTACGGCTCATGAAATAGGAAGAGATGTCTCACATACAGCTTCTAGACTGTGTCTTTAAAAGGAAGGAGGGTGCCCTTCCCTTTGACAGTCTCCCTTCTCTGAAGCATATTCTTGATCAAAATATGTTTAATTTCAACTCTTTCCAAGTATTTAAACCTCTCCACTACTATAACCGTTGAGCCCAGGAAGGGATCAATACTGAGCCACACTCAGGTTCCATTCAAGTGAGGGTTTGGCAACCAACCAGAGGCCTCCAGGAAAGCCATGAGAGGGCTTGAAACGCCTCCCCAGCATCCCCCTCCACTGAGCTTACCTCAGCTCCTTTACTCACACACAGGGTTCTACATCCACATGCCATTTGACAAATCTCTTTGAGAATCTGTATTTTCTATAAGCAATACATCTAAGGCAAATGAGTGACCCACAACCATCATCACTTCCTTCCTTCCCTGTCCTCTCCACACTATCAGGGTGATCTGACTGTGGGAAATTCTGGGGGTGCCCAAACCTCAACAGAGAGGTGGGGGTACAGTTCCAGTGTCTTAAGCTGGTCGCCGGAACTCATGCCCCAGCCTAACTGTTCTGTAAGGCCAGGAAGCATTGTGGGCCAGCAGGTATGGGCTGTGGAAGAAAATGCAGAGAAGAAGGGGTGGGGTGGGCAAGGATCCAGGGGTCCGGGACACGGGTGGGAACTGGAAAAGTTCTACAATGAAAGGGAGAATGTGCTGGAGGGCAGGGCCTTTTGAACATCTGCCATGCTGCATGAGCTGATCTTGGGAACTGGTTGAGGACTCAGGAGCAGAAATAATGGCCAGGGGTGGGTAGTGAGACATTGAATGAAGACAGGCCTTCAGAAGAGGTAAGAAGCTGAAAAGGAGACCAGTGTGATTAGAAGCTTTCCCTGAAGATGGGAAGTCCTTCATAAAAGCCCAAGATTACAGAGGCTTTGATTCTAGAATGCTGGGCCAACCTGTCGTGGGTGATTGACAGGGAGAGCAAGGACAGGTCCCAGCTGGTACGAGAGCTCCCCAGAGATGTGAAGGGTATGGCCGGCTCTGCATAGAGAAGAGGGCCTGGCACTCAAGGCTCTTCCGTGTCGGTGACATAGGGCAGAGATGACCGAGAACACTTAAGCCTTTTGTAAATAGTTTACACAGCCCTGAGAATTAGCCACATCCTCCCTTTTCCAAAAGAACAGTTTGATTTTATAGTTTCTTTCACATAAACAGTCTTGTTAATGTGGGTTGGGAAGGAAGACCTCAAAAAGAGAAGGCAGTGGTTAAACAGGAGCTAAAAGACTCCTGCCAAATTACTTTCCTATTTGTCTCCTATAACCAAAGATGAAAATCCTCAGAATAACGTAAGCTTCATGCTTCCAAAGGACCACAAGAGTCAAAGACAAAGGCCTCATTTATCCAGGCCTATGGATAAGGATATGGCACACAGTAGGGCCACACTAATTATCTGTAGACGGATTTGGGAGATGGGATTTTGGACTCCCACGGTGAATTCTGACCACAAGCAGATAAAGAAAATCAAAAAGTTATGTTCTTTTCAACTCTGTTGAAAGAAAAAGTAAATAAATAAACTGAGGCCCAGGGAATAACAGAGGCAGGTCTCCTAAACATAATACACTTGAATTTACTGACCAGTTCCCCAAGACTGGCTCCTCCCTTGAAAGCCAAGCTCTGACTTGAAATGGAGGGAATCCAGGCAATGCCAATACATGCTCAAAAATGTTAGTGCTTCCTCTCCGCCACTTGGTGACCTTAAAAATACATATATAGACCTAGTCATCATCCAATAGACAAATCACACTAGAATGAACTCTCCCTGTGATTTCTGATATTCCCAAGTCCTCCTCTGGAGAGTCCTTGAAATCAATTAGCCTAAAAATGCACTCTGATCCAAACAAAACTTCAGAAACTGGTTCCTTGAGTGGGATGGGCTTTGCAGAGGCAATGCCGTCCAAGCTGCTGCTTCCAAGCATGCTGCCATCAGCCTGAGCGAAACATAAGGACCTGCAGAAATATGGACGGCCCTTAGACAATTGGCCTAAATGCAATGAAAATGTCAGGTCCTGTGCTAGAAGCCAAAGACACAAGGAGGTCAAACAGAAGACCTGCCCTCAAAGAGATTGAATTCTTGGGGGAATAGGAACATCAATTAATGCTTTAAAAGTCCATGGAAAAGCCTCTCCTAAAAGGAATATACAGGGCATTATAAGGGCTGCAGTGGGTTGAAGTGTGACTCCCAACTATCTGACTCATCAGACTCCATCTGAGTCCCAACCCTTGGAACCTGTGAATGTGACTTTATTTGGGAAAAGGGGCTTTGCAGATGTAACTGAGCAAAAGATCCTAAGATGAGATCATCTTGGATTTAGCGTGGGGACCTAAATCCAACGACCAATGTCCTTATGGGAGACAGGAGGGGCAAAGACACAGACACAGGGGAGGAGACCAAGTGAAGACAGAGGCAGACACCAGAGTGAGGCGGCCACAAGCCAAGGAGTGCCAGGAGCCACCAGAAGCTGGACGAGGCAAGGACAGGTTCTCAGAGCCTTCAGCGGCAGTCTGACCCGGCCAAAACCTCTGTGTTGGACTTCTGACCTCTAGAACCGTGAGAGAATAAATTTCTGTTGTTTGAAGCCACCCAGTTCGCAGCAATTTGTTATAACAGGCCTGGAATATAAATACAAAGGCCAACAGCTAAGTCTGCCAAGGGAGTGGGAGATGGCCTCCCAGTAGACATGACATTAGCCCTAAGTTTTCTAGACAAGAAGGAGTGCACTGGATAAAAACAGGGAAAGCACCTTCCAAGCAAAGAGACTTGCAGGCCCAAAGTCACTGAGGCATGATTCAGCAAGACACATTGCGAGCACTGCAAGTAGTTGGGAAACGTTTGGCAGAGAGGCTTCATGTGGGAGAGCGGGATACGCAGTTGGAGTGGTGGGTCCTGGAGGGCCTTGTGGGTAAAGCCAAGAAGCTTGAAAATAATCCCGAACACTCTGGAGCGCATTAGAGGATTTTCAGCAAGGGAGTGTCATAATCAGATTTGCGATCTGGATGGATCCCTCCGACACAGCTGGAAGGGGGCCTGACAAGGGGCAGGGGGTCACCGAAGAGGTTTAGGCAAGAGCTGATGAGGGCCTGAGCTCAGAGGATAAAGAAGAAGGGATAAATGCAGGACATTAAGTCCGCCCTGGCAGACAGGGGTTCATCTGATAGCAGGATGAGGGGAAGAGAGCAACTGTGGAAGAATCCAGAGTCTCTGGCTTATACAGCTCAATCCTTCAAAATCGGTGTCATCTAACAACTTTATGACACATGGAATTATTCTTGATTTAGTTTCGTACTAATTTTTTAACCTAAGGCTACAGATAACAGATAAACTTCAGTGTTCGAAGGTGTCTTTGTGTCCTCAACTACTTGAAACCATTTCCTTCCAGAAAGCTGCCGGTCCAGCCATACTTTCCATTTGGAAAACCTGGGCAGGGGGTTGAGAGGAACACCAACCCCGCCCCCCCCAACCCTGACCCTGTATGCCAACATGATAATCAGCATTGTGACAACACATGAATCAAATCGCCAAGAGGGGTCAGTGCAAGGAGGTAAGGTTTATGGAGCTTCTAGGGAGAAAGATGGAAGATGACACGTGGTGGGCTCTCTGGAACTGGGAACTCCTGGTTTGTTTATGGAGTAGTTGTTAGCAATTCCCCTCTGGCATGACTCAGCCTGGCAGCCCCACCACCTTCCAGATTTCAAGTGGCCAGACTCCCCTGCTGGTTCCCAGATGGAATCCTACGTCCACCATCTACCATTCATGATACTGGCTACAAAAGCCTGGGGGAAGGAGGCGTTCCCAGCTACACCCTTCCCCTCAGGGCTCAGCTGGCCCAGAGACACTAGTCTCATTTTCTCGGGGAGCCACCTCAGGCCCCCCTTCTGTCTGCCAGCTCCTGGTTTCTGCCAGGAAAAGGAGACAAAGAGAGGGATGCTAAAGCCGGAAGAAACAAGATCTAGTATCAGGATCTGGCCCAGAGCCTGCGGACTTTAAGCAACCTCCATGCTTCGCTTAGGCCTGCCAAAATTCTGGTCCATTCCTTCTACTTTCCCACATGTGGATTATCTGCCACTCTATCAGTTCACTCTGGAGTGAACTTTGCCTGGCAAAAGTTCAAAGGACACAATCATTTTAGCCAAATCCATATTAGTGCTCCATCTCTGCTCTTAGCCCAAGTCTCCAAGTCCAAACAAAGGTCAAGAAGGAACCTCAACCCACTTACTGTCATCCAACAGGGATTAAACAAGGACAGAGGAGGCAGGGAGGCTGGCTCTGGGACTTCCAGTGCAGCTGAGGCTATGGCAGGTTGTACACCATGCCCAAGAAACATTAGCCAAACCCCAGGTCTGACAAGCTTGGGGCTACTGCCAGCTTTGTTTTCTGCCTGGGCCTCCAGAGAGCTAGAAATAGCCGTGAAACACTCCATTTATGGGAAAAGGCTAAAAACTCTGGAGAATGGGGTTCTAACATGGCGCTCGTTGTTATCCATGAGTAATAGTAGCTACAGTCCTTCCTTGGCTCCTCCTTCTTCTCCCTTCTCTTTAGTCTCTTCCTCCTCCTTCTTCCTTTTAATGAGGTCTACTTATTTTAACTCTGATTAAGAATTTACATTTTTAGAATTTCAAAGGTGCCCAGTTTAGAATCACAGAACTAGTTAGGAGCCTCTATCCTAAATTATGTATGATTGGAAAAGCAAAGACAGGGAAAAGCACAAAATGCATTCTAAATTCCGAGCCCCATTAGATCAGTTTTGTGGCTAATACTGCATTTTCCGGATATATCAAAGAGTGTGAAGGTGCGCTTGGGAACCACAGGGAGACAAAGTGACTATTGATGGAAAATTCAAGTCAAATGAAAAATGGTACTAAAGAAAGAACATCATATTAAAGGATTTATCGAGGGCTCTTCTGTGGACTAATAATATTTTCCATAGGTCAACACTGTTTGTGTGTACATGTTGTAAAGCTGGGAAAAAAATCGGCATCTCAACAAGAAAATCTTTCCCTTTCTCGGAAGTCAGAGTGACCCTACTTGCCCTCTAAATTGTTTCCAGAAGTTTAAGTTATCATTTCATACTTTTTTGGTTGATCATTCACCAACCGGGACACATTTCCTCTTGGAGCTAAAACCATAGCTCACAATTTGTCCCATTGATTTCCCTGCCAAAAATCGGCCTTGGTTCGAATGATAAAATATCTTCATTGGAGAAGCACTCATGATCCATCCATTGCCCCACAAGCATTTTTCCATATTAATGATGGAGTTGGAAAATGTAGACAGTTCTAGGATTTGATACAAGTTACCCACCCGTTCCCAGGATGTGATGAATGGCTCCCTGGCCAGAAATGAAACCTGGAGACTAAGATAATGACCCACCTATATCCCAGAACATCTGTTCTCCCCATCACACATGCAGAAAGAACAAAGGCCCCCTGCTGTACCAGAAGGGGCACCCAAGTCAATGGGAAAGTCCTATGACATGGACTCAGTGACCTGACCCACCTTCGCTCACAGTGAAGAACTGAGCAGTGGCAAGAAGGGCAATTACCCTCACGCTACCTCCACTTACCAGTCATATGTCAGGGCTGTATCTGTGTAGTTCCTTCAACAAGCACAACAGCCTGTACAATTAGGAACCCAGCAACTGAATAAAGACCTTACGCTTCCAGTAATCTCTCCTGTTAATACAATCCTCCTGAAAATCCAAACCATACTCCTACTGAAATAAGAAGTACAAATATATTCAACCACAGCACAGAGACTAAGAAAACTATAATAAATTCACATAATATCAATCCAAATAACACAAAATTCATGGAAAGAAATGAGTGTGTTCATCATATGTTAACTACAGAGTAAGGGCTAAGAAAAATACAATACAACCCCATAATGACATATTATGCAATTATTGAAATGATGCTCGTGAGTTGTATTTAACAAGACTGGGAACTCCTCATGTTCTAAGCCTAAGTAAAGAAATCGTGACAGAAAATTAAATATGTAGAATGATTTTTTTTTAACCATGTGACAATATAACATGAAAACGGGGCTTACAAGAGTTTTTCTGGGAGATGAAATAATGAATGATTTACTTTCCTTCTTTATATATGACTTCCCTTTTTAGACTTTCTACACTTAGCACATTTTACTTTTATATACAGAAAAAATCAAAGTTATTTAGTTTGACAAAACCATGGTTTTAGGGGGCTGATGATGAGGATGCTGAAGGAGGATGCGCTGAGCTGGGACGTGGCCAGGCATCACCGGAAATACCACGCTGATTGCCGACCCCCATCTGGACACTGCACACACTGGGGGTGGAAGGGCCCAGTGTGGTCCCTGGCTCCACCCAGCATCCTGCGGTCCAAACCCTCTGGTTATGAGCAAGTTCTTTCATGACTCACTACAGGTCCCTGGACTGGTCACTTCCCTTAAAATAATCCAGCTGGCAAAGAGCATACAGTGGTGTTGGGAGGATTAATTCATTCATGTTTACAGACAAGCTCTCTGAGATTCTTGGATGGGAGTCACTTCATGCTAAGGAGTGCGAATAATCGGCTGAGTACATTTCCAGGGCAAACTTCCTGCTGCAATTCTCTAAACTCAATGCAGATGCCCAAATTCAGAACAAAATTTATGTAAGTTGGCTAGCAGACCCTACACCATTATAATAAAAATGAATTGGATGTCAAATATCTACAGCCAACTGAACACCACGTCTGTCCTTCCCGAGGAATCATGAGGCTGGGTCCAACCCCAGGCCACTGTGAGGAGGACAGCTTAGCCCTGGGTGGATGGCAACCCTTCCAGAGTCGTGTGTATCTCCACCCCAGGGATGGACATGGTCAAAAGGTGCCTTGAATATCAGTACAGGCCCCCCAGCCCTAGACCAAGCAAAAAGAAAGCCAGTGTGCAGAAAATCCTGCATCTGGCAACACAATGTTGGGAAAGCATAGTATTTTTGAAGAAAAGCAACAGCAGCAGGTCCCCAGATGAGGAACTGACTCTGGCAAATCTGGGGACGAAGAACAGCTCGTGGCACAGCCTGCCCCAGGCCCAGACCAGCACTGAGTTCCAGCTGTGCCAGCATCTGCCGGTAGCAAACACCTGGTATGGGGGCTATGTGGGAACCGTGCAGAAGCCTTTGGTGCTCCTCAAGGCCTGGAATCATGTTTTTCCTTCTCTCATCTCTTACCAGCCAGAGGATAATGCATGCTCATTTCTCAGAGAAAATGGAATGCCCAAGTCAGCCCAGAGGACCTGGAGTTGCATATCAAGGTTGTCTTATAACCACATCTCAAGGACTTCAGCTGAAAGTCAAGATAACAGAAAAGAAGAAAGGCCCCATAGGAGTTGATTTTGGACATTTTCTCTCAAAGAAGTGTGATTTGCAGAGAAAACAGGGAAAGTGAGTTAATTCAAGGACTGCCTTGCTCCCTATATCACACTGCTCCAGTCTCTAAAACCCAAAGAAGGTAACTCAATTAACATCCTCTGCTTGCCTTCCCCACAGAGGGATCCAATTCCTTTCGTCTCTGGGTTTGGTACCTCCACAGACCCAATTCCAATGTGTATTTTACCTTGAACTATATGGCCTGCTTGGGATAGCAGCATGTCATTCTCCTAAGATATTCTCCTAGCAGCCTGTGAGTATAAATATGCCTACTGATTTGGTCTTAGATATTTAAAAAAAATTAAAATGTAGATCACTGCACTCTTAATCGTATTATGGATTAAGTTGGCTCTTAAGTGAACCCAACTCAGAAGTGGTAACCAAGGGAAGTGGAGACTGGCACTGGCTTTGCTCCAGACTTGGTGCACATTAGTCATGAAAACCTCACTTGGGCTGCCCCATCTAAAAGAACAGGAGACTACATGAACATACTTCTTTCCAGGAAGGTTGGGAGAACAAATGAGGTAAACACTGAAGGCCTGGGGTGTCCTGGGAGCAGGGGGGGGGGGGGGGGGGGAGTTAGCATGAATTGAGATCACTATTTCTAGCAAACAGAATGTTGACATTTGGTTTTATTGAACAGGTAAAAGCCAACATGTCTACATGGTAATGATATGAAAGAGAGAACAAGAGCGAGAACGAGAGAGAGAGAAAGAACCCAGCACATTGCGGGTTTTGAAAGGAAGGAAATCTACCTAACTGAAACAGCAAAAACCAAACCTTGGAGAGCCGGACTACCAGTGACACAGAAAAGGGATGTAAGTAAGATGTGGTGTTCCCTCAATTATCTCCATGATGGAGGCAGAAGATCCAGAACAAAAAGCATAGGAATAACCCTAAGACACCTCAGAACGGGGGCTGGGGGTGAACGGGACAAGGGTATGGGGTATGTTCCTCATCCTATCACTTATCCTTTCCCAAAATGGAGTCCAGCCAAATTCCTTGGAAATTCCCAAGAGTCCGCTTTGGGGATGACAAACCCCACAGTCATGTAGCAAAAAGCTGTGGCATAGAAGGTGGTACCCTTTGGCAGCTACCTTCTCTCCTCTATCACTTTGTCACTCCACTATGGGGCCTTTTTAAATTCTGCACCTGACTCCTTGGCTCAGGGTCTGCATCTGGATGAACCTTAAGCAAGGACCCTTTTTGTTTTTCTTCCTAGTTCTTACTCTTATTAGTTAGTCCTTATTCTTCATGGGAGCGGAGAAGGCACATCCAAGGAGAACTCAGTGAGGCGACTGCAGATGCTCGGAGCGAGCTGCCCATGCTCTCCAGCTGGAGCACAGCTGAGTGGCCACAGTGCTGGGGGAAGAGGGACGTTCCCGAAACCTCCTCTAGCCTGGGATATGACTGGTAGGAGAGCATGGTCTTGAGGTCTCTGTTTTCTCTGCCCAAGAGCAAAACCATCTGCTTTCTTTGGGAGCTTTCTTCTTGACCATCTTGTCAAAAGAATCACAGGGAGCCAGAATACCTTCTGACCCTGGAAGAATTTTTTTGAGCGAACACTCAATTTTCTGTCCCTTGACAGGGAAGAGAGCAGAAGAACCTAAAGGGCTTATGTGTGCTTCCAGTGAATTCTAGGGACGTGAAATAATGACCTTGGCCCAGACAGCAAAAGACAAATTTAATTTACATGCTTCAGGCCGTATATGGAAAAATCATTTAGACCAAAAAAAGAAAAGTCCAAACTGCAAGTCAATAGTGGCAAACATCACACAGCCCGATGGTATGTGCTGGCCTTCATTTGTTAGTCTGCCGTTCCAACATTCTCCATCACTGCACATATTTGGGCCTTGTGTTTTCCAAGAAGGTCTGGTCTGAAATGCCATCCTGAATGTGCCCAGTCTTCACTCCAAGGCCAGAGCCTCTGCTTTGCCTCCCCTACTGCGCTCCAGTGTCTCCTCCATAACACAGTCCTTGGGACTCTCCTTATTTGTAACTTCTTTATTTAGACCTGGGCCAGTAGAAATGTATACAAAGAGAGCAGAGGGAAGGTCTTATTTTAGCCAGCACTTCTGATGCCGAGAGTGGGCTGTCTGTTGAAGAGGGCCAGAGACCCCCATCTGATGGCCAGGGCCACCCGAGGAGTCTCTCCTTGGGATGAGTAATTCCCAGGCTCTACAGAGGGATATGTTTATGGACACATTCTGTGCTTCTCTGGCATCCCTCTCCAGGCAGCCCAAACCACCCTGGAAACTATAAGGAAAGCAAAGCAAAGTCTCCTGGATAAGAAGATGTCAAGTTTATTTTTAAGCCCGTGGATTTAAAGGGATGCCCAGAATCAGTACCCTTAGTCCCCTACACACACACACACACACACACACACACACACACACACAGACGCAAAGAGAACGAGAGAGAAAGAGACAGAGGCAGAGAGACACAGAGACTCTGTCCTGGGGCAGCTGTACTCTAAGGCCTAGGAGTGTAGTCAAAGCAAGTGTAGAAGCAGCCAGTCCTCCTGGTACCTTCCTAGCACACACTTTGCTGCAGAATGTTGCCACCCCAAATTAATTCCTGTACCTTTAAAACTCACTACCTATCTCTTTAAACTTTTCTGCGCTTGGCCGTATACGTCACTCTGAAATCTCTATAGAACTTAGGAAGTTCTCCATGCGGCAGTTCCCAAACATTCTCGGTTCACTGTACCCTGAATGTCTCCATAATTTTTACACAATGCTAGAAGAAACATTTAACAGTTCCACTTAAAGAGTAGTTGAGTCCAACTAAATTAGTGTTTCCTCTGTATGTCCTAACAATGTTAGTAGACATTTGGGGAAAAAAGTACACACAAATTGAAGGAAAAAATATTTCCTTTCATTCTCAGCCTTAACCACTTACTACAAGGATGGGCTCACCTGCTGGACACTATCCCAATTCGCCAACCTTGGAGTCTGACTGGACATGAGCACTCTCACCTCCTGTTCCACGATGCCTTTGTGCGGAACTGATACCACAGGCACTGGGAACTCAACCTCACAAAGATGGGATGACACTCAAGAGCTTATCATGCATGTTAACCCTCACACAGCCAAGGCGGTAGCTCACGTGGTGTCTGACAGACATCAGGTCCTGCTGGGCTTCCCTCAGAGATGTGCACAAATTCTATAACACCTCTGTGAGTTCACTGTGGCACCCTGGGGGCATCTTGTGGCACTGTGTGGAAAACGTTGCCTTCCTGCCTTAAGAAACTGTCTCAGCATAAGGCATTTATATAAATGGAGTCCTGCAGTATAAATGCCTTCCGTGTCCGGAGCGTCTTTCAGTCGTGTCGTCATTCTGGTATCGGCGCAGCTGCGTCTGACCGTAGCTCACTCCTTTCTGTCGCTGTGGAGCGTCCACGGCTCGGGCGCACCACGGCTGTGCGCCCTCCTCCTGTTCACGGGCGTTTGCTTGGCCTCCGGGTGTGGCTCCTGTAAATAAAGCTGCTGTGATCACAGCATGACTCTCTCCTGAATGTGTGTGTGTGTGTGTGTGTGTGTGTGTGTGTGTCTGTGTGTAAATAAGCCCATAACCAAAACATATACAAGGTCCCACATGAATCAAAACTCCCAAGAAAAGATCTGGAAGTGCACAAACCAAACTGTAACTATGGCTACCTCTAGGGAGAGAGACAACATTTGGAAGAGATGAGAATGGGGGAGCCCTGCATTTTATCCGTAATGTGGAACTTTTCCTGAAGAGAATGCTCTTCCTGTATAACTATAAACAAAAAAACCCACAATTTTAATGTACCCATACCAAAAACTTTACCTAAACCACCTCTTCACATAAGGCTAAATTCTGTGCAGAGAGGGTCAGTCCCAAACTCCAGTGGAGACACTTAGTCACTAAAGGACTCACTCAGGCTCCGCAGGACACTGACAGGCAAACGCATCTTACTTATTGTTCCTCATGACATTTTCCTCTTCAGGAAACTTCCATCTTCTCTCACTTCCCACAACAGTGACTCTCAAGGGTGAGTGTCAGAATCACCTGTGGACTTTTCCACACTAACCCCTCCAGCCACCTTCCCAGAGTATAACTGCTCACAGCCCCCTTACATCGTGACACTGTGGCAAAGAAGGCCACTGTCTTCTGGTAGTCTGGGGCTGTTGCCTGGAGGCTGCTGGCAAGGACCATATATCCCAGCCTGCCGTTTCTCTATGTGGAGGCATGGGGCAGGATCCCACCAATGAGAGAAAGGGATGCAGAACCCCAAAATTCCAAATTTAAGTCCTTAACTACTCCTAAGAAGACATCTCTATTCTAAAGTCAAACAGGACTGACTCCATCGTCCCCTCACTACATCCATTTCTCTGTTCCTTTGCTTACCCATTTTCCTTGGCAAGACTGCCCCAGGGAGGAAGGGACCCAGGATGAGAAACAGAAGCCCCTCCCTGAGAGATGGCAGAAAGACAGTGAGAGCTAGAGGGTGGGTGAGCGATGGAGAGAAAGAGAGAGAGAAACAGATGAGCCAGAGCTGAAAACAATGAATAAAAAATACAAGAAAATAACAATTAGTAAAAACAAAAAATTAATAAAATAAGATAAAATAAAATAAAGTAAATAAAAGTACATAAAATGGTCAGTGGGGCTTGGGGGGTGAGGGCCCTGCAGTAACAAGTCAACTTTGTAAGCTGTGTCTCGCCACAGAGCTCCACCGTACAGCGACCTGATCCTTTGCTTTATTATCAAACCTGAGGAATTCCAGGGAAGCAGGGACGAATGACGTGGCACCAGGGGATTTGAGACGGGACCAGCCCTCAGTCAGTCAGTCCTTACCAGTTGAAGTAAAGGGCTGGTCTGCAAACCAAGGGGCCTGACTCCTGTAGAAGGCTCTGCAGCGTGGGATCAAATCAGCCTCTTTCCTGACAGTCCTCAGTTCATGCAGAAGCACAGGACAGAATGAAGGCCCAGAATGGCCCCAGCATTCAGAAACTTATCCTTAATATCGAGAGGCCACGAAATATCCAGAAAATAAGGCAGACTAGGGACTGTCGACACTGATGCAAATACAAGGCTTTCAGCAATGGCCCCAGGCTCTAGCCTCACCTTAGCTCCTCACTATGGGACCCTTTGGCAAACCAGGTCATTTCCTGCCCCCAATGTTTCCCTGTGCCAATGGGGAATCTTTTTCACCCCTAGGAAGAGTCTGAGAGAGTTACTTAGATTCTTTTTTTTTCCTTGACCCTCAAGTGGTCAAGTCAGTTAGTGTCTTCAAAGAGGGCCGAGGGAACTTTATTCTGTTCCAGGGGAACATCCCGACAGCCAACCAAGGGCCTTTGTGGAAAGCCGGGGCCAGAACCTTTGGCCCAGAGTGAGGGCCCAGACAGCCCGTCCCTCCCTGGACCCTCCTTCTCCCCAGATCTCTCTGACAGTCCCGAGCTTCCTGTTGCTCTTGTCCCAGCCTCCTGGTCAAAGGCCCTACAATTATGCATAATTTATTCCACATGTTTGTTTGCGCCTGCCAGAGGCATCTGTCGTAAATGTTTCAATACTTTAACTTTAGATGAGTTTTCTTTTGAAATAATTGTCCCTAGGGTGGTGCACTGTACAGTAAATTAACACCCATCTATCCCCAGGCCTCCTCTTGGCACAGGATCCGGCTTCAACGCTCCTATAAAACATTCATTGGATGCAGCATCGTGGGCCGAGCCAGGCGCTGAGGGAGGACAGGTGCCGCGGCCACGCTGGATAAACAGTTGGGCGACAAGTCCCGGGAGGTAAACTCCCGGGACCAGTTTGACAGGAGTTTGTCTTAGGGTCCTTTTCGTGGTATGATTGACAGGAGAATACGCTCTGAAGACTCACTCCTGCCCTCCCCCAACTTGCTGCAACCTCCTTGCTCCTTGACACAAAAATCCATTTCCCCTCCTTGTGGAAGCCGTTGGTGATCTGCTCCCACTTCTGTCACTCCGATCACCCCCATCACACCTGGGCTCTGTCTCTCCAACACACATCTACGAACTCACACTCACATGTGCTCACACAAATGTTCACAAAGACTCACGAGTGGTCTGAACCCCTGACCGTCTTGTCAGTGGTAGGCATTCTTATGGTTTTTGCCAAATTGTTATTTCTCTGCCCCTGAAGCTTCTCAACTCCCCAAAGCTGGGGCCAGGCTAGTAAGGCTCTGTGTCGAGTCAGCTACGATGAGGAAGAATACACTGACTTACTGACCGAACGCTTGTGCCGGTCCTCTGCCCCTTGCTCTGAGATCCTCTCTCCGCCATTCTCCTCCTCTGCTCGGTGATGCCGCGTACTAACCCCTGAAAATGACATCCCCAGACTGGAGGCAGTAACTGACTCTGAGTCGGGCTTGGCCTGTGGCGGGGCACTGGTGGGAGACAGGAGGGCGGGGGGGGGGGGATTCAGGTCCTTTCTCCTCCACTGTCCCCACCTGCTTCAGAAGGCATCTCTAGAAGGGACTGCACCTCCTGCAGGGTTCCAGCCCCCACTGTGTGGTCCCGGTGCCTAGTTTCTGGTAAGCCCACTTCCCTCCCTGCCTTTCTAGTCCTAAGAATGGCAGCAAGTCCCTGTGGCTGCCTCTCTGTTCCTGGATGTTTCCCCCTCCTTGTCCAGTTCGAACACCTCTGTAATTAGGTCCTCGTATTGTTTGCCCTTGACTGGCAAATGCTCAGCTTTCTGAGTGTACCCTGGCTAATACAAAGTTTATTGGGGGCGGGGGGGAGAGGAGGCATGAGCTGGAATTAGAAGGGGCTGAGTGAAAGGTCAGAGGGATGAGAGGAAAGACTAGGATTGCTCCCCAACCTTGCCATTCACAGCAGGGTTAGACAGCTTAGAGCGTTATCATCCTGTAAAAACAGAAAAATCCTGTCTCAGAGGGAAACTTGAGAAAACCTCCAAATCTGTCTAGGACAGACTAGTCCAGAAAAGACTTAAACTGTTCCAGGGGGGAAAAGAGAGAGAGAGCGAGAGAGCCTATTCTTTTATTAAAAAGTCTCGGACTCTATATTCTTCCTTGGAAACACAACATATATATCTGTGTTTATGTTCCTGAATTTTCCCTACTGTCTGTTGAACCTCCTGCTATAAACTGAGCTAATTCTACTCATTGTTGTCCTCAGTGGAGACAGACCATCACCCCATGAGCAGTGACACAAAAAGAAACAACAGGAGGTGCCTGGGTGGCTCAGTGGGTTAAGCCTCTGCCTTCGGCTCAGGTCATGATCTCAGGGTCCTGGGATCAAGCCCTGTATCGGGCTCTCTGCTCAGAAGGGAGCCTGCTTCCCCTCTCTCTCTGCCTGCCTCTCTGCCTACTTGTGATCTCTGCCTGTCAAATAAATAAATAAAATTTTTAAAAAAAGAAAAAGAAAGAAAGAAACAGGGCAGCAAGTTTGTCTTCTCTTTCCATCTTTCCAATGAATACCCCTGTCCATCTTGTCCTTAGTACAAGAAAGAAGAAGCAAGCATGACTTTTTAGTAGTGTTTGAGGATATGTTGAGGGAAAACATTCGAAAGACAGAATGAGCACAATGCTCAAGAACACTGCTTTGAGTCAGACCACCTGGCTCATTCTCAGGCTCTCCCACACGTTAGCACTGAGCAATTGTTTCCTTCTTTAATCCTCAGGCTTCTCATGCATTAACTGGAGACCATAACCATTTTGAGACTTAAATGAAACAAAACATGTAAAGCCTTCCACACAAGAGCACCCCACAAATATTACCCATAATGTTATCATTACTACAATACTCGCTATGCCCATACCCTTGAAAATCATAAGAATAGATGTAAGAAGCCTAAAAGAGACTCATTTGATACCTAAAGACACCTGCAGATTGAAAGTGAGGGGACGGAGAAACATTTATCATGCAAATGAATGTCAAAAGAAAACTAGAGTAGCACAAACTAGACTTCAAAACAAAGAGTGTAACGAGAGACAAATAGGACACTACATAATCATTAAGGGAACAATCCAGAGAGAAGATCTAACAATTGTAAATATTTATGTGCCCAACAGGAGAGCATCCAAATATTAAAAAGTTACTAACGGGGGCGCTTGGGTGACTCAGTGGGTTAAAGCCTCTGCCTTCGGCTCAGGTCATGAACCTAGGGTCCTGGGATCAATCCCTGCATCGGGCTCTCTGCTTGGTGTGGAGCCTGCTTCCTCCTCTCTCTCTGCCTGCCTCTCTGCCTGCTTGTGATCTCTGCCTGTCAAATAAATAAATAAAATCCTAAAAAAAAAGTTAATAACAAACATAAAGCAACTAATCAATAATAATAAAATAATAGTAGGGGACTTTAAAACCCCTTTACATAAGTAGACAGATCATCTAAGCAGAAAATCAACAATGAAACAATGGCTTTGTACACTGGACCAAATGGATTTCACAGAAATATTACAGAACATTTCATCCTAAAACAGCAGAATACACATTCTTTACAAGAGCACATGGAACATTTCCAGAATAATCCATTTTAGGTCACAAAACAGATCTCAACAAATACAAAAAGACTGAAATCATCCCATGCACCTTTTCTGACCATAACACTATGAAACTAGAAGTCAATACCACACTAAAAAATTTGGAAAAAACACAAATACATGGAGGCTAAACAACATGCTAAGAAAACAATGAATGGGTCAACCAGGAAATCAAAAAGAAATTAAAAAAAAAAAAACACAAAATGCAACAGTCCAAAATCTCTGGAATGTAACAAAAGTGATCCTAAGAGGGAAGTATAGAGCAATACAAGCCTACCTCAAAAAACAAGAAAAATCTCAAACAACCTAACCTTACACCTAAAGGAGCTAGAAAAAGAACAACAAATGAAGCCTAATGCCAAGAGGAAGGAAATAAAAAGATTAAAGCAGAAATAAATGATACAGAAACAAACAAACAAAAACCAGCAAAACAGATCAATGAAACCAGGAGCTGCTTCTTTGAAAAAAAATTAATAAAATTAATAAAACTGTAGTTAGATTTATCAAAAAAAGAAAAGAGAAAGGACCCCAATAAATAAAATCACAAATGAGAGAGGAGAAATCACAACCAACACCACAGAAATACAAATAATCATAAGAAAATATTATGAAAACTATATCCCCAAAAATTAGACAACCAGGGAGAAATAGGCAAATTTCTAAAAAACACATAACTACCAAAGCTGAAATAGGAAGGAAATAGAAAACTTGAACAGACTGATAACCAGCAAAGAAATGAAATCAGTAATGAGAAAACTCCAAACAAACAAAAGTCCAGGGTCAGATGGCTTTGCAGGTGAATTCTACCAAACATTTAAAGAAGAGTTAATACCCATTCTTTTCGAAGTATTCCAAAAAAAAAAAAAAAGAAAAGGAAGGAAATTTTCCAGTTTATTCTATGAGGCCAGCATTACCCTGATATCAAAACCAGACAAAGACTCCGCTTTAAAAAACAAAAACAAAAACAAAAACTACAGGTCACTATCCCTGATGACCAGAGGTTCAAAAATTCTCAATAAAATATTAGCAAACAAATCCAGCAGTACATGAAAAAAAAAAATCATTCATCATAATCAAGTGGGATTTATTTCTGGGTTGCAAGGGTGGTTCAACATTCACGTATCAATCGATACGACACACCACATTAATAAAAGAAAGGATAAGAACCATATGATCATTTCAATAGATGCAGAAAAAGCATTTGACAAAGTACAATATCTATTCGTGATAAAAACCCACAAGAAAGTAGGTTTAGAGGGAACATACCTCACCATAATATGAAAAACCCACAGCTATTATCATCTTCAATAAGGAAAACTGAGATCTTTTCCTCTACGGTCAAGAAAAAGACAGGAATGTCTACTCTCACCATCGTTATATAGTGCTGGAAGTCCTATGAGCAGGAAGAAGTGAAACTTTCACTCTTTGTAGATGACATGTTACTCTAAACAGAAAACCCAAAAGACTCCACCAAAAAACTGCTAGACCTGATGAACAAATTCAGTAGAGTTGCAGGATACAAAATCAATGTACAGAAATCTGTTGTGTTTCTGTACACCAATAATGAAACAGCAGAAAGAGAAATTAAGGTATCAACACCATTTACAATTGCACCAAAAATTATAAGATGCCTGAGAACAAATAAAAGACCTATATTCTGAAAGCTATAGAACCAGTGAAAGAAATTGAAGAGGACACAAAAACAAATGGAAAAACATCCCATACTCATGGATTGGAAGAACAAATATTGTTAAAATGTCTGTATTACTCAAAGCAACCTACACATTTAATGCAATCCCTATCAAAATACCAACAGCATTTTTCACAGAACTAGAACAATCCTAAAATTTGTATGGAACCACATTAGACCCCAAATAGCCAAAACAATCTTGAAAAAGAAAAACAAAGCTGGAGGCATCACAATTCCAGACTTCAAGTTATATTACAAAGCGGTAGCAATCAAGACAGTATATGGTACCAGCACAAAAACAGACACAACCACCACTAGAACAGAATAGAAAATCCAGAAATGAACCCACAGCTATATGGTCAATTAATTATTGACAAACCAGGAAAGAACATCAAATGGAAAAAAAGACAATCTCTTCAACAAATGGTGTTGCCAAAACTGGACAGCAACACGTAGAAGAATGAAACTGGACCACCTTCTTACACCATACACAGAAATAGGTGCAAAATGGATGCAAGACCTGAAACCATAAAAATCCTAGAGAAAAACATAGGCAGTAACCTCTTTGCCATCAGCTGTAGGAACTTCCTTCTAGGTATGTCTTCTGAGATAAGTGAAACAAAACAAAAATAAACCACTGGAACTTCATAAAAAAAAAAAAAAAGAAACCTTCTTCACAGTGAAGGAAACAATCAACAAAACTAAAAGGCAGCCTACAGGGTGGGAGAAGATATTTGCAAATGACATATTCAGTAAAGGGTTAGTATTCAAAATATATAAAGAATTTATAAAAGTCAATAACCAAAAAAATGAATAATCCCATTAAAAAGACATGAATAGACATTTTTCCAAAGAAGACATACAGATGGACAATAGACATGAAATGATGCTCAATATCACTGATCATCAGAGAAATACAAATCAAAACTACAATGAGATATCATTTTATAACTGTCAGAACAGCTAAAATAAAAAAGGGAAGAAACAAGTGTTGGCGAGAATGGGAGAAAAAGGAATTCTTACACTGTGAGTGGAAATCCAAACTGGTACAGCCACTCTGAAAAACAGTATGGAGGTTCTTCAATAATTTAAAAATAGTACTACCCTATGATCCAGCAACAGCACTACTAGGAATAGAAAAATACTAATTCAAAGGTACACGTGCACCCTAATGTTTATAGCAGCATTATCTACGACAATCAAATTATGGAAACAAACCAAGTGTCCATCAACTGATGAATGGATAAAGAAGATGTGTTACACACACACACACACATACACAGGAATATTACTCAGCCATCAGAAAGACTAAAATCTTGCTATTTGCAATGACATGGATGGAGCTAGAGAGTATTATGCTAAGCAAACTCAGTCAGTCAGAGAAAGACAAATTCTGTATGATTTCACTCCTACGTGGAATTTTAGAAATAAATGAGCAAAGTGGTAAAAAATAAAAAGAGAGAGAGAGAGGGAGAGGCAAACCAAGAAAGAGACTCTAAACTATAGAAAACAAACTGATGGTTACGGAGGGGAGGTGGGGGAGGGGAACAGGTTAAGTAGATGATGGGGATGAAGGAGTGTACTTTGTCGCGACAAGCACCAGGTATTGCTTGGAAGTGTTGAATCATTATACTGTACACCTGAAACTAATATTACACTGTATGCTAACTAACTGGAACTCAAAACTTTTTTTAAAAGGCAGATATAAAAAAAATAGATGTAAGAATATCCAAATTAACAACATCTAAGACAAATAGATAGTCTATGCCCCAAAGTTCTGGGCTAATGACCAACATCATCTCTTGCAAAAACAAAGAAAGTCACCAACTCTCAGAACTGCAGAGGCTAAAATTCACTCTCCCCATGTGACAGCTGAAGCAGAAGAGGCTCAGAGACAAGTTCAGCTACTTAATTAGAGTACCATGACCCTGCCAACCTTGGGACACACTGCACTGTCCCTCCCCAATGTGGACATGTAGTTACCACCTCATTACAGTAGAGAATTTTCATTTTGGATCAGTATCATCTTGATGCAATGTAAATTGTTCTCTGAGAAGCCTTATAGAGGAAAAAAAAAAAAGCAATGGGCCACAGCTAACATCATACTCAACAGTGAAAGTCTAATTTTTTTTTTTTTCCTCCTAAGATCAAGAACGAGACAAGGAAGTCTGCTCTCATCACTTCTATTCAACATTCTACAAGAGATTCTAGTCAGGGCAATTAGCTGGGGGAAAAAAGAGAGAGAGACAGAGAGGAGAAAAAGAAATAAAATGCATCCAGATTGGGAAAAGAAGAAGTAAAACTATCTCTATTCATAGATGACATGATTTTATAAATAGAAAATCCTAAGAAATTCACTAAGAACAATTAGAATTAAAAAATGAGTTCAGCAAAGCTGTGGGCTACAAAATCAATATACCAAAAAATCAAGGGGCCCCTAGGTGGCACAGTTGGTTGAGCATCTAACTCTTTGTTTCAGCTCGGGTTATGATCTCAGGGTCGTGAGATCAAGCCCTGTGTCAGGCTCTAAACTCAGAGAAGAGTCTGTTGGAGTTTCTCTCCCCTTATCCTCTGCCCGTCCCTGTGCTCACTCACATGCTCTCTCTCACTCTAAAATAAATAAATAAATCTTTTTTTGTAAAGATCAACTATATTTCTATATGTTCATAATAAACAATGCAAAATTGAAATTAAGAAAATAATTACATTTGCAACAGCACCAAAAGGAATAAAATAATTACAAATAAATTCAACAAACTATGTACAAGACTTGTATACTGAAAATATAAAACACTCTTGAAAGAAACTAAAGAAGATCTAAACAAAAAGATATACCATGTTCATAGATTATAAGACTTTATAGTGTTAAGATGGCAATGGTTCCTAAATTAATCTACAGATTCAACTCAATCCCTATCAAAAATCCTAGCTTGGGTTTTTTGCAAAAATTGACAAGCTGGTCATGAAATTCATACAGAAATGCAAGGCACCCCAATCGTCAAAACAATTTTGAAAAAGAAAGTCAAAAGTCGCATTCCCAATTTCAAAACTCATTACACAGGTGTAGTAATCAAGACAATGTGGCACTGGTATAAAGACAGATATACAGATTAACTGAACTGAACAGTGTGTGGAAGCAAACTCTTATATTTATGGTAAATAGATTATTGATGAGGGTGTCAATATAATTCAATGGGGAAGACAGTCTTTCAACAAATGGTCCTAGGACAACTGAATATCCACTTACAAAAAAATAATAAAATAAAGAATTTGGACCCCTTACTTACATCATACAGAAAAATTAACTCAAAATGGATCATGCACCTAAAATGGTAGAGTTAACATTATAAATCTCTTAGAAGAAAACCTAGGAGTCTATCTCATGACACTGAACCAGGCAATGGTTTCTTAGATATTACACAAAAACACAAGTGATAAAAGGAAATACATACGAGTTGAGTTACATCAGAAAACTCTTGAGCTTTGAATTATATCAATAGTGAAAAAAAATCCATAGAAAGGGAGAAAATATTTGTAAATCATAACACATAAGGAATAGGTATTCATATTATGTAAATAACTCTTCCAACACAATCATAAAAAATAATTCAAAAATGAGCAAAGAATCTGAAGAGGCATTTTTCCACAGAAGGCATCCAAATAGCCAATAAGCACATAAAAAAATGTTCAACATCATTAGTCATTAGGGATATGCTAAAGAGAACCACAGTGAAATACCATTTCACACAACTAAGATGGATAAAATTAAAAAGATAATATCAAGTGTTTCCGGGATGTAGAGAAATTGGTGCCCTCGTACGTCATTTGGTTAGAACATAAAACGGGTGGCGCATGGGTGGCTGTTCAGTTGGTTAAGTGTCCTACTCTTGGTTTCAGGTCAGGTCATGATCTCAGGGTCATGAGATCAAGCCTCACATTAGGATCCATGCTCAGTGGGGAGACTGCTTCAGATTCTCTCTCTCCCTCTCCCTCTGAACCTCCCCTTATCCCCATGCATGCATGCACATACTCACACACTCTCTCTCTCTCTCTCTCTCTCTCTTTAAAATGAATAAATAAATATTTAAAAAATAATAATGTGAAATAGCATGGTTAATTTGGGAAATAGTACAGCAGTTCTTCAAAGTATTAAATATGTAGCCACCATGAGAGAACCAGTAATTCCACTCTTAGGCATATATCCAAGAGAAATGAAAACACTTATCCACACAAAAACCTGCACACAAATATTCATAGCACCATTATTCATAATAGCCAAAAAATGGAAGCCATCTGGATGTTGATCAAGTCATAAATGAGATATATCCACAATATGGAATATTATCTGGCAATAAAAAAAGAATTAGACACTGAAGTAGCTAAAACATGGGTGAATCATGAGAACATTCTGCCACGTGAAGGAAGCTAAATACCATATTTTGTATGATTCCACTGACATGAAAGTCCAGAATAGGCAAATCCATAGAAACAAAAAGTACATAATTGTTTCCCAGAGTTTGGTAACTACTAGGTACAGGGTTTCTTTTTGGGGTGATAAAAATATTTTAAACTTAGATGGTGGAAATGGCTGCATAAATCCGTGAATATAATAAAAACTAATGAATTATAGATTTTAAGTGGGTGAATTTTATGGTCTGAGAACTAAATCTTAATAAAGGTGTTTTTAAAAGTGGGCTCGGTATCCTCAAACTTAAAAAAAAAAAAAAAAAGAGCAGCTCTTTTGGAGATCACGTGAAGCTGAGTTTGACTACCAGCTTCCCCATAAGTTTTGTGACCTTCAGCAAATTCCCATACTGCTCTGGGTCTCAATAAATGGTACCTGATCATCCAAAAGGAAGGAAAGTGAGGAGAGGTGGGGATATGCAGCCTGAAGGTCACCGTGAAGGCAGAGCCAAGATGATCCTCTGGGATGAAAGACCATATCCAAGACCTCCAGCTAGACTTTGGGTCTTAGTCCCTCTCTATTCCCCAGCAGAAGGTGTCTTTCCTAAATATCCCACACATGAGGGTGCCCCCAGAGCCATGTTATGCTGTGAGCATTGACCTTGACTCTTCCCACTTGCAAGAGCTGCATCCCACCCAACAGAAGCAACATGTGTCCCCCCCATCATTTCCCACCTTTGGCTAGATTTACAGCAAGAACAGAATATTTACAATATTAACAGAATGGAGGGAACACAAGAAGAATGTTGACAATCAAATTCCAGGCCAATTTCATCTTGCACTGCTCATCTGGGAAGGTCACTTTCTCCCCGATGCCCGTAAGACATTAGATGCTTTGAGCTTTGCATTCTCGACAGTGTAATGGAAATAGATGTTGAATGCTAAAACATAAACATATGTATCATTCATAATGCATTCAGATGTTTTTCAATTATTCATGGTTCCTGAAAGTTATGTGACCTATCATGCATATATATCCAAGCAAAGTTTATATTAGAACCACAGCCTCGATGTACGCAATTCCAGCTCCTTGGCATTCCCGTCTATGGAATTAAAATTAAATGAGTCAGTGGTCAATAAAAGTTACATGTGATTTCCATAAAATTATCCCTTGTATATTGCTCTGGGGTGGAGAAAGAAGGTTGCCTGGAGTTGCCAAAGCTGACAGAATAAGAATGCTTGCTTTCTGATGAGGGTGGTGGTGATGATTAGGCTTTCCTAAGAACAAATTCATTATTTCCCCCAAATAATTGATGGTCTTGCAGTTACTTTTCGTCTATGAAAAAAAAAAATAACTCAGAGGGCCACCCTCTCTCTTCTGTTTAAGTCCTATTTTCTTTAAAAAAAAAAAAAAAAAGAGAGAGAGAGAGAGAGAGAAAGAAGAAAAAAAAAAAGCCAGTGTTCTGGGCTCAAAAACACCACATTCTTCTGTTTTGGTGCTTGAATAAATTTGCATGTTAACATGAATGGTTCCAACTTTAAGAATGTAAAATTAAATGAAATTTGAATTCAAATCCAAGATGGAGAAAAGACACATGCAAAAACAACAGATTTCCAATCTTGTTGATTTTTTTCAGGAGCCAGATTAGGAAAGACATAAACACACACACACACACACACACAGGTTTCAAAGCAGGGTGGCGCTCAGAGGAGACAGGCTCTGCCAAAGAGAAGCCCCCCACCCGAACCCCCCAGTTCACGTACACCAAGAGTATTTGCAGATCACAGCACAGATTCTGAAGCTCTGTTTTAATGTCTGAATGCCACCCTAAAACTCAGATATAGGACTCAGGAGACATGTTCACCATCCCATTCCTACTTATGAAGGCCCACCCAGATAAAATGAAATATAAGGAACATTCTATGAGCAGCTCAAGCGAGCACAGGCATGAATTAGCCTCTGCCAGCCCAAAGAGCCAGTTCCTGCTCAGATTTCTTCATTGCCCCAGAGGGCAGTACTGCACAGTGATTAGATGCACCAACTGTCAGAGACAGACCAAGATTGGAATCCCAGGTCCACACACCATTTACGCGGGCTGGGTGACCTCTGGGCAACTGACTTAAGTTATGAATATAACTTTTTTCATTAGTTCTCATTAACCCAACAAGAGTGGCAGCCTCCTAAATTTATTTTGAGAATAAAATGATATGATGCACTGAGAATGGCACCTGGCCTGGAGCAAGCACTCGCCCGGGGTTAACTGCCGTTGTGCTAGTTGGTATGGTGGTAGTTGTCATTATTAGATAATTAAGTGATGGAGTTCAGAGTAACTGGACCGGAAACTGCTTCTTTCTTCTCCAACCTGCTCTCCCATTTTGCCCAGACACTGCCACCCAGGAAAGAGAGATAAATCAAGTCACAGCAAAACCCTACTCCCCATGAGCTCTGCGTATAGGTCAAAGAGAAGTGTCATGAATCATTCCCTCCCATCCCATTCCAGTCAACCCCTTCTCCCAGCCCAGTCTCTGTCCACGAAGGCAATCCAAAAAGATGACGACAGGATCTTAAGAAATAAAGAAGACAGTGAGCAGCGAGTGCCAGCATCTTACCTCATCTTCATTCTCAGTCATATTGGTACCCAATTTCTGGACAACCGACTTGCCACTCGCCTTCAACATTTTCTCTCGAACTTTGGTTTCATACTCAGGTCGGGAGTGTTCCTAAAATCGAAGAGTCAATGTGGAGTTAGTAAACAGGCAGAAGAGTGGCTCTGGCCTGTGGGTTATAAACCAGACGCCACAAGCACACTAAAGTCAGGACTTAGGATCAAATGCTATCAGACATGAACTGTTACACCACACACGACCACAAGGAGTCTAGACCAGGAACACAATGTGGGGGAGAAAGAGGGGACACATAACAGTTGCTACCACACTGAAAACCAAACCTGGGCACGTTCCTGGGGATGGCGCCCGTGTTGAGAAAGGAGAGAGGAAACGTTAACTGGGCAACTGATACAAACAGAAGCATCTGGTCATGCTACTAACTATTCTCATACCTCAAACTGTAAGTTTCAATGAGCCAAATCCCAGCTAGAGAAACAGATGTGCCCCACAGCTGGGAGTTAGGGCAACGACCAAACTTCTTCCTGCTCCATTATTCTGCGAGCTAAAATGGCGACCAATAAACATCAAAGTTAAAGATGGCCACAGGGAATCTTAAAACTTGCTTGCCTGAACCTGTTTCCTGTGCAGCCTAGGTGAGTAACTCATTGGCAAGTACACCAATGCTCAAGAGATATCACTGAGCCATTCAGCAACACAACCCCGAAGAGTGAGTCACCAGGCACGGGAAAGAGCACCTGACTAATCAAGAGGGCTGCAGTCTAATCAACGCAGGTGCTGAAGCAGGAAGGCGCATGACTTACTTCAAAGGGAATTTAACAGTGTACACCTGGCCTCACTGGCAGGTTTTCCCTGCAGCGTCCGAGGACGAACATCTACAGGTGTGAGGACTGCATGTTCCCGCATCATTTAACAATGACTCCTGTGCTCGGATTCAGGCGCTGGCTCACAGCTGACTCAGAGGACACACCATTTCCTTACCACCGCTCACGCATCAGAGATTCCAAAAGCCAACAAGCTAGGCTCCTGACCAGTCTTTGGCTTTCCTGGGACATGCCATGGCATTGGAGAGGAGAAACCATGCAGGTGGCTTAGAAACATAACCGGTACAACAGGAGGAGATGTTATTCCAGGGTTTTAAGGCAGCCCGCCATTACCGACCTCCAAAGACACATCAGCCCCATCCCTTCCATGACTTCTCTACCACGGCCAACCTGGTGGAGCCTCCTCCCTTTTGAATAGCCTAGAATTGTATAACTTATACCACGTGCAGTTTTCAATTATGTTATTTTTCTTCCAGGATTTCCTAGCTGTTTTGCATCTGAGAGTCTCTTTATACTAATATAAGGATCTGCGACGTAGTATGTCTTATTTCTATTTCTCACAGTAATTAGTACCATGTGGAGCACCCAGAAATCTCTAAAGGCTTGTGAGGCTCACTGATTTTGTCTCTCACCTTCATCCATTCTCCAACACATCATTTCCTAATGTGTGTGGTAAGAGTTGTAGCTAAAAAGGGATTCCAGGGGTTAAGAGATTGGAAAAGGCCGCACAATGTATCACCTGAGAGTCACAATGAGCATATTAGCTCTGAAAAGTTCTACTGTGAAGCCACTTGCTTAATGTTTTTAAAACCCACATTTCCTGCAAAAATCCTTTTGCCTACAACAATGAACACCCTACGGGAATGTTTTGAGAAATTTGACTTGAAGTTGTCCTCCATGGCCCCTGAAATCTGGTCACTTTTCATTTATATTATTTCCACGCAAGATTTTCATTAAAAAACTAGAGCAGGACCTTTTTGGTGAGTACCATAATGTGGATCCTAAACCGCCTCAAGCTAGCGTTGTTCCTACCTTTCATACCTGGCAAAGGAGCTAAGGAACTTCCCCTTCTGACTAGGAGGCTGCTCTTGACCTGCCTCTGACTTTCCAAAGACGAGCCATGACATCACACAGAGGCACGTCCTCGCATCCCTCTCACCCGCCTCAACCTCACCCTCATCCCGCCTCGCCCCATGATGGGCCCCCATTCAGAACCCCTCATCTGTTTAGAACAAGCTGAGCATTCTCGCCGCATGAACAGGAGTCCAAGACACTCCGAGCAGAGTCTTTGGCTGTTCTGCATTCCAGCTGAAGCAGGTCAGACAAGGATCTCTCTGTCTGTGGCCAAGAAGGTCGGGCGGGGTTACAGAGTTCCCCAAAGGCCGGGAGCTGGACAACTGAGCTCCTGGCCAGAGCAGAATCCAGCCCCTGTGTGGGCTGTGCCAGCGCCCCCAGCCACGGGTGGGTCCTCCTTATTCCTGATTTTCTGAACACGTGGGCTCTCTGGACCGTAGTCTGATGCAAAGTCATCATAAATACATAACCTGTACCACCACGACTCTGGGAAATACTTCCCAAAGCTACCTCTAGCGGGTTGGTCTCCTCGGGAGCTGGCTGAAGGAAGGCCCCAGGCCAGCTCAGGACCAGCCTTCTCTGACTTAAAGAGGTAAACCCAGATATATCCTCAACAAATGTCTTCATTGAAGAGTCTTCAAGCTCCTCTGCCCTTCTTTCTAGGCTCTGAGGCCACAGTGGAGCTTGAGATTATCTTCAAGGGGAGGAAGGTGACAGCAGACAAACACACACACAAGTAAGAAACCAGCAGCTGGGGTAAGAAAAATTGAAGAAATAAAATGCGGCTGGCTGCTTCTGAATGGGATTCAGGGAAGGCCCATTTGAGGAGGGTCATGTTTTGGGTGGGATGGAACAGCCAAGAAAGGGTAGGCCACGTGGAGACTGGAGCATTCTAGGTGAGGGAACAGCCGGTGCAGAGACTAGAATGAGCTGGGGAGAAGATGAAGCTCTCTGTGGCCAGAGGGTCTGAGCAAGGAGAATGATGTGTACTGAGTTCAGAAAGGGAGGTAGAAGATTCTGCTTCCTGTGTGACAGGAAGCCACGTAGGACACCAAAAGCTTGATATGACAGACAAGGGGGTGGGAGAGAGATGGAGGAGAGAACGTCTGTGTTCAGACAAGGCCACACTCTACGGGGCCTGACTGACAGAAGCTAATCAGGCAAGTGGGGTCCCACTGAGCTGAAGATTATCCGACTTCAGAGCTAAAGGCTCTGGAGGTCTGGCAGGCCTCCCTTCAGCACGAACAGGATCCAAAGAGTCTCAGTTAAGTCTCTCGAGATGACCATCCTGGTTCCACACACTGACCCCCTTAGGCAGGGGCCACACTGACCAAGGAAGTGCAGGTTGGATTTGGTTGTTCATGCTTTTCCCTGACCTGAAAGAAAATGGTCTCCAGTCTCCTTCCATTTCTCCCTGGTTTACAACCTGGACTTGAGGCACCCCACTGGTTCAACCCTTCCTGACTACGTTAGCCAGAAGAAACTTCTCTCACATATTCTCCACCGTATTCTAAGTATTTGGAGACCAGAAAGCACCCTAGCTGAATGTGACCCTTTGGAGATGCTCAGAGACTGTTCAGATTGAACTGAATTTAAAGTGTGTCTGATATCCTAGTTTGAAATATAAATACATCAAAGGAAAAGACGAGGCTATCCTCCCTTCATCTCAACCATGCCTGACCAAGGGCGCACCAACCGTGCGGTCAAGGCAAGCTGCCCTGCAGTAACCTCCCGTCAGGAGTGACCGGAGCCCATGACAAACCTCTCCTTGTGCCACAGGTAAACCAGTCTTGGCCAGCCCACTCCCAGCCTGCACACGAGTTCCTGAAATCATGGTCCACCCGTGAACTTACCCCTGATCTGAGTTAATCAGAAAACAGGAAAACTGGGAGCACCTGGGTGGCTCAGTGGGTTAAGCCTCTGCCTTCAGCTCAGGTCATGATCTCAGGGTCCTGGGATCGAGTCCCACATCGGGCTCTCTGCTCTGCAAGGAGCCTGCTTCCTCCTCTCTCTCTCTCTCTCTCTCTCTGCTTGCCTCTCTGCCCACTTGTGATCTCTCTCTGTCAAATAAATAAAATCTTTAAAAAAAAAAAAAAAAGAAAAAGAAAACAGGAAAACTGGCTCCAGATTATCCTGCCCCCCCGACCCCACCGCCAGGGGCCTGCGATGGAGATTCTTGAGGACATTGAGTCATAACCTATGGCTTTCTCTGTGTGAGTGTTTACACCTCCTCTCCAGATACTTTCTGGCTTCCTCGGTTCTACTTAGCAGACACACTTAGCTTGTCTCTGGCCCCATGCAGGCTTGGATGCCAGGATGTGTCTTCTCTTCTTCTCCGCATTAGGAGAGCAGGAGCTCCCGCTTCCCCACACCCGCCACAACTCCCTGTCTCCCTCTCTCTCTCGTTCTCTCTCCCTCCCTCTCTCTCTCATCCATAGGGCAAGGATGTCAACCAGAATACCCCCAGAGTCCCACTTCCATAGCTCTTTCTATTGGAAGCACTCATTTGGCCACTAATTACCAAAAAAATGCAATTGCCTTCATTATTCTCTGACACTTATCCTCCTAATTTGTATCCCCTCTGAAAGTAGAACCCATGTGGACGTACTCTGATCTGCCACGGAACCCATGATACCGTTAGTGTCCAGGCAGATGCTTAATCCACGGGCCTGGAACACAGTGAGCACAGGCACTCAATGCATTGGGATGGAATGCCCACCTGCTCAGTGAGAGCGTCAAGGAGAAGAAACGACATCATGCGACAGACATATGGAACCTAGCAAGCTTGAGAACAAGACTAAATTGGAGAGGTCCTTGCTTGGTCATAAAACATCAGGGCCACAAAGCCAGCAATCCCTAGTCTAAGGCAAGGCGTATCAGTTACTGGGGGAGAATACAGAAAAGGCGTGCTTTCCGTGTAGCCGCCATTTTGCTTGCGCCCAGCCTTTGGAAGTCAGTACTCAAGCAGATGTGAGTGCCACCTGTTCTTTCTAGACACTGTTCCCAGCACCTCATCAACAATGTCCACAATATCAGGAGTTCCTATCCAATATTCACATCTACTGTTCTGTCAGTGGTAGCGTGTGGGAATAGACAAGAACTGTGAGCAACCAGACACACACTACTCATTGCCAGCTCACCAACATCAGGCCTGCGGCCCTCGTAAGAGCCCAGAAGAAAGGCTGATTTGTTTTCAACCTTTAATATCATCTGTTCATAAAACTAGACAAGAACCTTCTAGAAGAACCTACCTTTTGCCCTTAGCTCATCCTCTAGTTTCACCCATGCTGTACTGGCTTATACTGTAGTAGTTCAGTGCTTCTTTCTTCTTCCATAGGCATCAAAGGCAATCAGCATCTGGCACCCATACCTCTCCCCTAACCCTCAGGAGGCTTACAGAGGCATGCTGACAGGTGCGTGCTCTGAGTTACATGAGAGCAATTCTTACTCTCTGGCTTCATGTACCCACAAAATGGGAGGTAGAAGAATGTTAAGCTAAATCTCAAAGGAACCACAAAGGCTTTTCTCTTGTGCCATCTCTTTTTCCAGAGAGGGTCCCTGGGACATCTGACTACCCATCAGGTCCAATGTTTCAGGAGAAGAGGGGGGATCTGAGCTCTTGGCCTCAGTGCATATCAACCACGGTTAAGACCATGGAGCCAGGGACTGGCTGATGTGACGGCAAATTTAAGTGGTCACCTCACTTAAGAAGATCTATTTGAGGGTGAAATCAAGCAAGGACGCAGAGAAGTACACAAGGGAACTCACTTCTTCCTCTTCTATACCAGTCAGGTCCCAGAAGTAGCCCAGCCGCATCTGTAACCTCTTCCAGTTTTCCAGAAACATGGTAGCTTAAAGAGAAAGAAAAAATTCTATTAAAGATTGAATTTTGAGGACCCTTTGGGATCATCAATGGAGGTAGAGGATAAACTTAAGAGATTTCAAATCTAGGGACTCTCTTTAAAGCACTTATTCCCTTCCTCTTACTTCTAACTGAAACTGCTCCAACTAGTCCCCATCCTTGAGAGCCCAACAGATATAGGTAAAGGGAGACACACCAGCACACACACAGGCGTGCACCTCTCCCTACTTCTAGGTCATGAGAAGAGGGCAAACAGGGATCTCAAGAAATGAAGGAAGGACGGAAGAATGAAGACAACAAGAAGGGGGAGGGTCTGTAGTCTTTTTGGACAAAGCTCATCTTCCCTACATATATGTTCTTTCCTCCTGCACCTTCTTCAGCATTCTCACTCATTTTCTCCCATCTTTCTGTCTCCAGCACCACTTCTCTTTCCTGGGCCCCAACTATCCTGTCCTGAGGTTCTGTAACAGCTGCCTCACAGCTCCACCTGACTTCTGAGCCCGCCTGCAAGTGGCTGACGGAGAGCTCTCCCCTACGGGGCATTCACCCAGGCCTCTACTTGTTTAGCAGTAGCTGCTGAGTGTCTCCCATCCCCATGCGGTGAGTCTGCTCCACCCAAAGCCCCTCGAAGGGCCAGGCCAACGTGCTCCGGGCAGAGCCAGCACCCTCCACTCAACAGCCATGGCTCGTTACCCCAGGACCGACACCTCCTCCGGAGCCTATTGATGGACCATATGGACCCACTCTTTTGAAAACTGAAACTAAGTGACACAAAGAGAAACAGAACTGGGATGAACCATGCAGCACCTGACAGGAGAAAGGGCCAGGATTCCAGAGAGCTCCCCCAGCTCCAGTTCCCGGAGGCCTGGCTCCCTTTTGTCACCCACATCCAGGAGCTAGCTTCTGGCTTTCTTACAACACCTCTCTTGTTCTTTGAGCAAGCTGGACTAAATTTCCAAACCTGCAAAAAGAACTGGGCCTGACTAAGGTATCTGTAATATACAAAACAGCCTTCTAGACATCATGAGGGAGATTAGGTGACTCTGCTGTGGATTTTGCTCTCAAACTGTTGACAGTCTATGGGGAGGGACTGTAAATAGCTACCACACAAGGCATGAAGTGCTCAGGGCCTTAAGAATGGCCCAGTGGAGAGCTGTGGGCATGCAGCCGAGGGAGTGCTGGCTGCCCGAGAAGCCATCTGAGCCGAGTCTTGAAGAACAATGGCATTTGGGCAGTGAAGAAGGGGTGGGGAGAGGGAGAATGCCAACACTCCCCCATCTAGACTTTCAATGGCTCCTTACCTTCCAAGTTCTTCTCTCTGGATGGGCAGACCTTGTGGATGCGGCCCGACCCCTCTTTTTAAATCCATCCCCTTGCTCTGTCAACACACAACCTCATACCTGGGTTGCTGCTAACGTCACCTCCTCGCTGCCCCCCTCATACTCAAATCCTGCAAACTGCCCTGCATCCTCCACGGGCTACCCTCATCCTTTCCTGACCCACTCAGCTGGGGGCACCCTCTCCTCCCCGCTCCTACTGTCCTCAGGGTCTGGTGCCCTGGAAAGGAAGGGAAGGGACACTCCTTGAGGCCACCCCCGCACGCACCTCGACGCCACCCACAGGAAAAGCCTGGACACCCTTCACCACGTGCCGCGCCGCACTGTTTCCTGCAACTCAGGTCTGCGGTGGAGTAACAGGGCTGCAAACTTCCTAAGCTCTTGGCTGCCTGTTTGCCTCGGGCACAGCAGAACCAACCGGAACAGACAGCTACGGACCAGCTAAATGTGCAGTTGCCAGAAGCTCCATTTGTTTGACTTGGCGCTACATTACAGTGCACAGATTCATAGGGTTTCTCCCAGGGATTTGCAGCTTTTCAGTTTAAGTGCATCCTGACCTCCCAACACTGGCACAGGCCTGGGATGTTCTGGGGACAAGGTGGGGAGGAAGGCATCCCTCCTTTTCCTAGGCTCTTCTCAGTGCCTGAGGAGGGCTCGGCATACAGCAGGGTCCGCAGTGCTTCCTGACTGTGATCTCTATGAAGAAGAGAAGTCAGAGCATGGGAACAGAGGAGAGGGGCAAAGAAGTCACTGCAGAGGGGTCATGAGGACGAGGGAGGCCCATCACAACAAGGAAGAGCAGCTCACAGCTCCTGATGTATGTCCCCTGCCAGGCACTATACCAAGTGTTCTGCACACAGATCTCCCTCACTTGTCCCCAAAACACTGTGGGGTAGGAACTCCTTCACCCATCTCACAGATAAGCAGGGTGATGCCCAAAGGTTAAGAAGCTTGTCCCAGGCACCTGGCACATTGGTTGAGAGAACTGACTTTTGTGACATAGAGCTACATCCACACTGTCTTGCCATGGATCCCCAGCTGGCAAGGAGCAGGACTGAGACATGCAACTGGGACCTGCCTGCTACCTAAGTTAATGCCCTTAACTTCTCTTCAGAACAGGGTTCAGGAACCCTCGCCCTTTACTTCCCTTTTCAATGAGGCTTCCAGAGTTCCCTGGAGTCTGAAGCCAAACTACAGAGGAGCTCGGCCTGAAGACCCCACAGACCCAGGCCCTGCTGGCCAGCACCTCAGCGGGCCCCCACTCCTGCTCCACTGACAGACTGTTTCTGCAGAGAACCACTTCTCCCCAGGCTTCCTCCTGGCAGGCTGGGCCCTAGCCCAGGCCCACCCAGCACAGCACTGCTGATCATAATAATCATGGTAATGAGAGGCAGTACTGTTATTTTTCATTGTAATTTGCAGGCAATTTGTGCCCAGCGGCTCTTGGCTGCTGTGACCAAATACACAATCACGTAAAACTCAGCAAGACTGTTAAAAAACACAATCAAACCCCACTCTATGCCAGGAAGCTCTGATGCAACCCTCCATGCTTCTCCTGTGCTGCCACGTGAGGGGGAGCAAGAAGCGCAGGGGTGGGGGCAGTAAATGATCACAGATCCCAGGGGCCGGGAGGCATCTGCTAATTACAGCTATCGAGGAAAGAGAAGAGGTAGTTGTTGGGGCTTGAGAGTGGCCAAGTACAACCGAAAAGCCAGTTTCTCTACAACAAGGAATTACACATCCCAGGAAAGTCCATAAGGGATTATGGGCCCAGCGTCATTAAGCTTTAGCTACTCAGTCATGGGAATGTCTTAAGACAAATGAATGGGAATTAGGATTGTAATATATCAAAAACTGAACGTGTATTCTGGGTTCCAAATCAGTTCCGGGGGATCTGGGGATAATCGTGAGATGCCCTGCTCGACGAGGAGACACAGAGCTGCTGCCTAAAACTCCCAGGCGACAAGCTCCAGCTCCAGCTCGTTCTACTGAACCCTCCTGTGAACAATTCCAGGGCCCCATGGTGACAAGCACCCTTCCTCCTATTCCCTGCCCCTACTTCTGTGGGCTGACTACTGGCCATGTATCCCTGGGCAGGGGCGATTCCACAAGAGAACAGAGAATAGAGTGTCCCCTGGAAATGTTCCCTGGTGGCCTAGTAATATGGCAATCTTTCCACTCTGGTTCTATCTCCACCCAAGGAGAGGTCCCTGCTGGGAACAAAGAAAGCTTGTATTAGTACTCTCAGCACTACTGAGAATGGACCTCCCGCTCCTCCCTCTCTCTTCTTCACACTTTCAGGAATGTGTGACTCATGGTCCCATCCTGGCACGTCCTCCAGGCCCCATGGAGTCAGTGATAATCAAACATCTTTGTGGTGGGGTCACAGCCCTGCTGTTCAGTGATCCAGAGGGGAAACAAAGGGCCTGCATATCCAATGAGGAGTAAAAAGTGAAAGTCAGGTGGCTACTCAAGATGGGCTGAAACATGTTGACTTCGTTCCTTCTATGATCCTCATGGGTATGTCTTCTTGGAAAGGTCCAGTTACCACAGGGGTTATTATTCCAGGTTATTCCATCCACGTTTGTGAAAAGAAGTGTGTGTGTGTGTGTGTGTGTGTGTGTGTGTGTGTGTGTGTTTATGGTCAGATGGCTATGGCCCAGAAAAAGTTTATTACCCTAATACTCTGGGGATAAAGGGAGGAGAAGGAAAATGAAGGAACTATCTGTTCTTTCCTTCACAAATCCCTTTGGTGGAAATACTGAAAACACTACTCTAGCATTAAGTAAAATCTCTACTGTCTGTGTTCATGGTGTCCTGGAAATTGCAAAGAACCTGCAGTCAGGAGATCAGGTTTGGATCCACTTCCTCCACCAGTGAACTGTGTGGCCATGGCAGTCTCCCCACCCCCTCTGAGTGTTATAGTGACTATCTATGACTACATATCTTAGTAGAGATAGCTGGAATGCCTTATGGGTGTGCTAGGGATTTGCATTGGTTCAAATTCTGAATAAAGCATACATGAGATTAATACAAGATTAACATCCTCTAATTTTTAAAAAAAAATATATAAAGCCAAGGAGGATGGTCTTAGTTCTATTCACAAACAGAAGTAAAAGAGAGAAAGCTATTGCCCCTAAAATACTTCTTGAGATATAAGGACTAAAAGACATAAATCAAAGGATACGGACTTCAGAGCATGGTCACTGCACCCATTTAAAGGCATCAGCAAAATAAGCAAGGTTCACGATAACCGCTTACCCCACAGAGCCATGAAGATGGAGAAGAAGACGGTGGCAGGGTTGTCAAATAGGTGGCTCGCCTTTGCCGTACCACAGGCTGAGCTGAGGTTCCAGTAGTCACAGGACTTGTCACACAGGGGACACATGGTGAAGGCATTCTGCTGGTCACACATCTCTTTGCTGCAGTAGAGAGAGGCTGCTGGGTCAAGAGGACATCAAGCCAGACCCACCCCAAGTAAATCACCCCAAGAACATCTCCCACTTCCAGGTCCGAGGCTGAGCTGATCAACTCCCACAGCTAGGTGTGTTAAAGACGTTGGAATTGGATCCTTTACCATGAGAGCATTATTCCTGTATTTTTATCAATGAAGTGGGTGGGCAACTTCTGAGGTACAGACCCCCTGTCACTAGGAGTGTCCTAACAGAAGATCGGTGAGCATCCGTCAGAGATGTTGTACATTACATGGTGCTTTATAAAGCTCCTTCAAAATGTTTTGAGTCTAAGAGGTTGGTGGGGAGCACCAACAACTAGGAATCCATCACTTGTCAGAAGTTAGATTTCCCCCTTGTCATGCCTGTGCTTACAGGTGGTCTTCTTAAAGCCTACTGACTGTCTCACAAATGTGTGAGACCTGGTCACAAGGAGAAGAAAATACAAGTGTGTGGTTGGATCAACACAAGCTCTTACTTACAAGCCACGTGGAGAAGAATGGAGTCAGAGCTGGGTTGGAAGCCTCATCCCAAGTACATCAGGGCATGACCCTTTGTAGAAGGGGGATTAATAACCTCAGCCTAATAAGAATGATCTAAACCATGAAATGGGATGAGGGGGAATGGAAGAATAAAGTAAATTCTTCCAAAGCCTAGGTTCTATGATACTAATAGAGAGAAGCATGAGTCAAAAAAACCATTAGCTATATTCTAACCTATTCACAGTATATTTCTATTTAGCGGACAAACGAATATAGTTGAAATTCCATTCACTCTTTAGGTGATTAGCTAGATCCAATAAATTCAGGCTTATATGAATGCTTGCAGATAAGAACCAAAGAACCACCAGCCCTAATTGGCTTCCCTAGTGTCCCTCCACACTACATATTGGTAGGAAAATGAATGAACTCATCACTCTGGTGTGTAATATTTCCCCGGGGGAATGGGTCGATGGTTAAGCTCATTGTTTGGGGGAACAGGGTGGAGAACTCAAGATTTCACGAAAATGAAGCATTGGCTCTTCTCACAGAGCAGCTGTGAGACACAGTTTCACGGACTGTGAGGAGACACAGTCATGAGGAGGAGCCAGGGGTCCTACACTGAAAACCGCCACTGTGTTTCCTTCAGAAAGAGGCAGCAGAGGGCACTACAGAGCATGGCTGACAAGTGGGAGGCCATTGTCAGGGTCAGCCGGCTGGTACCCTAAGTGCTAAAGCAAGTGCTTAGATGAGAACCATAAATCAAGCAGTGCCTGGGTCCAGCTCCCCTTCATTAAGAAGATGAAGGGTTTTTCTGAGGGCTGTCACTGTCTGTCAAGTCCCGGCTTTCAGGCTTGTTTTTAATGAACTATTAAGCCCACAGCAAGGAAAGGCCTTCTGCGTGAGAGAATGGAAACTCTACGTCTCTGAGAGTAAATCCTCATTCCTCCACTAACTTGCTGCTAAGCTCCCCATTGGCAAGTGTCAATACCAGTGACTCATTCACAATGACAATATTAATAGGAACATCTTAATAGTAAGTTCAGCCGTGCTGGTTTCACTTGGGCACATTCTTAATGGGTAACCAGACAGCAAGATTTATTCTAAGTCTTCGGGGTCAGACGAGCGTCCGCTGTATCACTGAGGAGGAGTCACTATTTTCTGAGAGGAGAGTCCCCTCTTAGGAAACAGATTCACACAGAAACCTGTTGGTCTGTATAAATCAGAGTAAGGAGCTGTGCTTTTAAGCTGTGTCTGAGGACATGTAAGCTTCTCAGTCTTGCCCTTCAAATATGTGTGTCAGGAATAGCACTTTGTTGTTTGGAGCTTTTTTTTTTTTTTTAACACATAGGCTTGAGGAAGGGATCATCTCTAACCAACTTAATCCTAATCAAAGCTAGTCAATGCTAAAATGTCAGGAATGAAAAAGTGTTAGCAACCAGCTACCAAAGTCCAGAGCACTTGGAAACATAAGAGCTGCTTCAGTTATTGGCTTTACAATGGGGGGACGGTCAACTATCAACCATTTGTACAAAATGGCGCTGCAGTCACATGGATACTCCCCAAATCATTTAAACTTGAAGTCAGAATGCTTTAGAGCTGTTAGGGTGTTCTGTTTGTTGATTTGTCTGTTTGATGTAAGCAATCTGAACAGAATTCTGGGGAAATTCTGCTTCGGGATGATATTAAAATGACTTTGTGGTTGCTTCTTGGCCTTTTGGCTAAGATCAAGTGTAAAACAACTTTGCGTTCTCGGAGAGAGGCTGCCTCTCTAGAGAAGACTGCGAAGAGAAGCAGAAAGGTGAGGGAAGCTCAGCTAGGACTGAAATTGCATCTGGGTTACTCACTAGCTGCATCATCTGCGGATTTCTAGTTAGAAGCAACTGTAGCTATAAATCGAATGCTATAGTTCTTCAGTCTATCATTTTCTCTAGAAAGCACAGGAAGGTTGATAAATGGCCGACAAGAGCTGAACCAGGACCCCAAAGTGAATGGTGTTCTTAATCAGTAACTCATTGCTCATAAGTTAGGTGATACAGGGCCATGCTTGCACAAAGGGAGGAGGTACAACATGGGAATGATTCTAGAAATTTAGACACAGCATCTGCTATCAAGGTTTCAGACTAAGGTAACCATTTTTTTTTCCAACATGGTTTAGATCAATCAGCTTTTTTTTTAGTTGTTTTTTTTTTTTTTAAATCCTCTAGCCTTTCCTACCCATGTAAGCCAATGCCTAATAAATGGAACCAATCCTTTGGTAAGTAGAGAAAAGTTATATAGATGTATCATGCACATATGGAATTATTACTTATAAATGATATTTGTATTCATATATCAAAGTTGTCAGTGATAAAAGGTACCATTTAAAGTTTCACATAATGTAAATTTTCTGCTTTTGATACTGTCCTAAAGTTATATGAGACATAACCACTAGGGAAAATTGGATGAAGGGTACAGTGGGCCCCTTTGTACTATCTTACTATTAATCTATAATGCTTATAGAACAGAACATTTTAAAAAATGATACATAGATAATAAATTCCAGGCTTAATGTCAAAATTAGAAACCTCTAAAGTAATCCTAGGAATGGTACAAGTTTTTAATCATGCTTAGGTGTGGCTGACATAAACAGATCCCAGAAGAGTATAAATTTGTTTAGATCCAGTATTGGGATTTAAAGACTATTCTTTTGTTGATAGGGAGTGGTATTTTATGAGTTTTCGTCAAGCCCATTGAGCCTGGATTTTTTATGACTATACAATTATGATTAAAGGGCAGTTCTTTTAAAAATTCCTCATAATATACTTAAACAAGGAAGATGTAAATAATAGAAAAAAAATCACACCCACCCTGAGTTTGAAGAGCCAACAACCAAAATTTCAGCTTTAAAACAGGCAACTTGAAACTTTTTTGACCGTGAGCTATAATTTAAAAATAATCTTTTCCACCAGATTCCAGCATGCGAATACAAACATTCTCTCTCTCTCTCCCCACCATAAACGTATTTATATAGCTAAATAAAATCTCATGAAACAATACCTATTACTTCCTTCTTGTGATGAATACTAATATCGTATTTCATTCTACTCTATCCTATTTTAGCTCATTTAAAAGACAACCATTCAGGGGTGCCTGGGTGGCTCGGTTGGTTAAGCTACTGCCTCCGGCTCAGGTCATGATCCTGGAGTCCTGGTATCAAGTCCCACATCGGGCTCCCTGATGGGCGGGGAGTCTGCTTCTCCTTCTGACTTCTCCCCTCTCATGCTCTCTCTCTGCTTTTCTCTCATTCTCTCTCTCTCAAATGAATAAATAAAATCTTAAAAAAAAAAAAAAAAGACAACCATTCAGCTGGTTCTCTAACCCCCTAATTGGTTGCTAGACATCGTGTGTGAAACATTACGCACTCTGACAGGTGAGAAGAGACATCTGCAGTGATAATGGTCACGTTTCACATCCACGTATACCTGCATGTACATGACTGCATGTGTGCAGATATGTATTTCTCAGTACATGCAGACCATGGTCATTTCCAGCCACACAGTCCCTTTCATATGTATTCCCATATGGGGAACCAAGGCACAAATTCTAAATCCCAGTGTAAACGAGCACGCCGATGGCCCACCCTCTACCCTGGCACTAGCTCTCTACGCACAGTGGAGTTTTCCCATGTGGATCAACCTGAGGCCCACCTCTATAGGGATCAAACTGGGCAAGAGAAACATGGGAGCCATGCTTTCTGAGAAGGTACCAGGCAAGGCCAGTTGAAACTGCTTGGCTGCCAAGGAGGGTATGAACCTTCTGGGAGATGTCACATCTCAGAGGGGAAAGGGGGCAGTTGTCAGGGGGGAAAGAGGTCAAGTTGTAACCCTGACAATTACTAGTTGCTGAGTTGGACACGTTACATGACTGTAGCATCAATTTCTCCACCTCTGTTAGGTGAAAATAATACCAATCTAACAGGTTACAACCATAATCTCTATCTACAGGATCAAAGAAACCAATATCTGAGAAACACCCAGCCCCATGCCTGGCACAAGGAAGGCATTTGATAAGTATTAGTTGTTCTCTCATGGTAGATGGCCTGAGGAAGGCGAAACCTCGATCACATTTGTTGTGTCGTGGTCCCAGAATCCCCAGTCAAAACACTGGGCAGTTGATGCCAGGGTTTTACACATAGAAATATCCAAACCCTTGTCTCTTACACTAAGTTATCTAGCTTTAAGTATCTAGCTTTAAGTATTTAAGTAGGTCTAAGTATTGACCATTCGTGAAACCCTTTCCTCAAAGAAGCCCAGCTCTTGGTCCTTTCTTCAGGACAGTCATTACTTCTTCCAACTCTAGTGGACACCCAGTCTGCCCAGTGTCCTCATCTACCGGGCTACTGAGGGAACATCCTTTTGGTAAAGAGTGATCCAGCCCCACAGCCACGACTATGGGCCCAGGGCCTCCACCCTAATCCAAAATGAGCCAACGGGGCTTTTGGAACCAATTAAAAAGAAAGCTCTAAGATACAAGTTCCACGAGCTATTAGTAGGAGTGTTTACATCCAATGGAGAAAATCTGCAGTGAAACAAATACAAGAAAAAACCAGTAATGGGAGATAAACAGGAGTCCCTACTTCCATTGGCACCTAGGCTAGCCATACACCTGCCACTGTGTTCCCTGACACACCCCAGAATCCTTCTAATAAATTCCCTTTTTTTTTTTTTTTTTTGCTTCAGCTAGTTGATGTTACATTTCTATCACTTGCAACTGAAAAGTATTAAAATACATTAATCACGCTTTGGTTTTCGAGGATAGTGCTGAAGATGGTAAGAGATTTAAATGCCAAATATAAGTTAAGTGTCACTTGTACTTTATTTCTACATATGTTGATTCCTTCAACAATTACTTATTAATATTTTACTATGTGCCAAACATCCTCTCCTGAATCCTTACAACAACATCACAAGGTACGTGTTATTATCACTATTTACAGCCAAGGGAAGGAAGACCTGGGGAGTGAACTATCTAGTCTTATAGCTAATATGTAATGCTCTCCATCCTAAAGGATGCTATTTTTTTGTGAGAGAGAGAGAGAGAGAGAGGAGAGAGCATGAGTTGTGTTGGGGGGACACTGAGGGAGAGGGAAAGAATTTGAAGTAGGCTGCACACCCAGCATGGAGCTGGACACGGGGCTTGATTTCGTGACCCTAAGATCATGACCTGAGCCAAAATCAGGTCAGACGCTTAACCAACTAAGCCACCCGGCAGCCCAAGTATGCTATTTTTAAGTGCTTATATTCTTTGTAGGTTCTCTTTTCACCATAAGGACCAGACTTTGTTCCATCTCTTGGCTCTCCAAGAGCCCCACCATGGGGCCTGTCACCTGCAGTTTCTGACTTCCTGAACCAGAGGTTGAGCCCCCCTCAGTTCCAGAGCTGCCTGCTTCTATGGATAGCCTCACAGCATTTTACCCCAACAGTGTTTGACCATATCGACATGTGATCTCTATCCAATGCCACTCACCATTTCCCGCTTCAGGTCTTAGGAAAACCAGAGAAAAAAGTCGTGAAGTTGAGAGGAAAATGCATTTCTCAGGCTTGGGTTTTTTCAACAGGTAGAATCTACTTGCCCACATCAGCCTCTAGCCCTGGAGAAGAGCTTAACTAGGAAAGGAAGGGAGCCATCCCCAGCAGGCTCTGAAGCCATTCCCAGACTCTGTAGTTCCCAGATCTGTCTCTGGAGGGAGGTTACGTGTCTAGTAAGGGGAGGAGAGAATAGAGGGTGAGGACTTTGGAAGGAAGCGTGTGAACTGTACTTGCAACTGGGATGAAACCCCAAAGTACTGCCCTGTGGGAACTGAGGCTTTTTCTTTAAAAACATCTCACCTGGGAATATCTTCTTCGATTGTTGCACATCCATAAAGAAACACGATCACTCCAATTACAGAAGATGGAATGAGAAATGATGTATATAACCCCAGCCAGGCAAAATACAGTCCAATTTTTTCTCCAAAATACTTTCTGAAAAAGAAAGAAAATTGCAACACATATTAAGAACACCATATACTTCCTCCATTTCTGTTTGTTCTAATCCTGACAACGGGTCAGCATAAATAAAGAGAGATGGAAGTTAGATGGCGCAAGAGGGACCTCAGCACAAAGAACTGGTCTCTTCCACTATGAATTACATTCCCTGTGAACCACACACACACACACACACACACACACACACACACACACATCAGGGAATCCTGGCTATTCACGTGAAATAGTCCCAAGAAGGAATCCAGCCCTAACAGCAAACTGAAAATAGGCCATACATTTTGGCATCTTTACCAGACAAACATGAGTAACACAACATCACCTCATGAGTACCGTAACCCACAGAAAAATACCTTTTCAAAACTTTGCTATGTGACTAAAACACACAAACAGGTGGGCATGCATACTTATGTATACAAACCATAAAACTCAGAAAAATGACTAGAAGAATTTTGGTAAAATATTAGCAATGGTTTCCTTAGCTGATAGGATTATGGATGGGTTTTATTTCTTTATTTTTTTACCTTTCTGCGTTTTTTAAACTCTCTACTTTGTTAATGAATTAATTTTATAATAAAAAAATTCTTTTAAAGAGAAAATTAACAAGCCATTATCTTTCTTGATCCCCAGATCAGGAAGTTAGTAAGTTGTCACACTGTCTCTAAAAAGGAATTTTTCTTTTAAATAACTATTGGTGACAGGCACCTGAGTAGAAAAATACAAACCACAGAGAAACCGTGTATTTTCTTTCCCAAGAGGCTATGACATAAAACACAGGAGGGAAATGGGAGTGCAGCCCACTCTTTGATGTGAGGACAAAAGAATAAGAACAGTGAATTGAATCTATTTGTCCACTACCAAAGGGGCTGCTCTCACCTAGGATTCACACAATGGCAAGATAATGTGGCTTCCTCCCTAACAACAAGAGAAGTCGAGATAATCTGTGACATTAAACTTTCCTTGAACCCATCATAGAGTGGAGACTACAAGATAATCATGTGAAGTGAATATTTTTTTAAAAAGTGACAAGCACCTCCAAGGAAAATGGGACATGCAAACACTTTCAGATTTGGCAGACCACAGAAGGAAAAGGCAGTTCAAAGAAAAAGATATAATCTTGTAAATTCTGAAAGGCTGAGTATAGGTTAGCATGATAGGTTAGAATAACTGGGAGCTCCAGACACAAGAGGGGTTTGCAGTCATTCATAAGATCCCAGCCAATGACCACCATCTGGTACTCATAAGGAGGGTAACGGGCAACATAGGAAACCAGAAAGGGCCTCTTTATTTGCAGAGGGGCATGGAAGCACACCCATCTCCCAAGACCATCTCTCATTCAAATCACTGAGTGATAAGGATCAGCAGTCTGCTCTGGGGGAGGGGCAGGACAGAGGATAATATTCTAGGGTCTACCATATATATAACTGAAGTGCCAGGAAGATTAAGAGAAAGAAAACAGAAGAAATATCTGAATGGATTATGGCTAAAAAATTTCCCAAAATTAATCAAAAACAACAAAACATAGATCTAAGAACCCAGAGAACCCCAACCAGAGTAAATATAAAAACAAAAACAGAAACTTATACACCAAGACATATCATAATCAAATCTGAAAAACAAAGATAGAAAATCTTTAATTAAGCTGGGGTGGGAGGGAAAGATGGGAAAGGGAGGATATTATATGCAAAGGGACAAAGGTAAGACTTACAGCCAATTTCTTGGCAGAAACTATGCAAGCCAGAAGATAACAGGGTGTCAACCTTAAAGTATGGAAAGGGGGGGGTGGGAAAAACGGTCAACCCAGAATACTATATGAAACAGTGCTCCCGTGGGGATAAAACTATTTCTCTGGAAGCCAAAAACTATCTTAGGTATTACAGTGGTTTTAGGTCTCCAAAGGGCCACAGAACATAAAGAGATATACAGATATATGTGGTATTAAAATTTCATGGAAGAAAGCAGTAATAGAAAAAAGGCAGAGTAACATTGGTAAAAATCAAAAATTGTGATGATGTCTTATGGAGTTTATAACATATATAGGAGTAGGACAACAACAACATCTATGATAGGAGAGAGGAAACTGAGAAATAGTGTTGGAATGCCCTTACCCAGGGTGTGAAATGGTATAATATTATTTTAAAGTAGAATGTGGTAAGTTAAAGGATTCTGTAAATCCTAGAGCAACCACTGAATTTTAAAAATAGGTAATAATTAACAGACCAAAATTGGAGATGAAATGGAACCATAAAATATACTCATTTGCAAAGAAGTCATGAAAAGAGGAAAAACAGAAAGAAACTACAGACAAAACAAATAGAAAACAAATAGTAAGGTGGTAGTTTTAAAATATAAATACATTATACAATAGAGTATTATGCCTCCATCAGAAAGGATGAATACCCAACTTTTGTATCAACATGGATGGGACTGGAGGAGATTGTGCTAAGTGAAATAAGTCAAGCAGAGAGAGTCAATTTTATATGGCTTCACTTATTTGTGGAGCATAAGGAATATACGGAAGACACTGGGAGATGGAGAGGAGAAGTGAGTTGGGGAAATCAGAGAGGGAGATGAACCATGAGAGACTGTGGACTCTGAGAAACAAACTGAGGGTTTTGGAGTGGAGGGGAGTGGAGGGTTGGGTGAGCTTGGTGGTGGATATTAAGGAGGGCACGGATTGCATGGAGCACTAGGTGTGGTACATAAACAATGTATCTTGGAACACTGAAAAAAATAAAATTTAATTTAAAAATATATATAAATACATTAATGATAACAAATGTAAGCACACAAGAAACCCACTTTTATTATAAAGGCATATATGAAAGAAAAGTAAAAAAATATATCATGCAATCAGGAATCAAAAGGAAGCTGGGACACACAAAGACTTCTGAACAAAGAACATTACCTGGGATAAAGAAGCAGATCAATTAATGATAATATGGTAAACTCATTAAGAAGGCCTGTTAATCCTAAATGCATACAGTAAAATGTACAGATTAGCTGCATACATCAAAATACATACAATAAAAACTGAGAGAACTAAAAGGATGAAAAGACAAATTCTCAAGTATAAACTGGAGACATCAACACTTCCCTCTCAAGTAATGGAGAGAACAAGGAGACATAAAAAATCAGTAAGGACATAGAAGTCACTACAAACCAACTTGACCTAATTGACATGTATAGAATCATCTACTAAACAGCAGAAAATACATTCTTTCCAATACACATTCACCAAGATGGTCCATATTCTGAGCTATAAAGCTAATCTAACAAATCTAAAGGGATTGAAGTAATGAAATTTTATTCTCTGAGCACAATTAAGTTAAACTAAAAATCAACAGCAGAAAGGTATCTGAAAATACCTATAAATACTTGGAAATTAAACAACACCCATCCAAATAACCCAAAGAAAGGTCAATGAAGAAATAAAAAGGGAAATTAGAAAGTAGTTTCAATTGAGTGAAAAGGAAAACACATTACCAAAAATTGTAGGATGCCATTAAAGCAATACTTAGAAATTTATAGCATTGAATACTTGTACTAACATAAGAAAGCTCTGAATCAATCATCTAAGCTTTCACTTCTACTAGAAAAAGAACAAATTCAATCCAAAGCAAACAGAAGGAAAGAAATAATAAAGTGGGGAGCAGAGATCAGTGAGAATGAAAACAGAAAAAATATAAAGAAAGTCCATGAAACCAAAAGCTGGTTGTTTGACAGGATCCATAAAATTGATAAATGTTAGTCGGACTAATCAAGAAGATGAAAGACAAAACACAAATTACCAACATGGGGACTGAAAAAAGGGACATCACTACAGTTCCTATTTCCATGATCATGGGATACTATTAGCTGCCCCCTCATGGATGCTCATCTTGCCTTCCCCTCCAGGCTACATTGCCTACCTCTGGAAGAAGAGTGGGGAATGGGAAGATAGGAGAGACATAAGACATAACAAACACAAACTGTCCTAGTGCTCTTGTCTTGATCGTCTTATTTAACTCCACTTTCAACTCTCACAACATCTTTTCCAGGTGAGGAAACAGAAGCTCTTTGGATAAACAGACTTGTCCAAGGTCACATGGCTAGTGGATGGCAAGGCAAGCATTTGGTCCCTTGGCATTTGACCCCTCCATGTGCTCTTGCCAGGATAACAACAGCAGTCATAGGGACTGAAATTTATTGAGGGCTGATTCTTTGTCAGGCTCTGTTCTAAGAAGATTCTAAATATTGTTTCATTTTTTTTAGTCCCCACAGCTCTATGAGGTAGTATGCTATTATCTTCCAGTTAGAGATGAAGAAACTGATGGACAAAAATAGTACCCCAAGGTCACGTGGCTGGGAAGAAAGTAGAGACAAGATTCAAATTCAGTGAGGCTAACTGAGATTCCAACTCTCAAGATTCCTCCACAGTATACTGACTTCTAGGAGGGACTTAGGGAAGGGAAGGAAATGGCTGGGCAGGGGACATGCCCAGGGTAAATACGCTGAGTTAGAGAAAGACAGATCATAGCTACCTATTCATCCTCCATCCCCTGCCATGTTCTCATGTTTTTTCCAGCTCTGAAACCAGACCACCAAAGCATCCCATCTGAGGTACTCCGCCATTCAGAGACAGAAGATTTCCCTGACCAGTCTATTAACCCATAAAATCTACAAATCTTTTCTCCTGTTGCTTCCCAGGTTTATGCTTAAGGAGCTGATCTGGTAACTTAAACCTCACTGGGGTACTTTGTCACTTCTTCCAGGAAAGGAATTACATTTCAAGCTTTATGGAAACAATGCCTTCACCCCTTAAAGGAAGGGAGAGAATATTTTGAGGAGTTCTTTTAACTGTTCCACATAAGTAATTTACTCCTCTTTTTACTATAAAATCATCAATGGCCAGAAAGGTAGACAGGAAGCCTGAACACAGAGCCCAGATACCTTGCAAAGGAAGCGAGCGAGGTCAAAATCCATTAGGGTAAGAACAGATGAAACAAAGAAGGAAAAGGAGTCAGTTATGCCATTTAAGAGCAACAGTTTAGTTGTGAAAAATTCAGATGCCTTCAGGAACCAGGCAGGAAACATAAATGACCAAAGCAGGCCAAGCACGACCAATCATAGAATCTCCAGTGGAACAGGAGAGGGCTTATTTCTATCTACAGGGACCAGTAACTACTCAGCTCCAGCAGTCCTGGGAGACATGTGAGAAAAAAAGACCAGTATTGCCAGATCCTACAATTTTCCAAGAAAAGCTGGAAATCTGTATTTCTCCTAATTTTTCAATGTTGGCAACTAATTCAACTGGAAAAAAAAAAAAATGTACAGGCCAAACAAAAAATTCAAGGGCTATGGGATATCAATTGTCTATGGGATATCAGCAGGTGTCCTCTCTGGTATAGCAGAGGTTCCAGAACAGGGGCTCTGGAGTGGGGAGAGGAGGCATGAATGTGCCCTCTGCTGTTTCCCACCTTGGGAAAGTCTTTCCACCTCTCTAAGCTTCATTTTCTTTCCATTTAAAAATATGCTAATGTGAAAATGATATGAGCAAGGTCTAGGACACAATAAGCAAGTAATAAATGTTAACCACTGCTGATGACACTTATTCTAAAAACCCACATGGAAAACTTCTGCTCATCAAATGGTACGGTTAGGTGAGTAAAAAGACAGGTCAAGGAATAGTTAAGAAAAATATTTGTATACATGGACTTGTATTTGGAATACATAAAGAAATTCTAGAGATGAATATGAATTAGGAATCCAACAGAAAAATAAGCAAAAGACTTTAAGGAACTCTTCATTAAAAAGATAACCAATTGGGATGCCTGTGTGGCTCAGTCATTTAAGCATCCAACTCTTGATTTCGACCCTCATCATGATCTCAGGGTTGTGAAATCAAGCTCTGTGATGGGCTCCATGTGCTTAAGATTCTCTCTCCCTTTCCCTCTGCCCCTCTCCCCCCAAAAAGATACCCAATTGACCAATAAAATAGGAAAATGTACTCAATTTTCCTCATCATCAGATCATCAGGGAAAAGCAAATGAAATCACAACACAATAAGTCTGTATAGTCAAGAGAATGGTAAAAACGAAAAAGAGGGGAAATACCAAGTCTTGGCCAAATGTGGAGAAACCAGAAATGCTCCCACGGTGCAGGTGGCATGTATATTGGTAGATCTACTCTGGGAAAACTGATGGGTAATATCTACTACAGCTGAACCTGGGTATCCCCAATGATGCAACAACTCTCTTCCTAAGTATGTGCCCAACAGAAATGCATACATGCACATTGAGAGACACAGAACAGCAGCACTATCTATGATAGCCCCACACTGGAAACCCCATAAATGCCTATAAAACCCCATAAATGCCTACAAGCAATAAAATGGATAAATATGTTGTGTTATATTTGCCCAATGGAATGTTATACAGCAATGGGAACGAACACAGTACAAGAACATGCAACAATATGGATAAATCTCATCAACACAACGTTGAGCAAAAGAAGTCACACACTAAAAACTATATATATTTAATTATTCTATTTATATTTATGTAAAGTCAAAAACAAAATAGCTGTGCTAGAAGTCCAGATAGTAGTGTTAATCATATTCTTTCTTGATCTAGGTACTAGTTGTATGGGTGTGTTCAGTTTGCAAAAATTCAGCAAGTATCTGTCTATAGGTATATTATATTTTGATTTTAAATGGTTTCATCTTTAAATTTTTATTATTTTTTTTACTTGAGAGTAGTTGATACACTAAGCTACGTTAGTTTCAGGTATAAAACAGTGACTCAACAAGCTTCAACATTATGCTATGCTCACCACAGTGTAGCTACCATCTGTCACCACACCATGCTATTACAATACCATTGACTATACCTTATGCTGTGTCTTTTATTCCTGTGACTTACTCATCTCATAACTGGAAGCAGGAGGCATGGAACCTATACCTCCCGCTTACCTTCACTCATTTTGTGCACACTCCCACTAGCAACCATCAGTTTGCTTTCTGTGTTAACAGGTCTGATTCTGTTGTTTGTTTATTCATTTTTTTTTTTTTTAGATTCCACATATAAGAGAAGTCATACGGTACTTGTCTTTCTCAGTCTGACTTATTTTGATTAGCATAATATCCTTTAGGTCCATCCATGTTGTTGCAAATGGCAAAAATCTCATCCTTTTTAATGGTTATATAATATTCCATGATACATCCCATACATACACACATATACATATATATACCACATCTTCCTATCTATTCATCTATCAATGGACTCTTACGTTGCTTCCATAGCTTGGCTACTATAAATAATCCTGCAAAAACATAGGGGTACATATGCCCTTTTGAATGAGTGTTTTCATTTTCTTTGGGTAAATACCCAGTAGTGAAGTTATTGGATCCTTTGGTATTTCTGGTTTTTAATTTCTTGAGGAAACTCCATACTGTTGTTAACACACAGTGGCTGCACCAGTTGCATTCCCACCAACAGTGCACAAAGATTCCTTTTTCTCCACATCCTTGCCAGCACTTTCTATTTCTTGTCTTTTTGATTTTAGCCATTCTGACAGGTGTGAGGTGATATCTCATTGTGGTTTTGATTTGCATTTCTCTGATGATCAGAGATGTGGAACATATTTTTATGTTTTGGCCATTTGTATATCTTCTTTGGAAAAAGATCTATTTGGTTACTCTGCCCATTTTTTATTGGTTATTTATTGTTTTTGGCATTGTCTTTGGTACTTATATATTTTGGATATTAACCCCTTATCAGATATATCATTTGCAAATATCTTCTCCCATTCAGTGGTTGCTCTTTAGATCTAGCAATGGACTCCATTTTGCAAAAGCTTTTTATGTTGATGTAATGCCAATAGTTTATTTTTGCTTTTGTTCCCCTTGTCTTAAGAGACATGTCTAGAGTAATATTACTATGGTCAGTGTCAGAGAAATTACTGCCTGTGCTCTCTTCTAGAATTTTTATGGTTTTAGGTCTCACACTTAGGTCTTTAATCTATTTTGAGTCTATTTTTTGTACGGTGTTAGAAAGTGGTCTGTTTCATGTTTTTACATGAAGCTGTCCAGTTTCCTAGAACCATTTACTGAAAAGACTCTCTTTCCCCTCACTGCATATTCTTGCTCCTTTGCCATAAATTAACTGACCATACAATCATGAGTTTATTTCTGGGCTCTCTATTCTGTTCCATTCATCTATGTGTCTATTTTTGTGCCTATACCATACTGTTTTGATTACTACAGCCTTGTACTATATATATTGAGATCTGGAATTGTGATACCTCAACTTTGTTTTTCTTTCTCATGACTGAAATGATCATTCACCACAATCAAATGGGATTTATTCTGAGGATGCAAGAAAGGTTCAATATTTGCCAATCAACATGATACACCTCATCAACAAAATGAAGGATAAAAATCATATGATCATCCCACAGAATGGGAGAAGCTATTTGCAAATGACACTACAGACAAAGAGCTGATATCCAAGATCTATCAAGAACTCCTCAAAGTCAACACTGAAAAAACATATAATCAAGTCAAAAAATGGGCAGAAGACATGAGCAGACATTTTTCCAAAGAAGACATACAAATGGCTAACAGACACATGAAAAACTGTTCATCATCATTAGGCATCAGGGAAATTCAAATCAAAAACCACATTGATGAGGGGAGGAGCACGAAGGTGGAAGAGTAAGAGACAAAATATCATCAGATCACAGAAGTTCAGCTAGATAGCTATCAAACCATCCTGAATACCAACAAACTCAACAGGAGACTGAAGAGAAGAAGAGCAGCAATTCTAAGAACAGAAAATCAACCACTTTCTGGAAGGTAGGACATGCGGAAAAGTGAATCCAAAGAGACGAGAAGATAGACCACAGGGGGAGGGGCCAGCTCCCAGCAAGCCAGTAGCTGCAGAGCATAAAATTGCAACTTTTAGAAGTCTGCTCCACCGAGGGACATCATTCCAGAGGCTAAGCAGGGGGATGGAGACCTGTGGGGACAGTGTGATCTCAGAATCCGCGGGGTCACAAAAAGACCAGGGTGTCTGAGTGCGGCAGAGCTCCCAGGTATCACAGCAGGGAAACTGGCTACAGACACAGAGCCGAGCAGTGGGCTCTCAGCTCGGGATTATCTTAAACTGAGGCACAGTCGGGCCACTACTCTTCGAGCAGGGTCCCCACAAGTGGCAAAACCTTCTTCTTCCAGGAAGAGTGGCGCAGGACGGTGTGGCAGGAATCTGCTGGGTTTGGAGACTCCAAACAGGGCCGTGTGCCAGAGACAGCAATGCTCTGTCACAGGGTGGGTGAACACGGAGCACAGCCGGAGACCAGGGAGACGGAAGGGATTGACTACTTTTCTCTGAGGGTGCACTGAGAAGTGGGGCCCAAGCTCTCGGCTCCTCCAAGTGGAGATTGGGAGGCCACCATTTTTCATTCCCATCCTCCAAAGCTGTACGGAAAGTGTTCAGGGAACCAAAGCTCCCAAGAGCGAACCTGAACAGATTGCTTAGTCTGGCCCCTGGCAAGGGCAGTGTAATTCCACCTCCAACAAAGACATTTGAGAATCACTGCTATAGGCCCCTTCCCCAGGAGATCAGCAAGAACATCTAGGCAAGACAAAGTTCACTGATCAATGAGAACTGCAAAACTTCAGAGCTATAGGAATACAGCACATAGAATTCATGGCTTTTTTTCCATGATTCTTGAGTCTTTCAAGGTTAAATTTTTTTAATTTTATTTTTTTCTTATTCTATTTTTTTAATTTCTCCTTTACTATTTTAATATTTTTTAACTATTTTACCTTATCAATACCTTTTTTAAAATCTTTTTAAATTTTCATTGTTATAGTTCTATTCTATCCCTTCATTGTATTTCACCTCATTTTTTGTATACATACAGGTTTTATTTCTTTAAAATTTTGGGACAGTGTTTCTTCTTTTTTTTTTTTTTTAAGATTTTATCTATTGATTTGACAGACAAAGATCAAAGGTGAGTAGACAGAGAGAGAGGAGGAAGCAGGCTCCCTGCTAAGCAGAGAGCCTGATGCGGGACTCAATCCCAGGACCCTGGGAGAGGTTTTAACCCACTGAGCCACCCAGGCACCCCAGGATAGTGTTTCTTCTAATAAATAAAAATATACCCTAACTCTAGCACACAGCTTTGTTCTGCTCTCCAGGCTCACCACATTCTTTCCTCTTTTCTTTTTTCTCTTTTTAACCAATTTATCTTATCAATTCCTTTTTTAGAATTCTTTTTAATCTTCATCTTTATAGTCATATTCCATCCCTTCATTGTGTTTACACCCATTTTTGTATACATATAAGTTTTATTTTCTTTGAAATTTTGGAAGGTAGTTCCTTCTAACAGACCAAAAATACAAACAAAATCAAGTGTAGGGCTCTGTTCAATCCACCAGTCCAATATATGTATATATATTTTTTCTTTTTTTTCCCCCTGGTTTTGGGTCTCTTCTGATTTGGTTAGTATCTATTTTCCTGGGGTCATTGCTACCCTTTTAGTATTTTGTTCTCTCATTCATCTATTCTTATCTGGATAAAATGACAAGACAGAAAAATTCACGACAAAAAAACAACAAGGGGCAGTACCAACAGCTAGGGGCCTAATCAATATGGACATTAGTAATATGTCAGAACTAAAGTTTAGAATGGCAATTATCAAGGTGCTAGCTGGGCTCAAAAAAAGCATGGAAGATACTAGAGAATCCCTTTCTGGAGAAAAAAAAGAATTAAATCTAATCAAGTTGAAATAAAAAAACCTATTAATGAGGTGCAATAAAAAATGGAGGCTCTTACTGCTACGATAAATGAGATAGAAGATGGGGCACCTGGGTGGCTCAGTGGGTTAAAGCCTCTGCCTTCGGCTCAGGTCATGATCCCAGGGTCCTGGGATTGAGCCCCACATCAGCCTCTCTGCTCAGCAGGGAAGCTGCTTCTCCCCTCTCTCTCTCTGCCTGCCTCTCTGCCTACTTGTGATCTCTGTCAAATAAATAAATAAAATCTTTTTAAAAAAATGAGATAGAAGACAGAATTAGTGATATATAGAAGACCAAATGATGGAGAATAAAGAAGCTGAGCAAAAGAGAGACAAACAACTAGGGGGAACATTCGAGAGATATGTGATACCATAAGATGAAACGATATTAGGATAACTGGGATCCCAGATGAAGAACAAAGAGAAAGGGGGCAGAAGGTATATTGGAGCAAGTTATAGAAGAGAATTTCCCTAATTTGGTGAATGGAACAAGCATCAAAATCCAGGAAGCACAGAGAACCCTCCTCAAAATCAACAAAAAGAGCTCCATAGCCCATCATCTAATAGTAAAACTTACAAGTCTCATTGACAAAGACAAAATCCTGAAAGCAGCTCAGGACAAGAGGTCTGCAACATACAGCAGTAGAAATATTAGATTGGCAGCAGACCTACCCACAGAGACAATGTCAGGCCAGAAAAGACTGGCATGATATACTGAGAGCACCAAACAAGAAGAATATGCAGCCAAGAATACTATATCCAGTTAGGCTGTCATTGAAAATAGGAGAGGGGTGGGGCACCTGGGTGGCTCAGTGGGTTAAGCCTCTGCCTTTGGCTCAGGTCACGATCTCAGGATCCTGGGATCGAGCCCTGCATCGGGCTCTCTGCTCAGCAGGGAGCCTGCTTCCCCCTCTCTCTGCCTGCCTCTCTGCCTACTTGTGATCTCGCTCTCTGTCAAATAAATCAATAAAATCTTAAAAAAAAAAAAAAAGAAAGAAAGAAAGAAAGAAAGAAAATAGGAGAGGGGCACCTGGATGGCTCAGTGGGTTAAGCCTCTGCCTTCAGCTCAGGTCATGATCTCAGGGTCCTGAGATCAAGCCCCGCATTGGGCACTCTGCTCAGTGGGGAGCCTGCTTCCCCTTCTCTCTCTGGCTGCCTCTCTGCCTACTTGTGATCTCTCTCTCTGTGTCAAATAAATAAATAAAATCTTCAAAAAAAAAAAAAAAGAAAGAAAGAAAATAGAAGGAGAGATAAAAAGCTTCCAGGACAAACAAAAACTAAAACAATTTGCACACCAAACCAGCCCTACAGGAAATATTGAAAGGGGTCCTCTAAGCCAAGAGAGAGCCAAAAAGTAACAGACCAGAAAGGAACAGAGACAATACACAGTAACAGTCACCTTACAGGCAATACAATGGCACTAAATTCTTATTTTTCAATAGTCACCCTGAATGCAAATGGGCTAAATGCCCCAATCAAAAGACACAGGGTATCAGAATGGATTAAAAAATCAGGACCCATTGACATGCTGTCTGCAAGAAACTTATTTTAGACCCAAAGACACCTCCAGATTGAAAGTGAGGGGGTGGAAAACAATTTACCATGCGAATGGATATCAAAAGAAAGCTGGGGTGGCAATCCTTCTATCAGATAGATTAGACTTTAAGCCAAACACTATAATAAGAGATGAGGAAGGACATTATATCATACTTAAAGGGTCTGTCTGGCATGAAGATCTAACAATTTTAAATATCTATGCCCCTAACATGGGAGCAGCCAATTATATAAACCAATGAATAACAAAATCAAAGAAATACATTGACAATAATGCAATAATAGTAGGGGACTTTAACACACCCCCCCCCTCACTTAAATGGACAGATCATCTAAGCAAAAGATCAACAAGGAAAAAGGCTTTGAATGACATGCTGGACCAGATGGATATCACAGATATATTCAGAACATTCCATCCCAAAGCAACAGAATATATACATTCTTCTCTAGTGCACATGGGACATTCTCCAGAATAGAACACATTGTGGGTCAGAATCAGGTCTCAACCAAGCACCAAAAGATTGGGATCATTCCCTGATTATTTTCAGACCACAATGCTTTCAAATTAGACTCACCCACAGGAGGAAAGTTAGAAAGAACTCAAATACATGGAGGGTAAAGAGCATCCCACTAAAGAATGAATGGGTCAACCAGGAAATTAAAGAAGAATTTAAAAAAATTCACGGAAACAAAAGAAAATGAAAACACAACTGTTCAAAATCTTTGGGACACAGGAAAGGTGGTCCTGAGAGGAAAGTATATAGCAATACAAGCCTGTCTCAAGAAACGAGAAAGGTCTCAAGGACACAACCTAACCCTACACCTAAAAGAGCTGGAGAAAGAACAGCAAAGAAAGCCTAAACCCAGCAGGAGAAGAGAAATAATAAATCAGAGCAGAAATCAATGAAACAGGAATCAAAAGAACAGTAGAACAAATCAACGAAACTAGGAGCTGGTTCTTTAAAAGAATTAATAAGATTGATAAACCCCTGGCCAGACTTATCAAAAAGAAAAAAGACCCAAATTAATAAAATCATGAATGAAAGAGGAGAGATCACAACCAACCAAAACCAAAGAAATACAAGCAATTATAAGAAAATATTATGAGCAACTATACACCAGCAAATCTGACAATCCGAAAGAAATGGACGCATTCCTAGAGACATATAAACTACCAAAACTGAATCAGGAAGAAATAGAAAACCTGGACAGACCCATAACCAGTAAGAAGATTGAAGCAGTCATCAAAAACTCCCAACAAACAAGAGCCCTGGGCCAGATGGCTGCCCAGGAGAATACTACCAAACATTTAAAGAAGAATTAATACCTATTCTCCTGAAACTGTTCCAAAAAATAGAAATGGAAGGAAAACTTCCAAACTCACTTTATGAGGCCAGCATTACTTGGATCCCAAAACCAGACAAAGACCCCATCGAAAAAGAGAATTACAGACCAATATCCTTAGTGAACATGGATGCAAAAATTCTCACCAAAATACTAGCCAATAGGATCCAACAGTACATTAAAAGGATGATTCACCATGACCAAGTGGGATTTATTCCTGGGCTGCAAGGTTGGTTCAACATCCTCAAATTAATCAATATGATACAATACATTAATAAAAGAAAGAACAAGAACCATATGATACTCTCAATAGATGCTGAAAACATTTGATAAAGTACTGAAACTTTTCTTGATAAAAACTCTTCACAGTGTAGGGACAGAAGGTACATTCCTCAATATCATCAAAGCCATCTATGAAAAACCCACAGCTAAAATCATTCTGAATGGTGAAAAACTGGGAGCTTTTCCCCTAAGGTCAGGAACATGGCAGAGATGTCCGCTATCACCGCTGCTATTCAACACAGTACAGAAGTCCTAGCCTTGGGGCGCCTGGGTGGCTCAGTGGGTTAAGCCGCTGCCTTCGGCTCAGGTCATGATCCCAGTGTCCTGGGATCGAGTCCCGCATTGGGTTCTCTGCTCAGCAGGGAGCCTGCTTCCCTTCCTCTCTCTCTGCCTGCCTCTCTGCCTACTTGTGATCTCTCTCTCTGTCAAATAAATTAAAAAAAAAAAAAAAAAAAGAAAAGAAAAGAAGTCCTAGCCTCAGCAATCAGACAACAAAAAGAAATAAAAGAAATCTGAATCGGCGTTATATGCAAACAATCCAGGAACACTACATCAAAAACCAATGATGTACTGTTGTTGACTAACATAACACAATAAAAAATAAATTTAAAAAAATCATATGATCATATCAGTAGATGCAGAAAAAGCATTTGATAAAATATCAACATCCAGTCATGATTAAAAAAAAAACAAACTCTCAACCAAGTAGGGTTAGATGGAACATACCTCAAAACCAACAGTAACATCTTACTCAACAGAGAAAAACTGAGAGATTTTCGTCTTTTTCTTTTTTAAAGATTTTATTTATTTATTTGACAGACAGAGATTACAAGTAGAGAGGCAGGCAGAGAGAGAGGAGGAAGCAGGCTTCCTGCTGAGCAGAGAGACCGATGTGGGGCTCAATCACAGGACCTTGGGATCATGACCTGAGCTGAAGGCAGAGGCTTTAACCCACTGAGCCACCCAGGCGCCCTGAGAGATTTTCTTCTAAGATGAGGACCAAGACAAGGATATCCATTCTCACTACTTTTAAACACAGTACTTGAAGTCCTAGCCACAGCAATCATACAAGATAAAGAAATTAAGAGGTATCCATATTCATAAAGAAGTTAACCTGTCACTATTTGTAGACAACATGATACTATATGTAGAAAACCCTAAAGATTCTACAAAAAACTATTAGAAATAATAAATGAGTTCAGTGAAGGTTCAGGATACTTAATTAGTACCCAGAAACCAGTAGCAATTTTATACACTGATAACAAAGTAGAAAAAAAGAGAAATTAAGAAAACAATTCCACTTATAATTGTACAAAAAAAAAAAAAAAAAAACCCATAAGCTTAACAGAAGAGGTAAAAGAGCTATACTCCAAAAACTATAAAACACTAATGAAAGAATTTGAAGATGTCACAAGCAAATGGAAAGCTATTCCATGTTCATGGGTTAAATGAATTAATATTTTTAAACCTTCCACACTACCCAAAGCAAACTATAGATACAATGTAATCCCTATAAAAATACCAACAGCATTTTTTCACAAAACTAGAGCAAATAATATGAAAATATGCATGGAACTACAAAAGACCCCAAATAGACAAAGATACCTTAAAATGGTTTTCAAGAGATACCACATGTCTTATAATCTGCAGGCCAACAGATTCCCAGAAGATCACCTTGTCCATTCTCTAGCCTGCAAGCCCGATGGCATTTTAATCCACATCAGGTGTATATGTCTTTCAGGCCCAGTCTGTCGCCAGACCTGAACAGAGAATTTTCACCTTGATGAAGCACAGACAAGGCTTTCAGAGCTAGACTGCCAGCCCTGAAATGCAAGCTTGGCATTTGGCCGTGTAGCCCAAGGCGGTGGTGGAGGCTGGATGCTGCCTGCACCATTCCCAAGCATTTAGATCAGAAGCAGACCAGACATGGCAGCAGGGCATGTTCCAGGGGAGCTGGCTCTGTCAGGATAGGCGGGCAACTTCTGCTCTCAACTCCTGCCAAGCCCACATCAGCGTGACAGGATGGCAAGCACAGCACCTTCCTTCTTGGTCTTAACAAAAAGCTCAGGCTTTCCCAGCCCTCGGGAGACAAACTGTGGGCAGATGCAGGGATGCCCAAGAGAAAGTTCAGAGCCTTTAATTAGAGTTCACGATGGATGGTTCCCTGGAAGACAGCTTGGGAATTCCCAGACACAGAAGAAACTAGGCAAGCTCTCTAAGGCCTCTCCTTGGTGAAACTATGAGATGGGGCCAATGTGGTTTCTGCCTTACTAATGTCCCTTTCCTGTACCCTCAGCTCTAGGAAATAATGTAAGTGGACCATGGTTGCATATGGGGTCAGCACTGGAGAGCAAGGGGAGAAATGCAACATTCATTCAGCACATACCATATGCCAAGCTCTGGCTTAAGTGCTTTATACACAGTACGTCATTTAATGCTTGCAAAAACTTACAAGGCAAGTTAAAAATCAGTGTTAGAATTAAGGTTTGGTTCAGATGAGCTAAAGAGTTAAAGATGACTCTTAAAAAAAAAAAAAGATGTTATGTATTTAGTTGAGAGAGAGTATGTACTAGAGAGAGCATGAGCAGGGGGAGGGGGAGGGCCAGAGGGAGAAGCAGACTCCCTACTGAGCAGGGAGCCCAACATTGGGCTCCATCCCAAGACCCCAGGATCATGACCTGAGTCAAAGTCAGACGTTTAACTGACTGAGCCAACGAGGTGCCCCAAAGGTGACTTGGTTTTGTCGGGTTTTCTCATAAGTCTCCTTGGGATAAACATACAGTAAATTCAAGGTTCAAGCTCCCTGTCAGGATTGTCATGCCCAGCTCAAGAAGCTTCCCCACCACCATCCCCTTTACAAGATAGTATCCAGATGAGGGACAAGTGTGCGCATCCTTTCGATGGAAGAGGGGAGGGGGCTTCTGGGAATTTCCTGGCCTAGACCTTGGAGCTCTGCACTGGGCCCAGCTACTCAGTCGCTGCACTGGGCTGGGCTGCCCCCCAGCATTGTGGGGGCATCCATCGGGGGGTGGCCAGGCCAGCAGAGTCCTACTGGGGCATCCAGCTGGCACCTCTAGCAGTTGCTGTCTCTTCCTTGTCCCAGCCACAGCCTCTTCAAGGCAGATGGTTCCTGAGAACGTCTGGATCCTCCAGACCGTGTTTGTGGTCTGTGGGACATAGGGGGCGCTGTTTCAGGCTCAGCCTTTCCTAGACAGCTGCCTGGGCAGCACCACAAACACTGACACCATGCTGGATGCTGGGCTTCTCCAAAGAACTTGTAATTTCCTCAGACTGCGCTCTCAGATATGAGGTGCAAACCCTGGGCCCTAGGATTCACCCCAAAATATCTAAGTGCTTCCACTCCTCTTGCTTCCACCTCCGACTCCAACTCCAGAACTGTCTGACTCCAAAGCAGGGAGGCACCAGAATAATGACCTCTTACCATTCTACACCTTTCTATTTCTCTCTTATAACAATCTTCTTTCATTGGAAAAGTTTACTTTCCCTTTCTGCCTGATGGGAATTTTCCCACGTCTTATCCCCTTATCCCTACCCCATTCCCAGGGAGTACTTCCTCCCCTTATCTTCCCTGGGGCTAGAAGAGATGGGGGTGGGTAACAGAAAGGTTGTTGGAAAAGAAATCCAAGAAGAAAATATATATCAAAAGGGACTTCAAACATTTTCTGTACAGATACATACTATAGTCATTTAAGAGTGGTGCATATCGGTTTCTTTTCTTGGGGCCAACAACCCCAAGACCTGGAGTACATGGTGCTTCTCTTCAGGGAGTAGAGACATGCCCATGAGAAAGGGCCCATGGTCCCAGGACATCAGGTCTCCCTTATCCCACCTCCTAGCTTCTGCCTTCTGATCACTGGCCTGGCAATCCAGAGCCTGGACCCATCTCTAGGTGGGGGTCCCACTGGTGAGGAAGCAGCACCTGGATTGTCATCCCTCTGCCAAAGCTGTCAGCAGAAGCCTGGCTACCTCCCCCTCTGCTGGACACAGGCCAGCAGACATAGCAGCTGGCTCCTCTAATCAGTAATGGAGAACCAGAAGGCTCTCAGTTCTTTGCCCTCCCAGAGAGGCCAAGAGAAGGCCTCATTCTGAAAAGAACATTTTGCAAATATGGGGCAAATTCAGAAAGTAGACTGAAGAAAGGGCTAGGCTTCAGAGCTATGAGAACCAGGCTTGGCTCAAGTCCTGACACTGAGAGACAACACAGATGCCAGTGAGTGGCATAGGAATGCTTCAGAAGTTCCAGAGGAGAAAAAATACTCCTTGGAATTAGAGCACACTACGTCTAATGACACTCTCCTGTGCCACTACTGTCAAGTGTCTCCCTCTCCCCTCCCAAGTCCTCTATTTTAAAAGGTTTCCAAATAAAGAACTAGAGTATGAAGCCAGGGAAGCTGCAGGCCCAGGCAGAGGGTTCAGAATCAGTTGGACTGCCGGGGCCCATCACAGGGCCTGCAACAGCAGATGTGTCTAGACGTGCAAACAGAACAGAAGTCTGGGGAGGGCCAGGGACCAGAAGTTCCAGATGCCAAGCCCAGGGTCAAATAGAGAAGGAAGGTACAGGTGACGGGTAGATAAATTAGGCAGACAAAAAATCAGGGCCAGGAAAATGAGTTTAAATAGGAAAAACAAGGCAGGGGAAAAAACCAAGCTCCAGAAGCCAGAGCAAAGGCAGGATCCTCTCCAGAACCCAGGAGAAATACTAAAGGCAAGTTATGATCCTGGGTCTTTCCAAACGTCTGTGGATTCCCTTTAGCAGCTGGGCAGATCTCTGTTATCAGCCATGCCTCCCTAGCCAAAAGAAAAAACATCATAAAATTAAATTAAATTAAACAAAACACAAAATAAACTATCTCTAGCTCTGAGTGCTCACTTCATTCCAGGTACTCTGGTGAATTCTCTCATGCATTCATTCTTACGATGCTCACAAGAATCCTGTGAGTGAAAACAGGGCTTGGCAAAAATGGCATCCTTGTGTGAATGAAAAGGTTCCTTCCTCTGGGAAGATGCAGCGCCACATCAAGGCACAAGGCCTAGAGAGCGAGTGTGGTATAGATTCCAGCCCCCACTTGCCCTCTCAGCTGGGGAACTATGAGCAAGACATAAAATTCACAAGACTGTGAGCAGTCTGAGACATAGGCATTATATCCCCATTTAACAGAGGAAGGGATGGGAGCTCAAAGTTCTAACACCACACCCAAGTGGATGAAGCCACTAGGTTGTAGAGGCACTATTCAAACTCTAAACTGCAGAGGTCCAGAAGCCCCTGCTCTCAACTACCACACCATACCGCAAAGCAGAGAGGACTGCCTTTCAGGAAGCCCTTCCAAGAGTCAACAGCAATGGCAGCAGATTCCCAATGACCCTAAAATGGTCAAGAAGCTTCATTCCCCAGCTGTGTGATTTGTCCCCAGTTCATGAGATGGAACCACAGAAAAAGCAAAATGATCGATTTCTCCCAGCTTGTTGGCTTCCAATCTCGCAATTCCACCAGCCAAACTGACACTTCCTCCATGAGTGGCCAGGAGTCTCAAGGTCAACACAGCCTAAATACAATTCTTGGTTTCTCCACCTCTCCTGCCACTCTTCAACTGTCCTCCCCAGTCTTCCCTACTTCAGGACACAGAACCACAGTCCAAGTGTTCTCAGGACAAAAACATGGAAGATCACTGACTATTTATCACATTCCACATCCAATCCATCAGCAAATCCTATAGGTTCTACTTTCAAAAATACACCAAATCCAACCACAGCTCACCATCTTCACCACTCACACTCTGGCCCCACTGCTGTAATCTCTCTCCTTGGTCACTTCCACCCATGTCCCTACAATCTCTTCACTACACAGAAGGCAGAAGAATCTTTTTTTTTTTCTAAAGATTTTATTTATTTATTTGACAGACAGAGATCACAAGTAGGCAGAGAGGCAGGCAGAGAGAGAGAGGAGGAAGCAGGTTCCCTGCTGAGCAGAGAGCCTGATGAGGGGCTTGATCCCAGGACCCAGAGACCATGACCTGAGCCGAAGGCAGAGGCTTAACTCACTGAGCCACCCAGGCGCCCCCAGAAGAATCTTTTTAAACATCTCTCAAATTCATTATTCCTCTGCTCAAGATAATTTTATGACTTTTCTATCACATGTACAATAAAAGCTGCAATTGTTTTCATGACCTACAAGGTCCTATTTGATCTGACCCCATACCCCTCACTTCCTTGAAACAAGTCCAGCTCCATTTTCTCCTGCTATCCCCCTCCCCTTGGGCTTTGCTCCAGCTCAGCTGTCCCTTTTGTTCCTCAAGCACACCACATCTGGTCCCACCTCAGGGCCTTTGCTGTGGCTGTGCTCTTAGCCAGGGACACCCCTTCCCCAGGCTTCTCACACTCACCTCCTCAGAAAGGTCTTCTGTGATCTCCCCCATCCCAAATGTCACCCAACCTCTGGCCTTGCTTCGTTTTTCTTCATAACACTTCTCATCACCTAACACTGTTTTCTAGGTTTTATTGGTGCTCTTGTCCATCTCTGCTGCTCGAGTGTAAGCTTCACAAGACCAGAGACATTTTCTGTCCTGTTCACTATTGCTTCCTTAGTGCCTGGGATGTGTCTCGCATACAGAAGTGGCTTCATAAACATGTGCTTAGTGGATAACTAATTCCTTACAATCACCCTAGATGGGAGTTCCTAGGCCCATCCTTCTCCTCTGCAACTCTGAGAAACTGAGTATCTTGTGCAGGCACACAGATAACAAGACGAGAATCTGCACAACAATTCACGGCTGCCTGACTTCAAGCTTAGACTGCACCCCTGACATGCATCCCCTTGGTAATGGACTAGCTGATAACGCAGACGGGAGCCTCCTGGTTTACTAAGTATCATGATTTATCAAGTATTATGATTTCTATCTTTAAAAAAAAAACTAAAAGGAACTCTGAGGCTCATCTAAAACAGAATTCTCCACTCAGTGGTTTGCAAAACCCTATGACCCTCCCCAGAAACACACTCATGATGGAGAAGCCAGTGATGGCATCTGTTCCAATTTCTCTTTGTAAAAAGGTAATATATAAAATGATTATGTGGGGCGCCTGGGTGGCTCAGTTGGTTGAGCAACTGCCTTCAGCTCGGGTCATGGTCCCGAAGTCCTGGGATCAAGTCCCGCATCAGCCTCCCAGCTCCACGGGGAGTCTGCTTCTCCCTCTGACTTTTTCCCCTCTCATGCTCTCGCTCTCTCTCTCTCTCTCAAATAAATAAATAAAATCTTTAAAAAAATAAAAATAAAATGATTATGTAGACATTTTCTCTTTACTAATGAGCAGCGTGACGGCCTCCAAGACACATCAGATGGTGATTACGGATGCATACGCGTGTCTAGTCCCCCAGTCATTTATCACCTAGTGGTTTTGACCATTTTATATTGTCTCAATTTTCAGTCTTAAATATTGTTTATTTTTTACCCACAACCAATCTTTAAATAAAGATTGAAACATAAGGATTACTGATGTTGAAATATAACATGTTAGTGCAAAACACAAAAATGGCAAGAAAGTCAATAAATTCACCTTTAGGTGATATTCACACAGATCCATAAATGCCATATCACCAGTCAAAATTATTAATATGACATATAAAGATATTCTCAATGCCAAAACTCAATGTTAAAAGGTGGGACGGGCTATTATACCCAGTTTTACCCAACTGGCTTTTCACACATTGAGAGTTAAGTGTTGTCCCCAACTACTATGTCATCTGCAGAAAATTCCTTGCAAGAGTAACCTAAAACTTTTTTTTAGCTCTTAATTTGGGAATGAAGAATAAATATTAAATTCTGAACTCAAATTACAACATTCCAAATTTCAAATAATGAGTGTTTTTCTAACTATTTGGAAAATGTAATATGATGATAAAATCTAAGTTTTTAAATACATCATTTCCCAAACCAAGGATGACACACTCTGCTACTTAAAAATGTATTTGTTGGGACATGTTTTTTTTCCTTGCATAATTTAATGTGATAACATAAACAGTGTGCTACCTTTGTCAAAAAAGAAAAGGACAGACTTGTCTTTATGTATAATGACTATTATAAAAGATTATATGTAATGAATTTATTTATTTATTTATTTTAATGTTTTTAAGATCTTATTTATTTGACAGAGAGAGATCAGAAGTAGGCAGAGCAGCAGGCAGAGAGAGAAGGGGAAGCAGGCTCCCCGCTGAGCAGAGAGCCCGATGTGGGGCTCGATCCCAGGACCCTGAGATCGTGACCTGAGCTGAAGGCAGAGGCTTAACCCACTGAGCCACCCAGGTGCCCCTGTAATGAATTTTATAGGATAACATCCATTAAAATTAATTTAAAATAAAATATTTTTACTTAGAATCATTTCCTCATCATATTCCATAAAATATTGACTTAAAAACAATTCCTAAGGGGGTTTAGGAGATTAGACATGCACTGCTGTGAGGATGGCCTATGTGGAGCTATACACCTACCCCCCACCCACCCAGCTCCACATGGCCTGTTTCCCCACGAGGGTGACCTCACTGGAGCGAGTCAACCAAATCCTCTGGCTCTCTGGTGTCTGGGTTGGCCAATGGGAGGCATCAGCAGGCCATCGACGGGCAGAGGGAATAAAGACAGTGGAGCACTGATTTCCCCCAACCATATGGCCACAAAGCCCTAGGCTGGCAGTCAGGGGCCTCTCCTGCACACTGGCTCCAGCCACAGCCCTCTCAGAGTTCTATAACCACAACTTCCTCTTGCCCCATTGGCCCTGAAGGTACTAACAGCTCCCCACTGTTGCTGATCCCTAGGGTGCCTTGCCATCCTTTCTGGATTTCTGTTAATCAATTACCCTTTTGAGTGTGTCACCTCTTTCCTAAAGAATACACAGTTCAAAAATCAAGAAAAGAACGTGAGGAGAGTTAGAAGTTGCTGATCTGTTACAACCTCTCCTTTGACAGATTCGGGAACCAGACTTGTCCAAAATCCCCACCAAAAACAAAGCAGAGCCACACTTAGAGATAAGAATTTGACACAGGAATAACAGAGACCATACATGGTATGACCATTAGAAGAGTCAGTCGTATGAGTTAATACACATGAATTGCTTGAAACGGCACTTAGCACATAGTAAATACTCAGAAAAGTTAGGTAGCTAGCATCATCATCACCATCGTCATTGTCGTGTGCTAATTCCCTATCTAGTTTAGGAAAAAAGGCGGGGGGGGGGAACATAGGCTTAAAAATACACAATCCTTCTGGCATAAGGATTCTAAAATTAATCCTATTGGGTAGGTGGAGAAACTGAAGCCCAGAAAGGTTCTGGCCAAGGCAAGACCCCTGCTACCTTCAGTTTGAATGAGAAAGAAGTGCCAAGGCTCACAGCTTGGTAATAACATGGAGTGCATTCCAGCCCCCTAATACTGCCTTTGCCAGGTGCCCTGTTGAGCTCTGCACAGCTGCCACAGAATGGCCCTACTTCAAGGTCCCCCAGCAAGCAGTTGTCACTGTTAAATGAAAATGAACTTCATCTCATTGAGCAGTTACAAATATCCACTGAGACAGCATATGAGACGTGCTTTAAGAATTCTAAAGCAGAAGGTTCCAGCACAAATGACTGTGGCTTCCTTACTCCACATTCCTCCAAAAAGAAAAGAGGCCAGAGATGAGAATAAGAAGAGGTTGGAGAACTGTTCTGACTTCACTATTCCATAATGTGTGTGGGTGGCAGAAAAAAATAAGCCTTTTTTCCCGTATGACAAAAAAAAAAAAAAATCATTCTTCAGTGTTCTTCAATATTCTCAAGGGGAAAGAACAGCCAGCACTATGATGTGTAACAATCATGCCAAGAAACCTGTTACAGTTCATGATGAAAGGTTGATGAAAAGAACGTCTGGATACAAAGCACAGCTTTTACTGTAATAAGCTCATGAACAATGTCGGTATTGATGTTTTTGAAGAACACCTGATGTTATGGGGGCACCTCTAGAAAAGCCCTCTGAGAGCTCAGCCCTCCCAAACTGTCTGCTGTCTCCCAAGACACAGGACATGCCCCTGTGGCTTTTTGTTCCAATTCAAGGGGCATTTCTCATCTTAAAAATAACCCTGTTTGTTCTGTCATTGGGCCTTTGTACCTCTTCTTGATGACTTCTTTTTTCCCCAGATTTGTTGCCCTCTCATCCACCAAGAAAGGGAAGAAAAAGAACCCATATTAAGCACCTACACTGCTTTTTACATACATAGATAAATTAATCCCTACCCTACGAGTTTGAAATTATTCTCCCACTTGCAGATAAGGAAAACACACAAATCCCATGTTCCAGATCCACACCCAGTTAACTACGCACCTGAATTTCCAACCAAAGCCTACTTTGAGAGTCTTTGATCTTCTCCACTGTCTCACTGTACCAATTCCAAACCCTTTCCTTCCACTGCTAATTATACCTCCCTCCTCTATTGATAGAATATAATTAATGGCTAAGAGAACAGAAATAATTGTATCTCTCTCTCTCTCTCTCTCTCTCTCTCTCTCTCACACACACACACACACACACAAATAGATCCTACAAAACAGGAACAATCTCTATTGTCTCATCTTGACCCAGAAGATGACCACATGCTCATAGGCGTCATGTTAAAAGTTATGGAAGAATATGGTAACTAACATAACATAATAAAAAAAAATTATGGGAGAATAAAAATTAAAAACCACCTAATTGCTTTTCCAGTGATTGAAATGCATTGTCCTAAGCACCATAAATCTTACCTTCAGGGGTTCAGCAAAACAGTTTCTCCCTCTAATCTCTCCAATGTGCACCCCTCTTGTCTCTGACAGAGTAAGCTCCCTTGACTCAGAAATCTTCCTGGCCAGGGCCCTGCCCAGCACCCACTGCAGTGGGTGTTGTAAGCAGCAAATGACAGTAATGAATGGAGCAGCATGGGCTCAACACTTTGACCTAAACCAACAACATCTAAACCCCATCCTCACATACCGTGGCTGGGGGTAAATATGCTTAGGCATACCAAGGCTACAAGGAAGACAATCAAAATATCCTCCCCCAGTATGATTATTCCTTCTTCAGACCCCACACAGGCCATGAGCACTGTTGGCAGACATATGTCTTCATACCTCACCTACATTCTAGACCTTAGTTGTTCTGCATTGTACGGCAGCTTTACTATCAAAATCAACAATACTGAAAATTTGCACAGCACCTTATAGTGTACAAAGTACATTCACATACTCTATCACATGCAATCCTCCCAAACACTCTTTGGAAAAGAAAGTAAAGGTCACAGATCAAAACAACTGGCCCAAAGCCAAAGATCTATGACAGGGGATGCTGTGACCAAGACTATGTCTTCTGCCTCCATTGCCTGAGCTCATGCGGCTCTACTCTTTTTTATCATTTAAGTGGTTGTGTCTTGTCTCCCCAGCCTTACTGTAACACCCCAGGGATTATACATCTTTTTCTCCCCACCTGGGCATTGTACAAAGCTCTGCCCTTTCCCAGCATTTGGTGAATCCTCACTGAATGCGTGAATGGTGAGCATGTGAAGTGAGCTCCCCTGTGTGTCAAGTAACGGCAAGGAGGAGAAAGTACGCTTCAGGTGATTCCCTGTTCAGGTGAATGGCTTTTAGAAATGAAGCCATGCAGGGGCAGCACCAATCTCTGTGACCAGGATCCTGACTCCTTGGAAGAATCGACCTTGGTGCAGCTCTGGCCACCAATCACCCCACCCAACCCCAAGAGCTTTCTCCCAGCATCTCTGACTTAAGAACCAGGGATGAGGAGCTCCTTTGAGTTTAGATGCAACCGCAGTCCCAGTGTCTTCTCATCAGTACATATAGGTAGAAGCCTAGCAGAACTTAAGGCTTAAGTCAAAGGTTACATGCTTGCGGATCGTTGGCCTGGCTCCTGAGGTATGTGAGTATAGAACAATGCTGGAACTGGGAGGACCATGTCAGAATGTGAGGAGATGAGCTCCTGACCATGGAAGGCCCTGAAGAAATCAGCATCCAGATCTTAGAGGAAGGTCACCAATCCCTTATTCAAACCTCTGCCAAAGAACTTGTGAAATCCCGGACACATGATAGCAGATGCATAAAAGATAAATATCCCTTTAAAATATGCAATAAGGGCTAGGGTGAAAGAAAGGAAATAATCAGATGGGGAAACCAGCATGAGCTTGGAGGAAGTAAACAGGTGGTTGGAGAGAAGAAGCGCACAAGGGCCGCTTAGCTGTGGCTTGCTGCACGAGCATCAACCAAGAATCCTCAGCAAGGCGGATAAGAAAAAGAACAGTCTTTTAATCAGGCAGTGAGGTCATAGTAGCCATCATCAGCTACGGCCTCACTGTATACTGAGGATACAGAAGAGACAAGGTCCTAGGGACCAAGGCAGCAAGAAGGAAGAGAAGAGAAGAGAGCAGTGTCCCCGCATGAATGTGATCCTCTCAAAACCTGGCAAGTAGTGGCCAGGTTTTTGACATTGCATGGGGCAATATCAAAGTGGCTCCTAAGTCATCCAAAGGCTCTTCCCCAGCAATCCTTATTATTTCGGGGCAAATGCATCACGAACATATGGATGTGATTGTATCTACCCCCCCACCCCATCCTCCATTCCTCATGCCAGAAAAACACATACAGATTTCAAAACGAAAAGGAAAAAAACAAAAGAACGGCCAGGGACCAAAATGCATAGTATGGTTTTAAGCAAGCTTGGAACATGCTAGGGAAATAACTGTCGCTGGTCGACAGATCCAAACAGCAGTGGCACCCAGCTCTGTCATTAACATTAACAGCCAGGAAAGTAACTGCCCTGAGGTGGGAGCAGACATGTGGTCTGCCAGAGGGGACTAGAAACAAATGGCCCCCAAATCTCGGACACTTAGATGGGTAAGGTGACACATCATTTCCCTGTGGTCTCAAGACCCATGCATAAGGGTGAGTCCACCTTGGCCCTCAGACTTTATCAAAGGGTTGGTGTCCAGCTGTTCCTCATCTCCACTGGAAATGGAACAAAAGGCTTCCATGAGAGCAGAGGGAACACAATTCCGACGTCAAACGCAATGACCAGTTCTAACACACTCTGCGAACAGAGCACATTCATGGCATGCCTATAAATCAATCTATTTATAAATATTTATCGAATGCTACCCTAGTAAGGGCTGTACTGTGTGTCAGGCACAAAGTAGATGATTTTCAAATATTATAACCAGTCCCCACAACAGCACTGTAAAAATGGGTATAATTAACCCTATTTTATAGATAAGGACTGAGACACAGAGAAGTTAAAGGAGTTTCCCAAGATCATCATGCTAGGAAATGGTGGCACGAGGATCAAACTCAAATTTATCCAACTCTGATTGTTTTTCCCTATTTTCTTGGATTTTAGTGCTGAAAGGAATTCTTTGTACCTCCCCACAAAATCTAGGGCAACCTTTTATACTGAATGGATGTTGAATGAATAAACGAGCAAGTACAAATGACAGGTTCTGCCACCAATGTTCCTATACTGTATTTCATCAATTTAAATGTTCACCTTTAAGTACTACATAAAATAAATGTGTATCTTACAATCAGCAGACTCTTGAAATCAATAAAAAATGATCATCTCAAAGTAAGACCAGTTTGATATGAAAGTGTTATGAATAATATTGGGACAGTGAGTGTTAAGTGACAAATAAAGCAAGTGTCATAGTCCAGACAGAACAGTCCAAAAACAGTGGCATCAATTTTAGATGTACAGGCCAAAAAAAAAAGAAAAAGAAAAAAGTCCAAAAGAACTTTGATTGATGATTTGAAGCATCTCCCTAGAAGAGTGTATGTTTCTTAAAAATGGGGATTTCAACTGATCTTTTCTTTTTGTTCCCCAAGTTCTCATTTCTGCATTATGTAAGAAAGAATGGTGGTATCTCCCTTCTGAAGTATCAAAAAGTGAAGGAAAGCTCAACCCATCCAACATTTCTAGTGATTCCTGCCAGAGGCAGAGCGTTGAATCAGATGACCTCTGGAGAACCATCCTAGATCCAGGAATCTGTATCTAAAATGGGAAACCTGCTCAACTACAGAAACTTACTGGGCATTGACATTATCGAAACAAGAACTCACTCAGCAGTCTTTTGCTTACTCCCTTCTTCCTAACCAAGCTTCCTTTTCCCCACTATTTGATCACTCTCCTCTCCGCAAATACACACACCCACACACACAGGCATTTAAAGGTAAATTAATTTCCCTTCTCTATTCTCAATTTAAATATCTAAAAGTCTACTTTAGGGGTGCCTGGGTGGCTCAGTTGGTTAAAAGTCTACTTTATTCAGGAAATGCTATATGGTGGTAGGGAACAGGAATAGAGAATGATCTCACACCAAAGGGAGCCTTTAATAAAGAGTTCCTCCACACTTTCTCCTTCAGAATGCTGCCCCAAGATGTAAAGGAACCCAAAACAATTCCAGTTTGCTGAAAGTAATGGGTGAAAATCTGATGAGAAGCAGGATATTCACGGGGTCTCAAAGACTGTACTCATATTATTAATTACAGGGGAAAACCAGTAACCACACAGTGGAGGAGTCTGGCAGACAACACCATAATCCAGTGATCAAAGCTAACATCACCATAAAAGGGACAAACAGACAGCATGAGCCTCCTGTTGCGATATACTGAAAAGAACACACATCACTTATGTAGGATTCCTACTAATAATATATAATGTGGATCCAGTCATGAGGAAACATCAGACTAACCCAAACTGAGAGACCTTCAATAAAATGATCCTTTATTCTTCAAAAACATCAAAATTATGAAAGACTAAGAAAAGATTAGAAATTAAAAGAGACTAAGGAGGTATACTAACCCTAAACTGTAACACAAGACATTATTGGGGCCACTGAAATTCCAGTATGGATTCTCGAACAGATAATGATGTAACAGCAGTGTTAAATTTCCTGGTTTTGAAAATTACACTGCGAGGGAAAAAATCCTCATTTTTGGAAAACACACACAGGAATTTAAGGATAAAGAGGCATGATGTCTGCCACATTCTCCTAAATGGTTCAATAATCATAATATATCCATGTCTGTGGAGAACGAGAGCAAGAGAGAGGGAATGACAGAGTATATGCAGCAAAATGCGAACAACCAATGAATCTCAGTCCCGACAATAAGGGAGTCCTTTGCATTATTTTTCATTTTTCCTGTAAGTTTGAAATTACTTCCAAATCAAAAGTAAAAAATAAATGAAACCCATTTCTTCTCATATCCTAGGCATCACTTAGCCCAGGCCCTGATGTCTAAGTAGCAATGTCTGATTTCTTGGGCTCCACAAGCCATCACAGAAGAAGAAACCAGAGAAATGTCCAGCGGCACCTCTAGTTTCTCAACATGTGCAGACTTTCCTTCGATTTCAGGAGAGACCACAAGTGACCAAAGTGATCACTGAAAGTAATTATCTGAGCATAAAACAATTAGTATGACAACCACAGAGAGAAAGCTAATAGCCATTTACATGACTGTTCACTTGTAAACACGCTAGCAGGGAAACTCGGCCAACTCTGCTCTCTGCCCTCAGGAATGACGAATCTTAAATCAAAGTTACAAGGCAGGACAGGCAGTAGGGGCTCTGCACATTTTGAGGGAGGCTCCAAAAACAAGCATAAAGATGTTCCTGGAAGCAGTTCTGGAAAGGGAAAAGGAAACCTTGATCACTTTGTGAGGTACTGGAATAGCTTGGAGGGAAAGGGAATGGGCATGTTTTCCTGGACATCTTTAAAAGAAGGGGAGACCATCTAGGAAAATGTTACAATGTGCAGAATTTACTTCAAGATACGTCATCACATAAAGTGTGAGAGGATATGTCTTCCTTGACTGAATCTCTGATGCAGGTGCCAGCCAAGACAGCCCAGGTGTTCAGCAAGCCCATGCTCACAGGTGGCATCTCTGCTTGGCTTATCTCTGTCGACAAGCACAGCTTGGTGAATTAGCATAGATTGTCAGAAATGGCTTTTCACGGGTAAAAATAATGGCCTGTTGAATAGCGTAACGAATGCTAGAAAAGGGTTCTCATTTGGCAAAATTAGAGGTATTCAAGTAGCGTGGACTGCCTTGACCTATTTTAGACATACTCCTATCCTTGCTTATAAATATCCAAGGAGGCTTATACCCCTTGTTCTAGGGATGATGCCTCAGGCTAAACCCCAAAATGGCCCCACATCTGAGTCTCTGGATTTTATTTCCCTGACACTGTTTATAAAGGTGACAAAGTTCTGCCTCCGGAATTGAGGGCTTTGCCTGGAGTGAATCTTTCATGCATGGAGATGGTCAGAGAATACAAAAGAACAATGAGTTAGGACATTCTGAACACGTTGTATGAACTATCATTTTCCATACTTGTTAATAAATGTCACTTACTTCAAAATGTCAGAGGCTGTCGAAAAAATGGCGCATGACTGAATTGGCTTAGGTCAGCGTGCAAAAGACGAATGGAGGAGGAGGGAGGGTCCTACATAAACACGGGGCAGAGGCACGAGGGCCTTTTTGTTCATGATCTCCACCTTAATGCCATCGCGATCTGAGGATATATGCCTTATGACCTCAAGTCCCAGAAATCTCAGCAACTTGCTCTAGGGGCTAGAATATGGTCTAGCTCAGTAAGTGGCCCATGTGCACAGGAAAAGAATGTAAAAATGTGCTTGCTGCAGTTTGGGTGCAGTGTTCTATGACTATTAATTAGGATCACTGCATTCACAATGTTGTTCAAATCTACTACATCCTCAACAGATCAGCTACTTGCTCTGTCAACTATTGAAAGAGTTGAAATTCCCAGGTATCATTGTGACTTTGTCTATTTCTCCTTTCTGTTTTGTTCATTTGTGTTCCATGTGTTCCGTCAGGTACACACAATCATAAATAGGATTGTTGCATCTCTGTAAGGCATTGGCTCCTTTATCAACACAAATACTATCCATATTTCTGATAATGGACATGGCCTCTCCAGCTTCCCTTTGATTAGTCTGTTTGCTGTCTCTCTTTTCATCCTTGTACTTTTAATCTATCTGTGCCTTTATATTTGAAGTATATTTGTAGTAGGCAGCATAGTTACATACTGCTTTTGTATCCAATCTCATAATCTCTACCTCCTAACTTTGATGTTTAGGCCATTTATATTTGATGTGATTACCAATATGCTTGAACTAAAGTATGCCATTTTGCTATTTTATTTTTACTTATTCAGAGCAACAATAGGGCTAACCCCATTCTTTCAGGGATTAATTGCCTGCTGTCTGATGTCTGGAAATGGTTATGACATAAATTTTAACTAGGTTTGTAGTAGTTTATGGCAGAAAAGCTAGTGCTAGAGCAGGAACTCCATCATGGCCAGATATGGAAGTAGGGAATCAGTGCTTAAAAGGTTTCTTGGGTGATTTGTGTATGCTACTAGAATTGGGAATCTCTGCTTTAATTCAAGGGTCACACTTTAAAGGATAAGATAAAGGCACAGAGCAGAAATGTGAGCTGCTGGATATGAGACAGCAGGGAATGCTGGGAGGTATGGGAACCAGACAGCATAGGTTCTGACTGAAAATATGCACATGCAATGTTTTTAAAAGATCTTTTGGACCAAGTATTTTGAAACGTCTCCTGACTGAAATCTTCTCCAAGGCCACTCATTTGCAATTCCTGTGACTCTTCTTTAACATCAATATACCTCTTAAAATGGAATGCCCAGATTTGAGCTCTAGGTTCCACGAAGGACTGACTGAAGCTCAAGGTCAGTAACACCAAAATTACGCCCCATCCATACTCCCATGAGTTCATTAGTTCAGTTAAGACAAGTTAATGTTTGAAAACAAACTGAGAGCTCATGTTTAGCTTGTCAGCTCACGACCACCACCGATGCCTGCCACATCAGGTTTTCAGGTCCTGCCCTGTATTTATGTCCTGACCTTTCATTTATCACCAGTAAATTTCACCTTGTTGGTTTGGGACCAGGATTCTACTTGCAAAGGACATTTTGAATCTTGACTCTGTTATCTTTCAAGGTAACTACTTTTTCCAGATGTGTGTCAATGGAAAATCTGATAAGTATGCCTCCCATTCTCAAGGACCTGGAGCCTAGTGACTAGATGGCATGACACAATCCCCTTGACTGATGTTAGCCAACAAGTGCTACCTCTGTTCTTCATAACCTCTACTCCCAGGAGAATAGAGAACAGAGAAGAGAAAGCACAAACAAGTACACCAGCTCTTAGAAAACATCTTGGCAAAACTCCAAGGTGATGATAAATTTGCAGTGTGTGTGTAGAATTTGTATAAACATTCCCATGAATACTCCTGCAGCTCATTTCCACAGGTAGCTAGGGCCACCACACAGCAAGACTGTGGGGTCACTATTCCTGTCTGGCTTCCATTCAGCAGCTCCAGCCCTGTTGCTAATTAGCTGTATGGCCTTGGGCTACTGAGCTGTCTTTCCCAAGGGTCTAATTACTCATGTGAGGTCTCCCTCCTCAAGAAGATTTGCCCTTTCTCCCACCCAGGGACCCTCTCTCCCATCAGAGACTCACCTACGCCCCATTTCCACAAGGGTTGGCATTGCCCTGGCTGTGACTAGACAGGCTTCTGGGAAAAGTAGTTAGGGGGACTTTATCCTTCAAATAACATTCTTCAGTCTGATCTAACCAGCTTCCTGTTCAAAATCCTTCCACATTGCTTGGGCTAAGCATTTCATGCTAGCTTTATGATCTGATGCCTGCTTACCTTTCCTGCCCGACATCCCTCCCCATCACCCGTACACTCCTCATTCCAGCCACAGGCAGCTCCCTGTAAACCCCTGAACAAGTATGCTTTTTCATTACTGCATGCCTTAGTTCGTGCTGTCCTCCCTGCCTGGAATGCCCATCCCCCTCCTCCCACCCATCTTACATCATGATGCTGAACTCAGCTCAGTCATGCATCTTCCAGGCCTCCTCTGATTCAGGAGCTCTCTGAATCCCACTGCACATATTCTGAGCATTCATCATGCATCCTTAGGTATTAGCTGACTCATCTTTTCGCCAAGTTGACTATAAGCTTCTCGAAGGCCAGGATTTTTCATTACCACTGCCCGGACAGTTCCTGCTACAGGAACTGGTGTTAGAACCACGAAGTATCTTGAATGATGAGGGAATCAATGATGAGCAAGTCCCAGCACGTGGTTCAGCTGCCTACCTCCCCCAGAGGAGGGGCCAGGCCTGCAAGCTCAGCCCTTGTCATGGCATCCTAAGCTCAGACCCAGGCTCCTGGGACTCTGTCACAGCTGGAATCAAAATGTCTGACATCTCTGTGTGACTCTGCAGGCCATTGGCTCAATTCTCCACCCTCTGTCTAAATCCTCTCCCTGGGCAGGACAAGTTAATCGAAGAAACCTCTCTTCTTTCCACTCACAACTGCCTCACAACCAAAGAGGAGCCACACTCCCAGATGTGCTGCCCAGGAGAGGTGCTCTGGTGCCTGGGATCCAAGAAGTCAGGGAAGCCTCTGGAAAAACATCAGTTGGAAAATCCATCCCTAGCCAGCCCTCTCCAGGCCTCTCTCCTGCTGAGTTTGTTCACGGCTTGAAGTCAACAACCCATTAGCTGTTTACGTTCCTAACCCTGAGTTTGGGCCATCTGCAATTTAATTTGAGCCATGGATAGAAAGGACTGTTCTCTGTTAGGGTTGCAAGAGCGTAAGCAACCTTCTAGGCTGAACTCTGTGTGGCATTCCCCAGCACTACCCAAACCCTAAGCCTATGAATACCTTCTATTACTTTCAAAAATCATCTCCAGCAGGCCAAGATGGGGGTCACTCATCCCCAAATCTGGAAGACATCACTAAGAATGAATGAGTACAGAAGAGCTGGGATGGACCGGTAAGGAAAGTCGATAGAAGAAGAAAGAATAAAGCCTGAAGGTTACTGGAGGAGAGAGAAGGAGAAAGTTTGGGGGGAGGGGAGGGCAGAGAGGTTTAGAGGGAGATGTCTGCAGCCATGAAGGCTGAGGATCACTAACTCAAGCCCTGGGAGGGAGTGGGAAGGATTCAGAAGAGCCATGATGGGCTCTGAAACACTCTGCCCAGAAACCGGGCTCCAAATAAATGGTAAACAGAGTTGGCCAGGCACATGCACCCCTCCTGACCACCCAGGAAAAGAAGAAAGAAAAGTAGAGCAAGGGTGACTTTGGTCCTTCAGAATCACTCTCACAGAATCTGTCAGCCTCTACCACCACCATTCTTCTTAAAGATACTTCCTGAAAGTATCTTCACCTACATAAACATACCAACTGCCTCTTGCCCATCCCTGGACCTCTGAGGATTAAGGTCAACACCAAGGGAGAGGATAATGGACGGCAAAGAGAAACCTGGTCAGGGGACTGGCATGTTCCCACTCCTTCACCATGGGGAGCCCACTTTGCATTTCATCTATCCTCACTGCTCAGCAGTCTTGCCCGGTGGCTCACTGGAAATTACTATCCCCTTTCAGGCACTGCTCTGCCCCTCTGTTCTGTGTCACATTCATCACTCATTGTCTCCCTTGGTTTATGTTATTCGATGTGCACACAGGCAGATAAGAGCCCCAGTTACCATGGACAGCAAAGCCCAGAAGGGTGGCATTCCATAGCCACAAGGCAGAGGGCCTTCCACTCTTCTAACACACTCACGCATGTGCACACACATGCACGCAATTCCCATGCACCAACCCCACTAGAACAACTCAAAGCCATGTGGAGCAGCAGTCCCCAGGCTGGGCCTCAGGGCTTTCCCAGAGAGTTAGCCAACCCTCCCGCCAGGTCTCCTGCCATGCAGCTGCCATCCACTCCCAGGCCAGCAGCCCCTGAGATGCCATGCAGCCTTTTCCATTCGTCCAAAGCTTCTTAAATGTCTCTGATATACAGCATGTGTCCCAATAGGAAAATACACACTCATCAACTCCACAAAATGCTCCAGATGTGATCAAAACTGGAGAGGCAAAAGAAAACAGAGATGGGGTGTTTAGGAAAGGGGACAGAATGAAAGAAATCCAGGGGTGCAGTGGTGGGAGTGCCCTGGGTGGTGGTAAGACCGATGGATGGAGTCTAGAACTGGGATCCAGACTCCCAGGCTCCAACCCCTACTTCAACCTGTCTCCTTGTGAGACCCGGAGTCCTGACCCCAGACTAGCTTCAGGCTTGAGATTCTATCTATAGAACCTAGAAAGTTGGCCCTGGAAGTGATGCTATATATCACCTGGCCCATCCCCCTACTATTAGATGAGGAAGGCGGCAGGTAAGTCAACCTGTCTGGAGCATTGCCCATCTCCTCTAACGCCCCACACCCTCCTACCTCCCAGTTCACCACTGTCTATATTAAATATCAGCAGGTGATAGCAGCACAGGTTAATGATTCTTTATCTAAAAGTCCTCAGACATGATACCTCTGTCCCTCTGCTCCATTAAATCTGTTAAGAGGATCTTAGTTCCTTTTTTATAAAGTGAGGGGATGGCTTTCAAGGACCACCCCAAATCTGAAATTCCTAAGTCCTCATGATCTTCAGCAATACCCCCCCTTAAGGAACAAGATTTGTTCTACTCTAAAAGATCCTGAGTCCCTTCATTATCCCATCTAACATCTGACCACATTGGTCCACTATCCCCACCATCACCTCAAGGCCCCTTCAGGAAGCAGCCCCTGTGTCCCGCCAGCATCTTCCTCCTGCAGAGTGCAGCAAAACCGTTCAGATAATGGGTGCACGGTGAGTGTGGTGTTTGATGCTGTCAGTAATGGCCATCACCATGCCCTCTGAGACATCTGCCACTGGGGCCCAGGGACATTGCAACCTAGTGAAATCTATGGGTTAGCAAGGATGTGGAGGGTGAGAACAGAAAAGAGACCCGAGCTCAGCAAAACATCCCTCGTGTCCTCTTGGAAGGACAAAAGATAACCAGGAGTATATGCTGCTCTTCTCCCCAGTTATTCCCTGTCAAACAACCCTGCTATCCTGTCTGGCAAAAACAAGCAATCCCTTCCTAATGCCCCACAAGGAAGAAGTTGAAGTCCTTTAAAAGTAAAAGCCACCCAGACCATGGCAGTGCCGCCCACACAAGTGCACCCACACAAGCCAAGCCTTTCAAGGATGTACTCTTTTCTTTAGGATAAAGTCCAAAATCCTCCACCGCCCTACAGGATCCGCTAGGCCCTGACACCTGCCTCGCCCCAGCCTGGCCCCCCAGCATTCCCCTCACTGCAGACCTAATGTCCCTGCACACCAGGCACCCTCTCCCAACACTGGGGCAGTATATACAGTGGTGAAGAGAACTGACTCTGGAACCAGACTTAGGAGTCCAAATCTTCCCTCTTCCTTACTAGCTGGATGACCCTGGGGGACTTAACAATCTCTTTGTGTTTCAGTAGCTCATCTGTAAAATGATTATAATAGTATCTCAAAGGCTGTTACAAATGCAAAGAGCTAAAGCAGTGCCCACCATGCAGGAAATACCACAAAATATTAGCTGTTGTCATTACTCGGCTCACCTTTCTCTGGCTTATCTTTGGTTTCACTCACGTATCAAACCTGAGTGCAAAGTTACTTCCTTAGGGAGTCCTTCTCCAACTACATTGGATTATCCTATGTCTTTATTCCCATTACACTCCATGGTCCTCTACTATAGACCATGTCACACTTAAAATTAACTATGTATCATCTGTGTTCCCTGCTAGATCACAAGGCTCAAACTAGTGTGGACCACAGGTCCAGTTACTCCTGGGGCAGTCCCGGTTTCACCTGTTGTCTCCAATTGGTAGGTTAGATTAGCGTTCAGCAAACATGAACTTCTCTTTCCTTATGTAAGAGAATACTTCCCAGCAACATGGATTTGTGCTTGGTCATGTGACTTCTTTGGCCAATGGAACGCTAATGAAAGTGATGTCAGCAATACCAAAAGAGGTACTGTTTGTTTCCATTCCTTGACTTATGGTCTTTTGAGTCACCATGAGAGAAATATGCCCCAGGTAGCTTCTGATCTAAGGAGAATGTACAGACCTATGAAGACCTGAACGCAGTCTGGACCCTGGGGCGAAGCCCAGCCAATCACCAGCCTGAAGCCAAGCTTTTCCACTCAACCTACAGACACATGAGCATGACAAGTAAACGACTGCTATTGTAAGTTACTGACTTTGGGGTAGTTTGTCATGCAGCATTCTTGTGACAACAGCTGACTAGCACATAGGCATAATTATTAATAGTGCTCACCTTCCTGCTCAAAAATGTTCCAGGTTAGATGATACAGTATCTCATCACCCAAAGTCAGTCTGTATCTATCTTTTTATCTCTTTAACTCCAGTGCCCAGAATAGTGCCTGGCATGGAGAAAGTGCTGGATGAATATGCTGGGTAAAACTGAACTGAATTACACGGTTTCTTAAATCTCTTTCCCAAAACATGGAGTCTTCTTCCCAACTCCACGGTTAGATGTTAAACCTTCAGAGAAGGGCTAATATGTCCAAAGGTAGATACAGTCTCACAGGATTTGACAGAAAGATGTTAAGCCTTCAGAGATGGGCTTATATTCCAAAGGGAGATGTGATCTCAGAGGATTTGAAAAAGAGGGGAGAGAGACCATGGCTTAAGCATGGAGAATGACCAAAGTGAAAGGGAAGGAACCCCGGCGAGAGGAATCTACATCAGGCTCATCAGGTGGGGCTTCCAGGGGGCAGAGCACCCGTGGGTGGGGCAAAGAGACACCCTTGGTTTGATTCTTCTCTCCACCGAGCAGCTTACCTTCCTGATTAAAGGTTGAGGAGTGGGCAGAATATCAACCTCAAGAAATACTGCCATTTTGTTACTGATAACAGCTGGGAACCAGCCATTGCCCTTACCTTCATCCAGACCAAAATGCCCAAATAAAAAGCTAAAAATCCCCGTCCTCCAAGCCCCTCTCAGTCTCTCCTGTGTTCAGTTGAATATGGAGTCTATGAAAGAAGCCAATGAGGCCGAGGCAACAACCCTGAGGCCTATGCCCTCAAGGACGATTTTCCCGAGTCCCTTCAGTGGGCTGGGTGACCCAGGCTAAGTGCCACATCTTCCATAGCCTGATTCAACCACTGTGCCAGGGGCAGACCGCAATCCTTGGCAGATAGCCAACTACCCACATCTCTGAATATCTTGAGATGATCCCAAAGGTACTAGAGGACAGCAATCTCCCAGGCAGGGATCTTGAAGCTTTTTGTTTTGTTTTGTTTTGTTTTGTTTGTTTCTTGCTTGTGTCTGTGACTTCCAGACCCAGAAAATGCTGTGGTTTTCCGTTTCTAAAACAGAGGCATGTCCCTCTGCAAAAAGCCTGGGAGTGCCAGGCTAATTAAATTTAGCTATCTTGTGGTTGTTGTTGTAACGTGTGATCCGCCAATGTTATTCAATGTGTTAAGACGTTTTCTGTTTATGTTGGTTACATACCCATGTGGTGTGGGTGGAGAACATCACTCAAGGGAATATCATTAGCAGGAACAGGGAGCTCAAGGGTTCCAGAGCCACGTGGTGAGACCGTGGCTCCCAGGATCAAACAGTTGGGCTGTGTCCATGTTAACTGATCCGTATGCTAGTCCCCTCCCTCTTTCTAGGGCAAGATCAGTCCCTCAGATTTACCTAAAGTCCTTGACTCCCACAGACAGGCCTGCACCTGCCACGGCCAGCCTAGAGGTTTTGTGGAGAACAGATTCTCCTCTCTGTCAGAGAGAGAGAGAGAGAGAGAGAGAGAGAGTCCCCCAGGTCCCAAGGGGCTGAATGACTCGTCCAAAGTTTCCCAGAAGAGAAGGTGAGAAACTGCCTGCTCTCACCTCACAGTTAGGAGCACACACATCCCCCAGCCATTGTATGCTGTTTTGCCACCTGCCTAACTTCCAGAGAAACCACCTGACAGTTGGTTCTCCCCTGTCGTGAGGCCTCTGTCTGGGCTCTCTTCCCTCACTGTCTCAAACATCTCCTCCAACCACTGTCCATAGCCCTGTGCTTTCTTCTCAGCCCTTCCTCAGCCCTAGCCATTCTTGAGTCTCTCTGGTCAGCCTCTCCTGACCAGGAATGACTTTATTCAAGTCCTGTAAATCTCCCAACCATATTTCTTTTCACCTTCAAATCTCTGCTTTCTACTCCAAACTCATCAGTCCCATAAGTTGCTTTTTTTCTCTTACATACCATACTAAACCCAGTTACTATCCCTTCAAAACCTTCTACCACCTGGGCCTGGCACACTGACATACAGCTGAGTGTGTGCCAGCTCCCTGCTGGGCACTCCTTACAGCTTGTGACCTCCATCAGCAGCGTTCCACTGTGAGCACCTTGTGTCTCGTCATGACACTTTGAGCTTCCTGCTCCTTGCCTCTTCTTTTAGCTTTGACAGCAACCCCAGGACAAAGTTCTTCACCCAGTAAACCCTTGATATAAAGATCCATCCTCACGTTGTTAACAGATTGAGTTCTGTTTTAAGAAAAATCTCTGGGAGTCTGGGTTTCTTGGGACCTGGCAGTGTCATACTTACTGTGGTCCCATCTCAGAGGCCCCTTGAGCTTCAGAAATATCATTTCACTCTCAGTGGGAAACAAAAAGATGACATTCCCATGACAAAGGCAGACCTTCCACAAAATCCCACACTGACAGGAGCCAGACTCCAGGACAGGCCACAGAAGAGTCTCGCCTGGTGCATGGTGTGAACCTGGTTCCAAAACCTGCCACTGAGACCCAGCCACGTGGCGGTGGTGGTGTGCAGGGAGAGACTCGGCTGACAAAAGAAGTGACCACTAACAACCTGACAGCATGGAAGAAGTCAGAACAAACGGACTATAAAAAATAGAATTGAGAAATCAAAAATATGGCATTCTCTGCTTAACAGAGGCACAAACGATCCTATCCAGCTCAACAAGCTGAGAGGGGCCCATCATTCCTGCTAAATACAGGGGAATGCTCCTAAGGACGATGCCATTGTAAAGCATGGGTTGACCAGTAGCCCACACCAGTTTTCCCTCAGAGATTAACACCAGGGAGCTGAAGACCCAGCTCACCTGACACCCAGCTGGATGAAGGGTTCTGTCACCTTTAGCCCCATGCTACAAGGGGGAAACACTGTCTCTAGAATCAGGCAGGCCTGGGTTTGATCCCAGATGGGCTGGCTCTGTGGCTTGAGGAAGCTTCTTATCTCGAGGAGCTCAGTATCCTCATCTGTAAAATGCAGGTAAGAATACCCACTTTGCAGGGTCATTAGGAGGCATGGAACTCACACACAAAGTGCACAGTCATGATACATTGATTCACAGTAAGAAAAAAAAAAAAAAGTCGAGCACCTGGGTGGCTCAGTTGGTTACGTAACTGCCTTTAGCTCAGGTCGTGATCCCAGAGTCCTGGGATAAAATCCCACATCGGCCTCCCAGCTCCATGGAGAGTTTGCTTCTCCCTCTGACCTCCCCCTCTCATGCTCTCTCACTCTGTCTCTCAAATAAATAAATAAATAAATAAAATCTTTTAAAAAATAGTCTTATATAGTATTTGTCAAAACTCATGAGTTGAAGGACTCTACAAAATCCTGCTAGCGTAGAGAATACTAATGTTTTCCTCTAGGGAGCAGATAATACCTTTACTTAACTGTATGTCCATCACCACAGTATCTGTGCAATACTTTATCACAGTCCATGAAATAATATCATGGGCCATGTGGGACAGGTGTTATGATCCCTCTTTCAAACCAAGGAAACTGAGGTTTGGAAGACAATGTCTTGTCCAGACCTTACATCAACTGGAAACAAAACTGGAGCTGAAACTGAGTTCTTTTCATTCTTAACCCACTGCCCCTAGCCTACAGGAATGTCCCTAAGCCCGAGCCTCAGGACTTAAACGTGTGCACACTCTATCCGTCCCCTAATTTCGTCAGTGGCGGCCTCACTCCTCCATTTTCTTCCTGGATAGGGAGCTCTTATTTGTTTAAGTCTGTCTTCAGACGCATCCTCTCCAAATCTTTGATCACATTACTTTTCCTTCCCCGAAATATTTGCAGTCTGGCTGGGAGTTTTTTCTTTAGACGTGATGACCCAAGTTAGACCATGTGAGGCTCTGGCTCTGCCATGATTTGTAAGTGATATGATCCTAAAATGTTTCCTGGCAATTTCCAGGGTCTGTGGGTGCTGTAACACATCACATGGATGTTTCTAGAAAGAGTTATGGTCACCCCCAATAATCTCTGCCTGAGGCATAGCCAATTTAGATGACTAGTTTGGGGGTCAATTTCCCTTCATGATCTTTTCCATATGCTATTTTTATAGCTCACAGTTACTTTTTGTAAATTCCTCCATCAGTTTGTCCCTTCATTTCCCAGAAAAGCCTTGTGGTCATCTATAGGCTTAGAGCTTTGACTCTGAATTTCAGCTCCTTCAGAACGGGGCCACGATTAATTAATTTCCATATGTCCAGCACCAGTGTCAGACATATGGTCAATGCAAAATATGTGTTGGTCCAACTACCCCAGGTAAGGTGTGCAGAGGGACCCTGCTCTGAGCTCCCCAGGCCAGTAAGTCCTGCGGAGAAGCATTGTGAGGATGAAGAGCCCATGTCACACGAGGATATGCAGAAAGGTCCGAGAGTAGATTGTGTGGAAGAAAAAAAAAAAGCTCAGGTATAGGAGAACTGTTAGGAACCCAAGAGCCAAGAGTTTTTTTCCAATATTTAAAAGACTGAGCTTCAAGGAAAAAACCTGGAATCAAAAGGAGGGAAATCGGCAAAGTTCCTGCTCTGGCTCCATGACCTCCTCATGGCTAGAAATGTCCAGCAGAGAAACAAGCTTCCCCTGAGGCAAGGCATTCGCTACTACAAGAAAAACGCAGCAGAAGCTGGGCACTTGCTAGAGAAATACGCCATGAGAGCAGGTCTCCATCCCTTCATTCCAGGCCCAAGCCCTGAGGCAGCTGAACAGGAAGCACATTCCATCTCTGTGCTGCCATGGTTTGGTCCCAGGGGTGCCGGGTATCTGGAGATTATTGTTCACGAGGGCCCAAAGGGACATGGAATATAGAGTCTTGCCATTTATTTTTAGAATAAGAGCAGCCTCTCTTCCTCCCTGGGAAGTTGAGTCAAGGAGGAATGAGCTGCAAGCCAGACAGCCTGCTCCTTCCCCTGTTCTGCCCACGGAATTCTGGGTGGCCACGGGGAGCATGTGTGTGTATGTGTCTGTGCAACCTCCTGGTGCTGGGATCCACCATCTGCACCATATGGCTGATACCACAGCAGAAAGATGAAGAGTTTGGTCTGAAACAGGAGCCACCCTCCATGGAAGTCTGTTCTGAGGCTTGAGAGGCCACCCTCATAAGACCAAGCCAGTCTCCAGGCATGGAGTGGAGAGTACTTTGTTCCAACTCCTGGTAGGCCACGGGCCACCGGCTTTTCCCCTCAGAGGGGGACACTGAAGGTCAGTGGCACTCGGTGGAGGGAGCAAGAGCCCTGTCACAGCTAGATTTAATAAACAGCCTGACTTATTTCCTGATCTGGAAAATGGGCCAGAACATAAAATCACAGAACATTACCATCCTTGTTTTGGCCTTGCCTCAACCAGCTATGGCCTGCTGTTCCATGTCTACTCTGTCCCCTCCCTCCCCCACTCCCAGAAGGAAAAGAAAAACATTCTTTAGGCCTACAAGGTGCTATTTCTTTCCAGCCTGCAAAATGCTTCCCAGCTAAATCCAATACTTCAAATGTTGGGGGCCCATGCAAAGACCAAGGCGCTAGTCCCACACTTCATGTCTCCTCGGTCTCCCCTCCCTGGGATCTAGCCTCGCCTCCTTCCAACCCTGGATTCTCTAAGTCTCAGGGCAGAACGAGGGGCATGGGTCAGATTGGCACAGAATCTACACAGGTGAGGCTTCCAAGTCAACTTTTGGACCTAACCACTCGCAATCAATAGTCATGAAGGATCTAGCTTTGGGTCAGTGGCATTTCTTGCCACTGATAGCTGGCTAAAGAGTAAATCCATACACAGCGCAGCCCAGGCTGGCCATGAAGACACATTTAGGTCCTTTAACCTCAGCCCTTCAGAAAGGAACATTTCTAATTCAAGTGCTCCCTCTTCCAGGAAGCCTTCCCTTATTTTGCTCATAGCAATTACTCTTCGTCCGTTGTTCTGCAGTATTATGTTTGTACTTATGTCCTCAGCCCTGTAAGCCCTCACTTCATCCTGCCTTGCACATGCCTACCTCCCTACATAACTGCTAGACCTTCAGGGCACAAACTCTACCTTATTCATCACTGCTCCTCCCCATGCTGCCTAGCACAGAGACTGCTCACCATAAGCATCAGTAAATGCTTACCGCGCTTGACTGAACCGCCTTTATAAATCCCAGAGAAGGATCAAGGAGGAGGCAGCAGGACTCAGGAAATAATTAATCACGGGTTGATCAACATTTTTTCCTCTCCATTCCCTCCCTCAAACCAGCTGCAGCTGGTCCTTCCTGAGCCTGGCCTGCTGAGAAGCCTCCTAAGAAAGAATGTGGCTTCCCCTGTCTTCCTTCTGGAGGGATTTGGATGGGTCACATTTCAGGAGGGTAGCAGTGGGGATGAATCCTATGACACAGCCTTCTAGCGGCTGTTCTGGAGAACACTAGCAATGATGAGGACCTTGGCCTTGCATAGGAGGAAGGAAAGGCAACAGCCGTGATGTCAGGCCTGCAGACTGGCTCCCCACAGACGGGGCTAGAGAGAGCTGGGCTTCTACAGTGACAGAGACGTGTACATAGCACGATGGGGGCACAGGATCACGTGTCTTGCCACAGACCAGGCCCAAAGTCGCCTGAGATGGTAGGCCCCAGAGAAATCACTCTCAAGCTGCTGTGGAAGTGTTTGTACCTGAAGGCTTCAGGCCAGGACATTGCTAAGAGAACCCCAGAGCTGCCACATGGGATGGGTTTCATATCCAGGGCCTGACTTGTGAAGTGGGCATTCCTGAGATGGGTGGGAATGAGGGAGAGCCAATCCATCACTCCTCTCCAGACCATAGTCCTGATTCCGTACGGCGAACGCTAGGCTGCCCGAGCATCACCCCCTTGGTGAATTCCCCAAAGCCAGTGGGCTGCCATCGCGCTAAGCTTAGGGGACTTTTAGACCCCTCTTTTCCCTATACAGTCTGATGCAGGCAGTGGCCAGGGCTGAAAATAAAATTTTTGTAGCTCAGCTTCAACACAGCTAGGAGCTTAGTCAGACTCAGCTTAAAGCCTACTGCTTTGTCTCATCTGTATCAAAACCTTCCAACTAAGAAAATCAGCCTGCGAGCAGACATTCATTTTAGTGAAAAGTCAGGTCATGGCCCTGACTAATAGTGGATCACACCTGTACAAATCCAAAAGGCCCCAGGCCCCCAGGCTCCCCAGACAATAAAGGCTGTTTTCCTCCTGGGATGTTGGGGAGTTAACCCAGGGCAATATAGGCAAAAATCTACTTTTCTGGCTACGAGGACCCTCTTATGGCTCCTAAGGGACCAAAAGAGTCATTTCCTTCCAGCAAAGGCACCATTTCATCCACTGGCTTGGTCACAAGCCGTGTTTCTGCCAGGGCACCAGCACTGCTGGCTGCTAGTTCCCAGAGAGCTACTGTGAGTGGCATCCCCGCTGGATGCCTCCCTGGGGAACTTTCCAGGCAACGCTTACACACACATACATGTGCGCACACACACTTACAGTCAGCTCAGGCCTACAGGCCCCACCCGAGCTTTCTAGAGCAAAGCTAGGATCCAGGGTTGCAGAGCCCTGTTGCGCTGGAAGACACCCATCAGCAGTCTCACAGTGCAGCCTGCTGGGCATGAATGAAGGTGCAGCAGCAGGATGCAGGGGTGAGGGGTGCAGGGAAGGGTGTCTGCTTCCCCTCTGTCCATTTCCAACACCCGGGAAAGGAGCCTCAAACCCCAAACTGCCAGTTTAGGCTCGAAGGCCTGTGGGAAGGGAAAGACAGTTAGCCTTGGGGCTTTCAAAATGCAAACAATTCTCCCACCCCCACCGAGGTCTCAACTGCTCAAATGCTTTAGAATGTTCCAAATGTTCAGCATAAGAGAGGAGCCCTGGGGACCCACAGGAGGAATAGAAGCTCCATGCTGAAAACAAGGACTGAGTGTCCAAGGAAATAGGCGGGAGTACCTCTTGTGAGCTCCATATGAATCATCATTTCTAACTTATGTAAGACTCCGCTGCTTCGGCCAATCTTTCAGCACCAACACACAGGTACAATTTCTATGCGAGGCACCAAAAGGGTAGAGTTCACCTTAGTAAGTAGCAATGGAACAGCACTGACACAGTGTGAGGGCCAGTGATGGCTCAGGGAAGGCAGCCACGGTTGGGTGGGCTCTGTGGGTCCGGTGGGTCCTGACAGGTAGCGGCAGGAAAGATGGAGAAGCAGCTGGAGAGAAAGGGCGTGGAAAAACACCCACAGGACCTGGTGTCAGAGAGGGTAGTGGGCAGTGAGAAAGAGGGCAGAGGACAAAGAGGAGGGGAAGGAGGTGTCTTTGGAAGAATCAGAAAGAGTGAGCTGGGCCTTGGAAGGCAATGTAACGTGAGTCTCAGGAGGCGGCTACTGAGTGTGGGTAGCCATTCCCGACACCCTGCACCCTCTTCCCCCTTCATGAACCCTCCAGCAACCCGCTCTTGCTTACCTGTCTCTGCTTACCCACCTACTACCTCCGCTTGCTCCTCTTACCTCTGGCCCTTCCCTCTCTCCCCACTACTGCCTACTTTCTCCCTCCAGTAGCTCCTAGAAGTCGGAGAGTTTCTTATACCACTGGGTAGACAGCAGCCCCCCGCCACCCCGCAGGGCCTCTACATGCACACTACCCAGTGTCCCGTTCCCTTCCCCTCCAGCTGGCCTCCGAGAGGTGCCTGGGTCCCCAGCCTTCTTCCCTCCCGGCCGAACCAGCCAAGCTGCTGGCCTCACCCAGGGACTGTGGGAGCTCCCTGAGCCATCTGCTGTGTGAGGAGCAGTGGCCAGTCTCTAGCTCTGCAGCATGCCATGCCCCGTCTAGACAGATTTGAGCTCTGTGTCCTCAGGAACAGCCAGACCCCAGAGCAGGGCTCTGCTCCAAAGGCAATTCTTCCCCTGCAGGTGAGGCTGCTTTGGTGGCCAAAACTGAGTGCGCACTGGAGACATTTCCCACTTAGCTGGCGGCCAGTCACCTGAAGTCTCTGGGGAAAAAGACAAGGCTCTCTGGTAGGGAGAATTCTTATTTTTTAATCATATTAAAAAAAAAAAAAAAAAAAACGAACGAGTAGTTGGAGAAAACAGGCGACAGAGTGGGTGGCCACTTGGGATGCAGAGAGAAAGATCAAAGCCCACCAGGCACGGAGGAAACAGCCACACCAAGGCTGTGGCCCAGAGAACAGTCTAGGTGGCCCGTGCTCCATACAAGGCAGCCTGGGAACGGGAGGCTCGGGGTGAGGAAGCCTCAGTCACAGGCACCCCGTGGCCCTGCTCCGCGACCCCAGCACTGCAGTTAACGGTCTCCAGCTGGAACAAACACCTGCTGTCAAGAGATGTCCAGCCAAGCTCCCAGTTCCCCGGGAGGGCCGGCGTATCTCTGTGTGGGCGGTGAACCTACCCAAACGGCGGCCCCCAGGCTACTTTCGTCTTCCAAGGAGAAGCTGGAGTTCCTCCCTCTGGACACAATCCTTCTGGCTGCTGCCCCTCTCATAATCCCAGCCCAGGGCAATTAACCAGGAACACTCTCTGTGTTTACCGGCTGATTAATTAGCTCCTTCTAAGAGCCACAAGTGACTGTGTGACAGTGAGTCCATTATGTCAGGCATGGGGCCAAAAGTGCCCATCTTTCCCAAATGAGTATGCTACCAAATTTCCTCCCAAGTCCCTCAGTTCAACCTCCCATTTTTTTAACCCAATTTATGATAACCAGGATCCTGAAGACCGTGGAAAGAACATGGCTTGCCCGAAGAAGCAACAGGCCATAACGGTGAGCCCAGTCTCCACTCCCAGCCCAGTGCTTTCCCACCTCACAGTGCTGCCTCCCAACCTTCCAGCTCGGCTCAACAAGCCCACGGAGCTGCTAGAGCCCTCAACCCACTTTAGGCTAGTCAGACCTATAGCATTCTAGTAAGTTCTTTCAAAGGACTTTCACTAACATTTGGTAGAAGCTAGGGAAACTCCCAAAGTACCAGGACATCATCTGAGGGGCAGCACTGAAGGGAGGGATTCCAAGACCCTGTCTCTTCTTCATTCTAATGTGAAGAAGCCAGAAACTGATATGCCCTCTCAGACCAGCCAGCTCATTCCTCATGAGATTTGCCGGGTCTTCCCCTTCTCTGGTCCACGCTATGGCCACTTGCTCATAACCTAAGAATCTGCTTCACCCCATCCTTCTCCAGAACAAATTTGAAGGGCAATGTGTAAGAGTGATAACTGCATTCATACCCCAGCTCCACCCACAAACAGAGGAACAGGCAGGGAAAGAGAGACCACAGTGCTAAAGACCTCAAGACGGAAGTCATGGTGTATCCGTTATGTTACCTGCTGCCTCACACAGACCCCAACCCCCATCCCCACCCCTGAGCTGCTTCCCCATGTGTCAGACATACAGCAGGACAATACAGCCCAGAAAGGCAGGTCCCTCTGCTTGGCCAATAGATGGCCAGGGGTTAAGAGGGTTGACGGGTATGTTTCAGCATTTGCAGCTCTACGTTCCTCCCAAGAGTGCCCCTCACATCTTACCTGATGAGGTCAATAGGTTGAAACTTATAGAACACTCCGTAGCGTGCCCATTCTCGATACAGCAGCTAAAAAAAGAAAAGGGAAACAGATTAGGGGTGGTGAGGGAAACCATTCACCTTTTTGTTCACCTTTAGCAAATCAGAATTTTATCCCCCACAACCACCCTAGCAAGTCAAAACTGAGTCCCCAAAGCCCAGCTTCTAGGAAAATTCTCCCAAGACATCCACGAGGAGGGTCTCCAATGGTGGGAGGCTATAGAGGCTGACTGCCCTTCCCCACGTACTAAAGGTGACCTTCCTCACACTCCAGGACAGACTGCTGCACCTGCCAATCATAACCCCACCTTCTTCACTCCCTCGCCTGGTTTAGTCCAGCAAAATGAGCCTGCTATATTCCCTCATTCCTTCATGAAACAAGTGTTTCTTGAGCATCTACTACGTGCCAGACACTGGAGAGCACTGTAAGCAAGAGTCTTTGCTGCCGTAGAGCCTACACCCTGACATGTGGAAACAGATAGAAACACATCAACATACAGGATTTATAAATGCCACAGAAAGCTAAATCAAGGCAAGGGAGCAGAACACGAAGGGCAAGGGAGTAGGGTTGGGTGCTATTTCAGACAGATGGCAAGGGAAGGCCTCTCTGAGGTGACAGCTGAGCTGAGACCTGAGGGAAGTGAGGGAATACGCCCGGCAGAGGAACACTCTTCCTGTGCAAAGGCCCTGAGAAAAAAAGACTTGTGGTATGTCCTGGGGAAACAGGGAAGCCGTGTGGCCGGGGCAGCGTGATTGTGAGGCGAATAGGCAGAGATAGCATCAGAAGGTACTGAGGTGGCAGCTCACTTGGGGGTTTGCGGGCCACGCTAAAATCTTTGCACTCTGCAGGAAGCCAGGGGGAGCCGTGCAGCAGTGGGGAGAGACCACCCAGCTTGGACCACATATCGCTCATGCCAGCCGCCATGTGGAGAAGAGACTGAGAGCAACCATAGGAGCAGGGGTCTCTGTAGCGGTCTAGGAGACATGAAGGTGGTCTTCCCCATGGAGGCGGTGACTGCGTGTGCTGTGGAAGAGCAGGTGGGGAAAGACAGGACCAGGAGTTCACTTTGGGGTGCGTTCATTTGAGGCACCCTGTAGGCATCCCCCTGGGGCTACTGAGTATGCAACCGGATGCAAGTGTCTGGATTTCAAAGGAGTGTCGACCTCCTAAATGTACAAGAAGATGAAAATTTGGGAGGTGTCTGACGGGAGATGATTTATAAGGTCATTGAGCTATGGATGCAACCAACAAGGGAGAGGAAGTAGGTAAAGAAGAGGTGTGACAGCTGGGACCTGGTGTGGCGACCTTCAGAGGCCGAGGAGATGAGGAGCAGCAAAGGAGACACAGGAGCCACCAGGGATGTCCAGGGCTAGAAAGGTGTGGTGCGCCAGAAGCAAAGGGACCGCTGGTCTCAAAAAGAAAACAACGTCCTGCTGTGTCAAACACTGCTGACAGGCCAGTTCAGGTGAGAATGGAGAAGCGACCTCCAGGTTTGGTGACTTTAAGGTCACTCGTGACCTTGATAAAAGTGGTTTCCATGGATGCGTGGGGCCAACGCCTGAGCGGAACACATTCTAGAAGTTACAGGAGGAAATGATGCACCCACACACAGAGGTGTGCCATCTTGTGATATCTGAACGGCAACTTTAGTAGAACTAGCACGTGGACAAAACCTAGGTGTCACCACCGGGGCAAATGGCATTTCAGTTTCAAACACTTGGCCGGCAGGCTTCACAGATTATCCACAAGTAAATGAAGTAATTAGACATCATCTAGATATCCACAATGAGACATTAGCATGTAATCAAATTATATGTCTAGAATTGACAAGTCTGCAAGACACTGGCTATCTTGTCATGTTCTCTAGTCCCCTTACCCAGCACACAGAAGTCACAAGGCATTCTGACCAGGAGAACCTGCCCTAACCAGGTATTTTGGATAGCTAGTTGAACAGCAGGAGGTCATCCTTTTCACCTCAGACCCTTTAAAGACATGATTTTTTTCACAAACTGACATAAGAACTGGCATTCCTACTTAATGGGTTTAGACTTTTATTATCATAGTATCTCCCAGCAACAGCAACACTGAACCCGAAAATATACGGACACAGAACAAATGGCAGCCACACTTAGCACCACCTGTGAAGGAGGAAACCCGGACATAAATAAAGGGGTCCCTCCGAGCCTGACTGGTGGGCCAGGATGTGAATCCACAAGTTCGGAGGCCGCTCCTTCCAGGCAGGCTCCTAACTGAATCTTACTGTTCTCATTAGATCGTCTCCTCCCCTTCACCGCAGGTGCTTCTACTGCCCTGGGTCTTTATTCCCTCCCTTGGTGCAAGCCCTGCCCTCCCTAGCACCTGGCAGTCACAGTGACATCATTTGTGGCCCAGAGGGAGGCCAGCGTGCGTCAGGAGGTATGGGCAAGGACTCCCCTGAGGGCTGTGGCTCGTCACTGCCTGCCTCACAGGCTCTGACCTCTGGAGCAGATTCCTCTCCGAGTCACGGATCAAGCCAAAAGCTAAGCCTGCGAGCTCCAATCTGCCACTGCCCTGGAGGGAGAGACGAAAGATGTCCCTGAGAACCAGTATGGCACAGGTGGCTCAGGCTCAAACTGAAAGCCACCCTCACCGGCCTTACCCTGAGTGGGATCCCGGGCATGCTATAAGAAACACCCTTTCTCAGTGTGCTGCCTTCTGAGCACGAAGCTGGATTCAGTCTGTGGCTGTGGATGAGGGGTGAGCCAAGAGAGCTGAGTGAGCCTGGGGCAGATGGGCTGGATGGGCACCGAGGACATCCCAGGGTAGCCCTGCAAGGGATCGACAGCCACAGAGCACCAGACCTGGGAGTGTCACAGCCGTTAGGGCCGAATGCCCATGTGGCTACGCCCCGACCAGCTCACGCCTCCCTGCAGGGGTGAGCAGCACCGTAGACCCTTCCCCATCTCTATGCAATGTTCACTTGCACATACTCAGAAACCAAGGGGGCCACGCTAAAGCCCAGGCCGCAGGGTCCCAGAAAAGACTAGCAGTCAGGGCAAAAGGCGGCGTGCTCTGGAGTCTCTGCCCCAGGGGGATGAGTATGGTGGAGTAAAATGCAGGGAGACATCCACAGTGTCTTAGAACAATCCCTTGAAATGGGCAGTGTCTAGAGCCTCCTAATGCCGCTTTTAGCAAACCCACTCTCTCCCTCAGAGCTACACCAGTGTCCTCTTCACGACTGGCCATGCCTGAGAATAGATTAGGGAAAGTCTGCAGCTCCCTCTCCATGGACAGTGCCTTATATCAGAGGCCCTGAATGTAATTCTAGACATGTCAGCCCTACCCCAAACCTCTACGGGGACCACCCCGCCTGATGGATCAGAGCATTCAAGCAGCCAGTCGGCTCCCTAGGGATCACACTTGATAGTGGGTCAGTGGGTTTAAGTATTTCATGAAACCATAAAGGAGCCCAACTGTGAAAACCATTCACAATGCCGAGAATGGCAAGATGTTTGTGACTCCTGGCTCTCTCGAAGGCCTCAGGCTCCTCAGACAGCCAGACTCCAACAGGAAGAAAGATGCCGCCGATGGACAGCTGGTGATGGGACAGGGTGAACTGAATGGGAAAGAAAGGAATTCTACTCCCAGATCCTGTAATGACCTGTTCGAATTGTTGGCAAGTCACTTCAACTCTGTAGGCCTCCTCCATTAGCAAACTGAGGGCAGAAGGGGACAACCCAGGACAAAAGTACATTTCTGGTCACAAAAACAGAACTCTCTTTACACACCTTTTCATGGGGTCACTTTATAACCATTCAGTAGAGAAGACAATCATCTGCAGAAGCTGGAAAACCCAAGGCCCAGATTTCAACACTGCTAAAGAGAAGCACAGTCCAGTGATGGACCTTAGGGTCCCCTGTACATGGGTGAGGAAGCTGCAGGGAGTGGCGGGGCTCAGGCAGCCCTCTGAAGATGCTTACGGTCACTTCCTTGCAATGCTTGAGAAAACCAGGCACGTCTGGCTCATGTGGATTTAGGTGGCTACGGGCAGCGAGGGGAGACCCATCCACACCCACGCTGCTCCCTCTTCCTGCTGCTGTGCTTTCTAGAAAGGCGGAAAACCCCTGCTCTCCAGAGGCAGGGTGCGTCTTGTTAATTACCCTCCAGGAATGGGGAGAGAGAGACTTCCAGCCCCTAGCTGGAGCTGAGTCATCCAGACCATACAAATGCACTAGGCAAGCTGAAAGGGAAGAAGACTGCATTCTCAGGGGCCCCCGGGCTTTCCTGGGATCTGCCCAGGAGGAGCCTGGACCTCCAGGAGATCAGGGGAACAGGCACAAACTGCAGGGAAGAGTAAAGGAGGACATGTAGGTACTGGCATGATGGGCAACTTGGGATGCCCTTGCAAGTCACCTCTACGGGCCCCCAGAGGCAATCCCACTGCAGCTCCTGACCCTTCTCCACGCCCTGCAGCAACAGATGTGAGGATTCTCCCTGGCACCCAACCAAAATCCGTTTGCAGTCCTCTCCAAGAACACTAGACTATTACAATGCAATTAAAACAGATCAATATGCTGCACGTATTCAGAGATTTGGATTATTTCTTCACGAGGATCCTTTTAGGCCCCACCCATATACTGAAACTGCGGGAACAAGCCAGCACTGCGCTGAGACTTCCCCTCGCCATACCCGAGATGCTCAGGAGCTGCCTATACAGGGCTGGCTGGGGCTGCGGACGCCAGGGTTTTCATCCTGACTTGACAATCATTTACCGCCATTGGAACCATCTCCTCACCTTGCTGGGAATCCGTTTTCCAACCCAAATGGACGGAGTGGGGCGGGGAGGGAATTTGCCCTCTCTCATGGATCACCTCTCTCCCCATCACAGGAAAGCCTATTTCCCTAACCATGACCCTGGCAGAGGAAAATAAGGACTGGCCAGCAAGCTGAAGGCAAAGCCACAAGGAAGGAGCCTCCTGTCTTTCAAAGACATCTATCAGCCTTTTGACGTCAACTCTGGTAAGTATCCACCGAGGTACAGCTCCTTCCGAGCTGCTCTGTCCCTACCTCCCAACGTCTACCCATTCTGCCAGTTAGGCTGTGCGCTGGGAATAATTCTATTGGCCTACACAAAACATTTCCTGGAAGGAAAAATTTCCGTTACAAGATTGTGTTGTTAACAATAACAACATCATTCCAAAGACAAATGAACATCTATTTCAAATGGTCTACAATTTGCTTCCCTCTGCCTCCGTGCAGATAACAGAGGTCTGGCTGATTTCTCCCCCGAGTTATTGTGTGTTCCTGGTCTCTGGAATGTTCCTGTAAAGTGCTCCACCTAGCCGGGCTGGGGTCACCACCCACTCAGCAGGAGGACTCTTAGGTGGGCAGCAGTGGCTATCACCCTTTAAAGGGGAGGAATGTGAAATGAGAGAGCGGGAGGACAGAAAACGGTTGGGGTGAGCTAGGTGAGATGTGAGGAGAAACGCTTCCTCCTTTTCCTTTAACTCTGATCCGGGACTTTTCAGGAAATTAAACACCGAGACTATTAGCATCAGATAGAAAACAGATGAGGTTAAGACATGGCAGTACTACAGCAGATTCCCTGGGCAGGCAGAGAGGGGACATGTGTAAGCAATCACAGCAGTATTTCTGGAAAAGACCTTTTATGTTTTTAATACTTAACACTTCATAACAGGGACTAATAGGCAGGATAAAAAGGAGGCTGCTCAAAAGGCAACTTGGGGGATGAATAATTTTCCAGACAACAGAGCAGGGGTGGGAGGGATCTCCTCGGGCTTCAATTCCTCAGCCCTCCCGCCCCGGCCCTCCCTCCTCTGCTCGCCAGAGTTGCTGATGGCTGGGAGAAGCTGGGTGGGAGAATGGCATGAAGGGGTTGACAGCCAGATGAGGCAGTCCCCACTAAAGAGGCAGGTGGCGCTTAGAGTGCCATGTCATGGCGGGGGAGGGTGGTGCACCCATGCAGAAGAACCGGGGTCTGGAGACGGAGGTAAGGGCAGGTGCTGTGATTGGCACAGGAGGGGTCCTTCCAAAGGGGCTATTCCCTCACTTAACTGTAACCTCTGATTCCCAACTGCCCAGAGCATACTGAGCCTCCCTCTCCCTCAGGTTTCTATACCCGACTTGTCTGCCTCGAGGGTAAGAAGAATAAGTTAAAGATCATCCCCCCCACCCTGAGAAAAAACCACAACGGCATGGATAATAATATGTTTTTAACAGGGACACTGGCTTTGGAAGTCAGAAGCGTCCCAAGTCTCCTCTCTGTTCATGGTGGCAGTGTCACTATGGGCAAGGCGCTCACTCTTTCTGTGTCTCACTCTCCCCACCTAGAAATGACAGGATTTGGACTCTCAGTGTTTCTCAGTTGCGGCCCCCTGGTCACTGGGGGTGGGACAGCTGGAGACCTCAGAATGGTGAGCAGTGCTGGCCCTCCAGGCACTAAATGCCCACAGCACCCCCCCCACACACACACTGTCATGTCGGTGACCAGAAGTGGCCCCCACATTTCCAACCCCTGGAGGCCAAGGAGCTGTGAAGAACTGCTGGAAAATACGTAAGCAGGTAAACAGAACTTTCAGGACATTTGGAGCTAGTCCCACACCCACCCACGGTCCCCTGTGCCCCAGTGCTGTGTGCAGCTGCGGGCCAGCTTACCTTCCTATCATTCGTGTCGTCCCCTGGGCTGTCGTATTCACCCTGCAACAGAGAAAGGAGTGCTGCTGCATAAAGCCAAGGGAATTATCAAAGCCAGAGCAAGGATTTTCTTTTCTATTCTCTGGCGTCATCCCTTTCTCTCATTCCCCTTTTGAGGAAAGTCAAAAGCATGCCATGGTAAGGAGCCAATATTCCGTGTTGTTAGGCAGGAAAGCGTGCAGTGTTTCCTGTGGACAGCCTCTCACACAAAGATGCCCCCCTCCAGTGCATCCACGATCAGCCTGTGCCTCCTCAGAGCAAAGGCAATGGCAGAGCGCGCGCCCAGTAGACCGTCCGACATCACCCTGGGCCACGGCACACTCCCCCCACCCCCGTCCACAAGTGGCAGCACCAGACATCCTATCTGCCCACAGCAAAGCCATCAGTGGGGAGAGACTGTCACCTGGAAACTCCTTCGGACACTCAGGGAGCACCCCCCGCCCTGGCAGCCTCATGGGGCATAACCGTGTGACCCACGCAAAGGAAGTGACCAGCCAGGGGCCAAAGCCGCTGTGAGGGCATCTCATCCATGGGCCAGTTAAGTTCTTCATGAAGCATCCCGAAGAATGTCACTGCCCTGTTTCTAACATGGGGATGTTTCTAACACAATCCCCCATCAAGGAAAGCTTTCCTTACAGTCTCTCTGTCTTCTCTGCTTAACCAAACAAGAGTCTAAGGAATTTTGAGAGATTTCACCACCTCCTCCTCCCTTCAGACACTTGCATGCCTCGCCAGCCTTCTCACACCACCTCCCAAAAGCACCGCAGGGAGCATGGGGAACGCTCACATCCAAACCAGCTTGCCACGGGGGCAATGCCAGGAGAGACAGTTGTCTCTGGGGAGATTACTGTGGGCCCCGAGGAGGCCAGAATCACCCCAGGTATTCGAGCGGCGTGACTCCGTTCGTCCCCGCCTGGCATGCCTTCAGCCACGGTGTCACCTGAGGCACGCAATCATTTGAAGACTGCGGGGAGCACGCGGCAGAAAGGATACTCACGTCATGGAGAGGGTAGGCAGCCTCATAGATATTGTTTGCTATCAGAGAGTTAATGCCTGTGGAAGGAGGGAAGATGAAAAAGGTGAGGGTAGGCAGCCTCATAGATATTGTTTGCTATCAGAGAGTTAATGCCTGTGGAAGGAGGGAAGATGAAAAAGGTAACTGTAGGGCAGGGGTTTCTCAAATTAACCTCTGCCCATCAGGAAACATTATCCCCCACCACCTCCCCAGCTGAGGCTCGCTGTGTGCTCGTCACCCCCAGTCTAGAAGTTTCTGTGGAGCTTTAGTTCTCAGCACAAGAATGATATTTGTATTTCCCAAATACAAAGTTATGGTCCAGGATCAAATGTGCTCTCTAACCTCATGTGCCCCTGTCTTCACGCCCCCTAGACACCATAGACACTCCATCCCCAGCACCACGACTGTCCAGTGATACCACCTGTGTTCAGTGACAGTGCAGGAATGACCCGATAGATTACTGTCATTAGGATCAATAAAATTACGTCAGAGCATCCCACAGCACGTTCTTAGAACTCATTTCTGGTGCCTTCCTGTTCCTTCTAGGAGCAGTGTTTATCCCTGCCCATGGCTGGTCTGCCTGGACCATTAGTTGCCTAAAGTAGGGTGGTGCAGGGCAATGGTTCTCAAAATGTGGTCTGGGGAGCCCTGGGCATCCCCATGACCCCTTTCAGGCAGTTCACAAGGTCAAAACTAATTTTATAATAGCACTAGGACATTATTTGCTTTTTCCCTCCTATTCTTTCCTGAGTACAGAGTGGAGTTTTGTGAAAGGATGGCGTCACCCCCCCGCCCAACAGCTAATGGAGTATGTGCTTATGGAGCCTTGTGTTTTAAAGTTTTCTCAGGGTTAACTTCCAATACAATAAATATTGACTGATATAACCCACCTAATAAACCAAAGTCCTTTGGATACTCTCAATAATTTTTAAAAATGCAAAGGGTTCTTGAGGCCACAAAGTCTGAAAACCACACAAGAGATTCATGTTTTAATCCCAACAATATTTCACACGATGTGCACAGAGCAGACCCTACTGGATATATGCTAACTCCCGTTAACTTCTGCATAGTCACAACAGAGAACCTTCCGCCCAGCACGGAGGCAGTGTTGTTTACTTGTTTCATTCACGGCTTTATTCAGAGACTGTAAAACTGTACGTCCTGACTCAGGGTAGTCTGTCCTGGGTCACCAGTTCCCATATGGGAGACATCATATCCCGCCAACCCCCACTACCATGGTCCCTACCATGCAAGGATGCACATGTAATCACGGAGAGGGAGGAGGAAGGGGGAGCTCCGGAACTCGGTGACTCCCCTTGCCTCAAACACACTTTCTGCCCTGAACCATTCTTTCCAGAGAGACTGCAGACAGTCGTGAGATGAGAAGAAAGCAAATTGGGTTTGGAGGGAAACATGTATCCCATACTAATGCTAAGTAATCTGTATTTGCACAGCTCTGGATAAACGACAAGGACGGATAACAATCTAGACAACATTTTCCACCTCCCCTTCCCAAGCGATACCCCACCCACATACTCAGAGACCACAGAGGCTCTCAAACAACCCGCTCTCCTCAAACCCGGCCCCTCTTCACCTCATTTCTAGGGGCATGGGATGCCAGCAAGACCAGCCATGGGCCCCACGTGGAAGCAGAGGCCCTCGGCAGACTGCAGGGGGCGCTCTCAGAAGGGACCACTCGTCCGGGGAGCTGGGAGCCGCAGCATCGCCTAGGGGCAAGTCCTTTCCCTATTTTAAGTTTCCTCCTTGGCATGAACATATACCATCTGAAATAAAACTGTGGGAGGTGGGGGGCGGGGAGAGCAGGGGGTGGGTAAAGGGAGTGTGGATGGGGGAAGGGTGCCCAGGGGCTGAATGAGTTGCAGATCTGTCTTACTCACAAGACTACAATTTCACTCTGAACATCATTAATCAGTTCAAGATCCGTAACCACAGCAATGCGAAGCCACCCTACAATAACCAAGGGTAGGGGTCCCAAGTCAGGAGAGAGGGGTGGGGGCGGCCCAAAGCTACACAAGGGCTGTCGATGAGGACAGAGGCTGAAGCACCACAGGCGGGGCGAGCTCTAACCCAGACTGTACCCTACTCACTACTCCCCCAATCCCTGCACTCACACCCACGGTAGCCACAGCAGCAGTGTGTACCCTGAAGACAGTTCCCAAACTCCATGGGGGAGAAAGTTAAACAAGTAGGAATTCTTGGTTTTGCGAGGCTCTGAGCACAGTAGCCGAGCACCTGACAGCATAAGCTGACAACCTGAATCCATGGGTCCTGCTGCCAGACCCTCAGAAGGACCGCAGATCACGGGAGGTCTAAAACACTCCGCCTTGCATCTCAAATAAAGCTTCCTGCGTACCACGTGCCTAGAACAGCTCACTTCCCTTGTTGGATGTTGTTTGCCCATTGTTTTGTGTGTCCCCCGAAGGCTCACAAGGTTCCCATTCCCCCCCTCAGTGGTATCTCTCGTGGTAGCTAGTTCACTGCTGGGAACACAGAAGGCATAAAGGCTGATGAGAGCAACCAGCCCCATGGCTAATATTACTGCACTATCTCTTCCCATATATCCCAGGCACCCATCTTCCTCACTCCCCCAATTTTCTATGGCAACCATTGCTGATGAAGAACCTTTAAACTCGGGTTGATTCATCTGTTTCCTAGAGAAGAAGCACAACCAATGGTTCTTGGTCTTGGGGCCAACACAATTCAGGTCCTCAAACCTGAGTTGTCCCAACCCAGATAAGCGGAGCCCCAAAATGCAGTGAGGGAATGTGCCTCTGTCCTCCAGGGTTGGATGCCTCCTTTTTTCCAGACGGCATCATATGGGTGCTCTCAATCAGTGGCTATTGTAGAGGGAGGGAATAGCACATAAAAGGGGGAGGAACAGGGAAGGGGGGAGGAGAGTTGAAAATAACTATTCATCCAAAACTTCACCCAAGAATGGGAATTGCTCTGGCCTCTTGGGTCACCCACAGACTTCAGAAACCAACATCCTACCCCCAAACAAGCATGGAAATCAGTTTGAAAGAAGAAGAAAATAATCAAACTTTTTTTTTTAAATAAGAGTCCCTGCTTTGAAAACTGAAATTCTGAATTTTTTCCTTGCTTTTCAACAAAAATGAGCTAATTGGTTCCATCATATCCCCATCCATCTGGCCATAATGGCAAAGCTTTCTTCTTCAGGATCCCATCTAGTCTTTCGTCTCTGCTCTAGACCCAGGGAGAGAGAAAGACCCGACCTCTCATCCCACTCCCCCAGAAGGGGAGCCAGGAAGAAGGAGAAAGCACAGAGGACACTATCCTTTCCCTCTCCCCACAAAGAGAAGCAGTGTCTCAGCTCAGACATCTCACATCAGTGAGAAACACCTCACTGATCCCTCCGGTCCCTTTAAGTCACTAGATCTTCACACCTCTTGCTCTTAGAACTATAATCCCTTAAAGAAAAGGCTTATGCATCTCCTCTGCCCAGTGCCAACCACAGCTGGTCCCTTTAAGTCACTAGATCTTCACACCTCTTGCTCTTAGAACTATAATCCCTTAAAGAAAAGGCTTATGCATCTCCTCTGCCCAGTGCCAACCACAGCTTGCATAGGAGGAAGGAAAGGCAACAGCCGTGATGTCAGGCCTGCAGACTGGCTCCCCACAGACGGGGCTAGAGAGAGCTGGGCTTCTACAGTGACAGAGACGTGTACATAGCACGATGGGGGCACAGGATCACGTGTCTTGCCACAGACCAGGCCCAAAGTCGCCTGAGATGGTAGGCCCCAGAGAAATCACTCTCAAGCTGCTGTGGAAGTGTTTGTACCTGAAGGCTTCAGGCCAGGACATTGCTAAGAGAACCCCAGAGCTGCCACATGGGATGGGTTTCATATCCAGGGCCTGACTTGTGAAGTGGGCATTCCTGAGATGGGTGGGAATGAGGGAGAGCCAATCCATCACTCCTCTCCAGACCATAGTCCTGATTCCGTACGGCGAACGCTAGGCTGCCCGAGCATCACCCCCTTGGTGAATTCCCCAAAGCCAGTGGGCTGCCATCGCGCTAAGCTTAGGGGACTTTTAGACCCCTCTTTTCCCTATACAGTCTGATGCAGGCAGTGGCCAGGGCTGAAAATAAAATTTTTGTAGCTCAGCTTCAACACAGCTAGGAGCTTAGTCAGACTCAGCTTAAAGCCTACTGCTTTGTCTCATCTGTATCAAAACCTTCCAACTAAGAAAATCAGCCTGCGAGCAGACATTCATTTTAGTGAAAAGTCAGGTCATGGCCCTGACTAATAGTGGATCACACCTGTACAAATCCAAAAGGCCCCAGGCCCCCAGGCTCCCCAGACAATAAAGGCTGTTTTCCTCCTGGGATGTTGGGGAGTTAACCCAGGGCAATATAGGCAAAAATCTACTTTTCTGGCTACGAGGACCCTCTTATGGCTCCTAAGGGACCAAAAGAGTCATTTCCTTCCAGCAAAGGCACCATTTCATCCACTGGCTTGGTCACAAGCCGTGTTTCTGCCAGGGCACCAGCACTGCTGGCTGCTAGTTCCCAGAGAGCTACTGTGAGTGGCATCCCCGCTGGATGCCTCCCTGGGGAACTTTCCAGGCAACGCTTACACACACATACATGTGCGCACACACACTTACAGTCAGCTCAGGCCTACAGGCCCCACCCGAGCTTTCTAGAGCAAAGCTAGGATCCAGGGTTGCAGAGCCCTGTTGCGCTGGAAGACACCCATCAGCAGTCTCACAGTGCAGCCTGCTGGGCATGAATGAAGGTGCAGCAGCAGGATGCAGGGGTGAGGGGTGCAGGGAAGGGTGTCTGCTTCCCCTCTGTCCATTTCCAACACCCGGGAAAGGAGCCTCAAACCCCAAACTGCCAGTTTAGGCTCGAAGGCCTGTGGGAAGGGAAAGACAGTTAGCCTTGGGGCTTTCAAAATGCAAACAATTCTCCCACCCCCACCGAGGTCTCAACTGCTCAAATGCTTTAGAATGTTCCAAATGTTCAGCATAAGAGAGGAGCCCTGGGGACCCACAGGAGGAATAGAAGCTCCATGCTGAAAACAAGGACTGAGTGTCCAAGGAAATAGGCGGGAGTACCTCTTGTGAGCTCCATATGAATCATCATTTCTAACTTATGTAAGACTCCGCTGCTTCGGCCAATCTTTCAGCACCAACACACAGGTACAATTTCTATGCGAGGCACCAAAAGGGTAGAGTTCACCTTAGTAAGTAGCAATGGAACAGCACTGACACAGTGTGAGGGCCAGTGATGGCTCAGGGAAGGCAGCCACGGTTGGGTGGGCTCTGTGGGTCCGGTGGGTCCTGACAGGTAGCGGCAGGAAAGATGGAGAAGCAGCTGGAGAGAAAGGGCGTGGAAAAACACCCACAGGACCTGGTGTCAGAGAGGGTAGTGGGCAGTGAGAAAGAGGGCAGAGGACAAAGAGGAGGGGAAGGAGGTGTCTTTGGAAGAATCAGAAAGAGTGAGCTGGGCCTTGGAAGGCAATGTAACGTGAGTCTCAGGAGGCGGCTACTGAGTGTGGGTAGCCATTCCCGACACCCTGCACCCTCTTCCCCCTTCATGAACCCTCCAGCAACCCGCTCTTGCTTACCTGTCTCTGCTTACCCACCTACTACCTCCGCTTGCTCCTCTTACCTCTGGCCCTTCCCTCTCTCCCCACTACTGCCTACTTTCTCCCTCCAGTAGCTCCTAGAAGTCGGAGAGTTTCTTATACCACTGGGTAGACAGCAGCCCCCCCGCCACCCCGCAGGGCCTCTACATGCACACTACCCAGTGTCCCGTTCCCTTCCCCTCCAGCTGGCCTCCGAGAGGTGCCTGGGTCCCCAGCCTTCTTCCCTCCCGGCCGAACCAGCCAAGCTGCTGGCCTCACCCAGGGACTGTGGGAGCTCCCTGAGCCATCTGCTGTGTGAGGAGCAGTGGCCAGTCTCTAGCTCTGCAGCATGCCATGCCCCGTCTAGACAGATTTGAGCTCTGTGTCCTCAGGAACAGCCAGACCCCAGAGCAGGGCTCTGCTCCAAAGGCAATTCTTCCCCTGCAGGTGAGGCTGCTTTGGTGGCCAAAACTGAGTGCGCACTGGAGACATTTCCCACTTAGCTGGCGGCCAGTCACCTGAAGTCTCTGGGGAAAAAGACAAGGCTCTCTGGTAGGGAGAATTCTTATTTTTTAATCATATTAAAAAAAAAAAAAAAAAAAACGAACGAGTAGTTGGAGAAAACAGGCGACAGAGTGGGTGGCCACTTGGGATGCAGAGAGAAAGATCAAAGCCCACCAGGCACGGAGGAAACAGCCACACCAAGGCTGTGGCCCAGAGAACAGTCTAGGTGGCCCGTGCTCCATACAAGGCAGCCTGGGAACGGGAGGCTCGGGGTGAGGAAGCCTCAGTCACAGGCACCCCGTGGCCCTGCTCCGCGACCCCAGCACTGCAGTTAACGGTCTCCAGCTGGAACAAACACCTGCTGTCAAGAGATGTCCAGCCAAGCTCCCAGTTCCCCGGGAGGGCCGGCGTATCTCTGTGTGGGCGGTGAACCTACCCAAACGGCGGCCCCCAGGCTACTTTCGTCTTCCAAGGAGAAGCTGGAGTTCCTCCCTCTGGACACAATCCTTCTGGCTGCTGCCCCTCTCATAATCCCAGCCCAGGGCAATTAACCAGGAACACTCTCTGTGTTTACCGGCTGATTAATTAGCTCCTTCTAAGAGCCACAAGTGACTGTGTGACAGTGAGGCCATTATGTCAGGCATGGGGCCAAAAGTGCCCATCTTTCCCAAATGAGTATGCTACCAAATTTCCTCCCAAGTCCCTCAGTTCAACCTCCCATTTTTTTAACCCAATTTATGATAACCAGGATCCTGAAGACCGTGGAAAGAACATGGCTTGCCCGAAGAAGCAACAGGCCATAACGGTGAGCCCAGTCTCCACTCCCAGCCCAGTGCTTTCCCACCTCACAGTGCTGCCTCCCAACCTTCCAGCTCGGCTCAACAAGCCCACGGAGCTGCTAGAGCCCTCAACCCACTTTAGGCTAGTCAGACCTATAGCATTCTAGTAAGTTCTTTCAAAGGACTTTCACTAACATTTGGTAGAAGCTAGGGAAACTCCCAAAGTACCAGGACATCATCTGAGGGGCAGCACTGAAGGGAGGGATTCCAAGACCCTGTCTCTTCTTCATTCTAATGTGAAGAAGCCAGAAACTGATATGCCCTCTCAGACCAGCCAGCTCATTCCTCATGAGATTTGCCGGGTCTTCCCCTTCTCTGGTCCACGCTATGGCCACTTGCTCATAACCTAAGAATCTGCTTCACCCCATCCTTCTCCAGAACAAATTTGAAGGGCAATGTGTAAGAGTGATAACTGCATTCATACCCCAGCTCCACCCACAAACAGAGGAACAGGCAGGGAAAGAGAGACCACAGTGCTAAAGACCTCAAGACGGAAGTCATGGTGTATCCGTTATGTTACCTGCTGCCTCACACAGACCCCAACCCCCATCCCCACCCCTGAGCTGCTTCCCCATGTGTCAGACATACAGCAGGACAATACAGCCCAGAAAGGCAGGTCCCTCTGCTTGGCCAATAGATGGCCAGGGGTTAAGAGGGTTGACGGGTATGTTTCAGCATTTGCAGCTCTACGTTCCTCCCAAGAGTGCCCCTCACATCTTACCTGATGAGGTCAATAGGTTGAAACTTATAGAACACTCCGTAGCGTGCCCATTCTCGATACAGCAGCTAAAAAAAGAAAAGGGAAACAGATTAGGGGTGGTGAGGGAAACCATTCACCTTTTTGTTCACCTTTAGCAAATCAGAATTTTATCCCCCACAACCACCCTAGCAAGTCAAAACTGAGTCCCCAAAGCCCAGCTTCTAGGAAAATTCTCCCAAGACATCCACGAGGAGGGTCTCCAATGGTGGGAGGCTATAGAGGCTGACTGCCCTTCCCCACGTACTAAAGGTGACCTTCCTCACACTCCAGGACAGACTGCTGCACCTGCCAATCATAACCCCACCTTCTTCACTCCCTCGCCTGGTTTAGTCCAGCAAAATGAGCCTGCTATATTCCCTCATTCCTTCATGAAACAAGTGTTTCTTGAGCATCTACTACGTGCCAGACACTGGAGAGCACTGTAAGCAAGAGTCTTTGCTGCCGTAGAGCCTACACCCTGACATGTGGAAACAGATAGAAACACATCAACATACAGGATTTATAAATGCCACAGAAAGCTAAATCAAGGCAAGGGAGCAGAACACGAAGGGCAAGGGAGTAGGGTTGGGTGCTATTTCAGACAGATGGCAAGGGAAGGCCTCTCTGAGGTGACAGCTGAGCTGAGACCTGAGGGAAGTGAGGGAATACGCCCGGCAGAGGAACACTCTTCCTGTGCAAAGGCCCTGAGAAAAAAAGACTTGTGGTATGTCCTGGGGAAACAGGGAAGCCGTGTGGCCGGGGCAGCGTGATTGTGAGGCGAATAGGCAGAGATAGCATCAGAAGGTACTGAGGTGGCAGCTCACTTGGGGGTTTGCGGGCCACGCTAAAATCTTTGCACTCTGCAGGAAGCCAGGGGGAGCCGTGCAGCAGTGGGGAGAGACCACCCAGCTTGGACCACATATCGCTCATGCCAGCCGCCATGTGGAGAAGAGACTGAGAGCAACCATAGGAGCAGGGGTCTCTGTAGCGGTCTAGGAGACATGAAGGTGGTCTTCCCCATGGAGGCGGTGACTGCATGTGCTGTGGAAGAGCAGGTGGGGAAAGACAGGACCAGGAGTTCACTTTGGGGTGCGTTCATTTGAGGCACCCTGTAGGCATCCCCCTGGGGCTACTGAGTATGCAACCGGATGCAAGTGTCTGGATTTCAAAGGAGTGTCGACCTCCTAAATGTACAAGAAGATGAAAATTTGGGAGGTGTCTGACGGGAGATGATTTATAAGGTCATTGAGCTATGGATGCAACCAACAAGGGAGAGGAAGTAGGTAAAGAAGAGGTGTGACAGCTGGGACCTGGTGTGGCGACCTTCAGAGGCCGAGGAGATGAGGAGCAGCAAAGGAGACACAGGAGCCACCAGGGATGTCCAGGGCTAGAAAGGTGTGGTGCGCCAGAAGCAAAGGGACCGCTGGTCTCAAAAAGAAAACAACGTCCTGCTGTGTCAAACACTGCTGACAGGCCAGTTCAGGTGAGAATGGAGAAGCGACCTCCAGGTTTGGTGACTTTAAGGTCACTCGTGACCTTGATAAAAGTGGTTTCCATGGATGCGTGGGGCCAACGCCTGAGCGGAACACATTCTAGAAGTTACAGGAGGAAATGATGCACCCACACACAGAGGTGTGCCATCTTGTGATATCTGAACGGCAACTTTAGTAGAACTAGCACGTGGACAAAACCTAGGTGTCACCACCGGGGCAAATGGCATTTCAGTTTCAAACACTTGGCCGGCAGGCTTCACAGATTATCCACAAGTAAATGAAGTAATTAGACATCATCTAGATATCCACAATGAGACATTAGCATGTAATCAAATTATATGTCTAGAATTGACAAGTCTGCAAGACACTGGCTATCTTGTCATGTTCTCTAGTCCCCTTACCCAGCACACAGAAGTCACAAGGCATTCTGACCAGGAGAACCTGCCCTAACCAGGTATTTTGGATAGCTAGTTGAACAGCAGGAGGTCATCCTTTTCACCTCAGACCCTTTAAAGACATGATTTTTTTCACAAACTGACATAAGAACTGGCATTCCTACTTAATGGGTTTAGACTTTTATTATCATAGTATCTCCCAGCAACAGCAACACTGAACCCGAAAATATACGGACACAGAACAAATGGCAGCCACACTTAGCACCACCTGTGAAGGAGGAAACCCGGACATAAATAAAGGGGTCCCTCCGAGCCTGACTGGTGGGCCAGGATGTGAATCCACAAGTTCGGAGGCCGCTCCTTCCAGGCAGGCTCCTAACTGAATCTTACTGTTCTCATTAGATCGTCTCCTCCCCTTCACCGCAGGTGCTTCTACTGCCCTGGGTCTTTATTCCCTCCCTTGGTGCAAGCCCTGCCCTCCCTAGCACCTGGCAGTCACAGTGACATCATTTGTGGCCCAGAGGGAGGCCAGCGTGCGTCAGGAGGTATGGGCAAGGACTCCCCTGAGGGCTGTGGCTCGTCACTGCCTGCCTCACAGGCTCTGACCTCTGGAGCAGATTCCTCTCCGAGTCACGGATCAAGCCAAAAGCTAAGCCTGCGAGCTCCAATCTGCCACTGCCCTGGAGGGAGAGACGAAAGATGTCCCTGAGAACCAGTATGGCACAGGTGGCTCAGGCTCAAACTGAAAGCCACCCTCACCGGCCTTACCCTGAGTGGGATCCCGGGCATGCTATAAGAAACACCCTTTCTCAGTGTGCTGCCTTCTGAGCACGAAGCTGGATTCAGTCTGTGGCTGTGGATGAGGGGTGAGCCAAGAGAGCTGAGTGAGCCTGGGGCAGATGGGCTGGATGGGCACCGAGGACATCCCAGGGTAGCCCTGCAAGGGATCGACAGCCACAGAGCACCAGACCTGGGAGTGTCACAGCCGTTAGGGCCGAATGCCCATGTGGCTACGCCCCGACCAGCTCACGCCTCCCTGCAGGGGTGAGCAGCACCGTAGACCCTTCCCCATCTCTATGCAATGTTCACTTGCACATACTCAGAAACCAAGGGGGCCACGCTAAAGCCCAGGCCGCAGGGTCCCAGAAAAGACTAGCAGTCAGGGCAAAAGGCGGCGTGCTCTGGAGTCTCTGCCCCAGGGGGATGAGTATGGTGGAGTAAAATGCAGGGAGACATCCACAGTGTCTTAGAACAATCCCTTGAAATGGGCAGTGTCTAGAGCCTCCTAATGCCGCTTTTAGCAAACCCACTCTCTCCCTCAGAGCTACACCAGTGTCCTCTTCACGACTGGCCATGCCTGAGAATAGATTAGGGAAAGTCTGCAGCTCCCTCTCCATGGACAGTGCCTTATATCAGAGGCCCTGAATGTAATTCTAGACATGTCAGCCCTACCCCAAACCTCTACGGGGACCACCCCGCCTGATGGATCAGAGCATTCAAGCAGCCAGTCGGCTCCCTAGGGATCACACTTGATAGTGGGTCAGTGGGTTTAAGTATTTCATGAAACCATAAAGGAGCCCAACTGTGAAAACCATTCACAATGCCGAGAATGGCAAGATGTTTGTGACTCCTGGCTCTCTCGAAGGCCTCAGGCTCCTCAGACAGCCAGACTCCAACAGGAAGAAAGATGCCGCCGATGGACAGCTGGTGATGGGACAGGGTGAACTGAATGGGAAAGAAAGGAATTCTACTCCCAGATCCTGTAATGACCTGTTCGAATTGTTGGCAAGTCACTTCAACTCTGTAGGCCTCCTCCATTAGCAAACTGAGGGCAGAAGGGGACAACCCAGGACAAAAGTACATTTCTGGTCACAAAAACAGAACTCTCTTTACACACCTTTTCATGGGGTCACTTTATAACCATTCAGTAGAGAAGACAATCATCTGCAGAAGCTGGAAAACCCAAGGCCCAGATTTCAACACTGCTAAAGAGAAGCACAGTCCAGTGATGGACCTTAGGGTCCCCTGTACATGGGTGAGGAAGCTGCAGGGAGTGGCGGGGCTCAGGCAGCCCTCTGAAGATGCTTACGGTCACTTCCTTGCAATGCTTGAGAAAACCAGGCACGTCTGGCTCATGTGGATTTAGGTGGCTACGGGCAGCGAGGGGAGACCCATCCACACCCACGCTGCTCCCTCTTCCTGCTGCTGTGCTTTCTAGAAAGGCGGAAAACCCCTGCTCTCCAGAGGCAGGGTGCGTCTTGTTAATTACCCTCCAGGAATGGGGAGAGAGAGACTTCCAGCCCCTAGCTGGAGCTGAGTCATCCAGACCATACAAATGCACTAGGCAAGCTGAAAGGGAAGAAGACTGCATTCTCAGGGGCCCCCGGGCTTTCCTGGGATCTGCCCAGGAGGAGCCTGGACCTCCAGGAGATCAGGGGAACAGGCACAAACTGCAGGGAAGAGTAAAGGAGGACATGTAGGTACTGGCATGATGGGCAACTTGGGATGCCCTTGCAAGTCACCTCTACGGGCCCCCAGAGGCAATCCCACTGCAGCTCCTGACCCTTCTCCACGCCCTGCAGCAACAGATGTGAGGATTCTCCCTGGCACCCAACCAAAATCCGTTTGCAGTCCTCTCCAAGAACACTAGACTATTACAATGCAATTAAAACAGATCAATATGCTGCACGTATTCAGAGATTTGGATTATTTCTTCACGAGGATCCTTTTAGGCCCCACCCATATACTGAAACTGCGGGAACAAGCCAGCACTGCGCTGAGACTTCCCCTCGCCATACCCGAGATGCTCAGGAGCTGCCTATACAGGGCTGGCTGGGGCTGCGGACGCCAGGGTTTTCATCCTGACTTGACAATCATTTACCGCCATTGGAACCATCTCCTCACCTTGCTGGGAATCCGTTTTCCAACCCAAATGGACGGAGTGGGGCGGGGAGGGAATTTGCCCTCTCTCATGGATCACCTCTCTCCCCATCACAGGAAAGCCTATTTCCCTAACCATGACCCTGGCAGAGGAAAATAAGGACTGGCCAGCAAGCTGAAGGCAAAGCCACAAGGAAGGAGCCTCCTGTCTTTCAAAGACATCTATCAGCCTTTTGACGTCAACTCTGGTAAGTATCCACCGAGGTACAGCTCCTTCCGAGCTGCTCTGTCCCTACCTCCCAACGTCTACCCATTCTGCCAGTTAGGCTGTGCGCTGGGAATAATTCTATTGGCCTACACAAAACATTTCCTGGAAGGAAAAATTTCCGTTACAAGATTGTGTTGTTAACAATAACAACATCATTCCAAAGACAAATGAACATCTATTTCAAATGGTCTACAATTTGCTTCCCTCTGCCTCCGTGCAGATAACAGAGGTCTGGCTGATTTCTCCCCCGAGTTATTGTGTGTTCCTGGTCTCTGGAATGTTCCTGTAAAGTGCTCCACCTAGCCGGGCTGGGGTCACCACCCACTCAGCAGGAGGACTCTTAGGTGGGCAGCAGTGGCTATCACCCTTTAAAGGGGAGGAATGTGAAATGAGAGAGCGGGAGGACAGAAAACGGTTGGGGTGAGCTAGGCGAGATGTGAGGAGAAACGCTTCCTCCTTTTCCTTTAACTCTGATCCGGGACTTTTCAGGAAATTAAACACCGAGACTATTAGCATCAGATAGAAAACAGATGAGGTTAAGACATGGCAGTACTACAGCAGATTCCCTGGGCAGGCAGAGAGGGGACATGTGTAAGCAATCACAGCAGTATTTCTGGAAAAGACCTTTTATGTTTTTAATACTTAACACTTCATAACAGGGACTAATAGGCAGGATAAAAAGGAGGCTGCTCAAAAGGCAACTTGGGGGATGAATAATTTTCCAGACAACAGAGCAGGGGTGGGAGGGATCTCCTCGGGCTTCAATTCCTCAGCCCTCCCGCCCCGGCCCTCCCTCCTCTGCTCGCCAGAGTTGCTGATGGCTGGGAGAAGCTGGGTGGGAGAATGGCATGAAGGGGTTGACAGCCAGATGAGGCAGTCCCCACTAAAGAGGCAGGTGGCGCTTAGAGTGCCATGTCATGGCGGGGGAGGGTGGTGCACCCATGCAGAAGAACCGGGGTCTGGAGACGGAGGTAAGGGCAGGTGCTGTGATTGGCACAGGAGGGGTCCTTCCAAAGGGGCTATTCCCTCACTTAACTGTAACCTCTGATTCCCAACTGCCCAGAGCATACTGAGCCTCCCTCTCCCTCAGGTTTCTATACCCGACTTGTCTGCCTCGAGGGTAAGAAGAATAAGTTAAAGATCATCCCCCCCACCCTGAGAAAAAACCACAACGGCATGGATAATAATATGTTTTTAACAGGGACACTGGCTTTGGAAGTCAGAAGCGTCCCAAGTCTCCTCTCTGTTCATGGTGGCAGTGTCACTATGGGCAAGGCGCTCACTCTTTCTGTGTCTCACTCTCCCCACCTAGAAATGACAGGATTTGGACTCTCAGTGTTTCTCAGTTGCGGCCCCCTGGTCACTGGGGGTGGGACAGCTGGAGACCTCAGAATGGTGAGCAGTGCTGGCCCTCCAGGCACTAAATGCCCACAGCACCCCCCCCCACACACACACTGTCATGTCGGTGACCAGAAGTGGCCCCCACATTTCCAACCCCTGGAGGCCAAGGAGCTGTGAAGAACTGCTGGAAAATACGTAAGCAGGTAAACAGAACTTTCAGGACATTTGGAGCTAGTCCCACACCCACCCACGGTCCCCTGTGCCCCAGTGCTGTGTGCAGCTGCGGGCCAGCTTACCTTCCTATCATTCGTGTCGTCCCCTGGGCTGTCGTATTCACCCTGCAACAGAGAAAGGAGTGCTGCTGCATAAAGCCAAGGGAATTATCAAAGCCAGAGCAAGGATTTTCTTTTCTATTCTCTGGCGTCATCCCTTTCTCTCATTCCCCTTTTGAGGAAAGTCAAAAGCATGCCATGGTAAGGAGCCAATATTCCGTGTTGTTAGGCAGGAAAGCGTGCAGTGTTTCCTGTGGACAGCCTCTCACACAAAGATGCCCCCCTCCAGTGCATCCACGATCAGCCTGTGCCTCCTCAGAGCAAAGGCAATGGCAGAGCGCGCGCCCAGTAGACCGTCCGACATCACCCTGGGCCACGGCACACTCCCCCCACCCCCGTCCACAAGTGGCAGCACCAGACATCCTATCTGCCCACAGCAAAGCCATCAGTGGGGAGAGACTGTCACCTGGAAACTCCTTCGGACACTCAGGGAGCACCCCCCGCCCTGGCAGCCTCATGGGGCATAACCGTGTGACCCACGCAAAGGAAGTGACCAGCCAGGGGCCAAAGCCGCTGTGAGGGCATCTCATCCATGGGCCAGTTAAGTTCTTCATGAAGCATCCCGAAGAATGTCACTGCCCTGTTTCTAACATGGGGATGTTTCTAACACAATCCCCCATCAAGGAAAGCTTTCCTTACAGTCTCTCTGTCTTCTCTGCTTAACCAAACAAGAGTCTAAGGAATTTTGAGAGATTTCACCACCTCCTCCTCCCTTCAGACACTTGCATGCCTCGCCAGCCTTCTCACACCACCTCCCAAAAGCACCGCAGGGAGCATGGGGAACGCTCACATCCAAACCAGCTTGCCACGGGGGCAATGCCAGGAGAGACAGTTGTCTCTGGGGAGATTACTGTGGGCCCCGAGGAGGCCAGAATCACCCCAGGTATTCGAGCGGCGTGACTCCGTTCGTCCCCGCCTGGCATGCCTTCAGCCACGGTGTCACCTGAGGCACGCAATCATTTGAAGACTGCGGGGAGCACGCGGCAGAAAGGATACTCACGTCATGGAGAGGGTAGGCAGCCTCATAGATATTGTTTGCTATCAGAGAGTTAATGCCTGTGGAAGGAGGGAAGATGAAAAAGGTAACTGTAGGGCAGGGGTTTCTCAAATTAACCTCTGCCCATCAGGAAACATTATCCCCCACCACCTCCCCAGCTGAGGCTCGCTGTGTGCTCGTCACCCCCAGTCTAGAAGTTTCTGTGGAGCTTTAGTTCTCAGCACAAGAATGATATTTGTATTTCCCAAATACAAAGTTATGGTCCAGGATCAAATGTGCTCTCTAACCTCATGTGCCCCTGTCTTCACGCCCCCTAGACACCATAGACACTCCATCCCCAGCACCACGACTGTCCAGTGATACCACCTGTGTTCAGTGACAGTGCAGGAATGACCCGATAGATTACTGTCATTAGGATCAATAAAATTACGTCAGAGCATCCCACAGCACGTTCTTAGAACTCATTTCTGGTGCCTTCCTGTTCCTTCTAGGAGCAGTGTTTATCCCTGCCCATGGCTGGTCTGCCTGGACCATTAGTTGCCTAAAGTAGGGTGGTGCAGGGCAATGGTTCTCAAAATGTGGTCTGGGGAGCCCTGGGCATCCCCATGACCCCTTTCAGGCAGTTCACAAGGTCAAAACTAATTTTATAATAGCACTAGGACATTATTTGCTTTTTCCCTCCTATTCTTTCCTGAGTACAGAGTGGAGTTTTGTGAAAGGATGGCGTCACCCCCCCGCCCAACAGCTAATGGAGTATGTGCTTATGGAGCCTTGTGTTTTAAAGTTTTCTCAGGGTTAACTTCCAATACAATAAATATTGACTGATATAACCCACCTAATAAACCAAAGTCCTTTGGATACTCTCAATAATTTTTAAAAATGCAAAGGGTTCTTGAGGCCACAAAGTCTGAAAACCACACAAGAGATTCATGTTTTAATCCCAACAATATTTCACACGATGTGCACAGAGCAGACCCTACTGGATATATGCTAACTCCCGTTAACTTCTGCATAGTCACAACAGAGAACCTTCCGCCCAGCACGGAGGCAGTGTTGTTTACTTGTTTCATTCACGGCTTTATTCAGAGACTGTAAAACTGTACGTCCTGACTCAGGGTAGTCTGTCCTGGGTCACCAGTTCCCATATGGGAGACATTATATCCCGCCAACCCCCACTACCATGGTCCCTACCATGCAAGGATGCACATGTAATCACGGAGAGGGAGGAGGAAGGGGGAGCTCCGGAACTCGGTGACTCCCCTTGCCTCAAACACACTTTCTGCCCTGAACCATTCTTTCCAGAGAGACTGCAGACAGTCGTGAGATGAGAAGAAAGCAAATTGGGTTTGGAGGGAAACATGTATCCCATACTAATGCTAAGTAATCTGTATTTGCACAGCTCTGGATAAACGACAAGGACGGATAACAATCTAGACAACATTTTCCACCTCCCCTTCCCAAGCGATACCCCACCCACATACTCAGAGACCACAGAGGCTCTCAAACAACCCGCTCTCCTCAAACCCGGCCCCTCTTCACCTCATTTCTAGGGGCATGGGATGCCAGCAAGACCAGCCATGGGCCCCACGTGGAAGCAGAGGCCCTCGGCAGACTGCAGGGGGCGCTCTCAGAAGGGACCACTCGTCCGGGGAGCTGGGAGCCGCAGCATCGCCTAGGGGCAAGTCCTTTCCCTATTTTAAGTTTCCTCCTTGGCATGAACATATACCATCTGAAATAAAACTGTGGGAGGTGGGGGGCGGGGAGAGCAGGGGGTGGGTAAAGGGAGTGTGGATGGGGGAAGGGTGCCCAGGGGCTGAATGAGTTGCAGATCTGTCTTACTCACAAGACTACAATTTCACTCTGAACATCATTAATCAGTTCAAGATCCGTAACCACAGCAATGCGAAGCCACCCTACAATAACCAAGGGTAGGGGTCCCAAGTCAGGAGAGAGGGGTGGGGGCGGCCCAAAGCTACACAAGGGCTGTCGATGAGGACAGAGGCTGAAGCACCACAGGCGGGGCGAGCTCTAACCCAGACTGTACCCTACTCACTACTCCCCCAATCCCTGCACTCACACCCACGGTAGCCACAGCAGCAGTGTGTACCCTGAAGACAGTTCCCAAACTCCATGGGGGAGAAAGTTAAACAAGTAGGAATTCTTGGTTTTGCGAGGCTCTGAGCACAGTAGCCGAGCACCTGACAGCATAAGCTGACAACCTGAATCCATGGGTCCTGCTGCCAGACCCTCAGAAGGACCGCAGATCACGGGAGGTCTAAAACACTCCGCCTTGCATCTCAAATAAAGCTTCCTGCGTACCACGTGCCTAGAACAGCTCACTTCCCTTGTTGGATGTTGTTTGCCCATTGTTTTGTGTGTCCCCTGAAGGCTCACAAGGTTCCCATTCCCCCCCTCAGTGGTATCTCTCGTGGTAGCTAGTTCACTGCTGGGAACACAGAAGGCATAAAGGCTGATGAGAGCAACCAGCCCCATGGCTAATATTACTGCACTATCTCTTCCCATATATCCCAGGCACCCATCTTCCTCACTCCCCCAATTTTCTATGGCAACCATTGCTGATGAAGAACCTTTAAACTCGGGTTGATTCATCTGTTTCCTAGAGAAGAAGCACAACCAATGGTTCTTGGTCTTGGGGCCAACACAATTCAGGTCCTCAAACCTGAGTTGTCCCAACCCAGATAAGCGGAGCCCCAAAATGCAGTGAGGGAATGTGCCTCTGTCCTCCAGGGTTGGATGCCTCCTTTTTTCCAGACGGCATCATATGGGTGCTCTCAATCAGTGGCTATTGTAGAGGGAGGGAATAGCACATAAAAGGGGGAGGAACAGGGAAGGGGGGAGGAGAGTTGAAAATAACTATTCATCCAAAACTTCACCCAAGAATGGGAATTGCTCTGGCCTCTTGGGTCACCCACAGACTTCAGAAACCAACATCCTACCCCCAAACAAGCATGGAAATCAGTTTGAAAGAAGAAGAAAATAATCAAACTTTTTTTTTTAAATAAGAGTCCCTGCTTTGAAAACTGAAATTCTGAATTTTTTCCTTGCTTTTCAACAAAAATGAGCTAATTGGTTCCATCATATCCCCATCCATCTGGCCATAATGGCAAAGCTTTCTTCTTCAGGATCCCATCTAGTCTTTCGTCTCTGCTCTAGACCCAGGGAGAGAGAAAGACCCGACCTCTCATCCCACTCCCCCAGAAGGGGAGCCAGGAAGAAGGAGAAAGCACAGAGGACACTATCCTTTCCCTCTCCCCACAAAGAGAAGCAGTGTCTCAGCTCAGACATCTCACATCAGTGAGAAACACCTCACTGATCCCTCCGGTCCCTTTAAGTCACTAGATCTTCACACCTCTTGCTCTTAGAACTATAATCCCTTAAAGAAAAGGCTTATGCATCTCCTCTGCCCAGTGCCAACCACAGCTGGTCCCTTTAAGTCACTAGATCTTCACACCTCTTGCTCTTAGAACTATAATCCCTTAAAGAAAAGGCTTATGCATCTCCTCTGCCCAGTGCCAACCACAGCTCCTACACAGCCTGACCTGGCCAGGCCTGGCAACACGGTTCCTTGGCACCCAGAGGATCAGGGTCAAGGAACAGAGCAGGGTGGGCTCAGGGGCCAGGCCCGTACCTGAAAACACACACTCAGAACACAAAACCCAAGGCCTAGCATTTAGCTTCCAAGACATCTCTGGTTTCCCGGACACAAAGGATCGACCAAAGCATGGTTTATGGTCGGCCTCCCAAAGAGAGCCTCATTAAATCTACAAGAGCTGCTGGGTGACAGGGACCACAGCTCTGGTCCCTCCAGGCCAAACTCAAAGGAAACTTTCATCCAGTGGGACAGGTACTTAGAGGAGTGGTAAACTCTTGAAAACCCATTTGGTTTTGATTCCCCCCCAGAACAGGGCCCAGTCCGCCCGGCATTCTGCTTTCATCCCGTGCTCCAGCCGGACGTAAATCTAAACCAGAGGTCCCAGACGGTGCATTTAACAGAGACTATATTTACCCATCACCAAATTGTCTTGACGTGTGCTTAATTACTTAAATGCCTTTAATCCCGAGCCTTTTCTTCTAACAAAATATAAACCAGTTCAGTTGGATGAATGATAAACCAGATGTTTACAACACACAACACGGTCTGGCTTCGGTCAAAATAATTAAGACATCGTCTCCTGAGTGGGGAGGAGAGATGCCCGAAGCATACATTTGTTGAAATGCTCTGACACCGAAGTGTCTATGAAAATGTAGTTCCATCAATCTGTAATTTTCTGTCCATGAAGAGGAAGCAATAACTTCCATACGAAAGAAGTAGAAAAGGTATCTCTTTCCCTCTGACGTGGTCAAGGGGGCTTGGCTTTCTCTCCACAGTGAAGTGCACTTTAAAGGCTTATAGGCAATGATACTGCAATAATGTTGTATGTACTCATCGTGGTGGGCACTGGACAATGTACAGAATCATTGAATCATGATGTTGGACACCTGAAACTAATATAACACTGCATGTTAATTACACTTCCATTTTTAGAAAGGCATCCCATGATAAGGTGAATGTGCAGGACCCTGAGAGTTGATCTTAGATTACATTGACTAATGAGGCATCATGGGGTCAGGCCAAGTTTCACTGGGCCAAGACTGCTCACATACTACCACCACCATGCAGAACCCAAACTCACAGATATATCTGTCTCTGAACACCATATGTGCTATAGTTTGTAATCCCTCACTTCCGGGGTAAATAAAGAGGGAAAGGTTGGGTTACAGAAGAAATACTCCCAATTACAAGTTAGACCATCAGCCAATGCCAATACACCCAGACTTTTTGATGGTCAGTAACCCTTTCTTTGCCTTCTTATGCTTGTTTTTACCCTCCTGCACATCCTTCCACCAAAGTGGTGGGGGGAGGAGAAAGAGAGTCTAAGGGGCCCTACTGCTGGCTAGGACAAAAAGAGACTGAACTAAATGCCCACATGACAAATGTTAGCAAAGTACTAACAACAATCAAGCTCTTCACAGAGACACCTTGGTTATCTTTGTATACTTCAGAAAACCAATGGCCAAATCCCCAGAGGACAGAGCACGCTGCACCATTCTTTCCATTCCCAGATGTCAGTAGGCCAAGAGGGCGGAGGCTGCCTGCCCATAATCAGCTTTATCTAACTTTAAAGTTCCTAAGAACTTTAACTTTAAAACTCTAAGTTTTAACAGGATAGCCTGTTAAAACTGTAGCCCCTGGCGCCCCGCCCCTGCAGATTCTGATCCAGCACATACGGTGTGGGGCCCGGGGAGCCGGGGCTTTCAGAGATGCACCAGGGGACTCAGATACCCACGGAGCACATCACACCTGAGCCATGTCACCAATGGCCACGGGAGAAGGAGCGAGGTAGGAGTGCATCTTTGCTCCCAACCACCCTGGCTAGCAGTCCTGAATCCTCACCTTCCCTTCCACTGTCTACTCCCATGTTCTTTGAGGTCCACAAATATTGTGCAATTCAAGTCCTGGCTATGGCCCGGGGACCTGCTCGCCGTGAATTTATAGGAAATCCAGTCCCTTCTCTCAGCCTAGCTGGTTCTTATGGAAAGGAGACTATGTTGCTCCTTTGAATCCAAATTTGTGAAATGCTGGAGCTGGAATTAGAAGCTTCGAGCACACTGAGGGGTCCTTCTTTATGTTATAAGAGAATAAAGAAATGGGCCCAGAGGGGGGCTGTGACTTGACCTACGGTTCTCAATTTGTTCATCCCGGAGCTGAAATGCCACCTGCTTCTCAGCCTTGTTGGGTGTGTGCCTATCTTCTTTTGGCCCCTTCTAGATACACTCTTTCCCTTCTCTATCTGACATGAATGGGCTCCCTTGCTCTCTGGCTTTCTACTGGGTTTGGCAGGTCAGAGGGAGATGGGACCCTCTGACCTCCTCCTTGAACAGCTTCTTTCCATGGGTCTCCGCTACTCTGCTCTGTCCATCCATGTTCCAGTAACCTCTCTCTCGCCTCACGGATCTACAGCTAGGAAGAGCTTTACTGCTGCTCATTCCAGGCATTCCCAACTCCCTGTCCCCACCTTTGGAAATGGTGTCGCAATATTCCCACCTTAAATTATCCTACTTTGATCATGTCATTTGTTCCCGTTGGGACCGTGATTCTCTGGAGTGGCTCCCATCATGTCTTCTGTCTTATTTGCTCTCCTTGTATGTGTCTCTCTGACCGCACAGCCACGTAGCGCCTTATTACCTCTTCTCAAATGCTAATGTAGCCCCACAAGAGCAGGGATTGCTGTGTGTTGTGTCTAGCTGATTCACTACTCTATCCCTTAGTTCTAGAACAGGAAGGACACATAGTAGGTGCTCAGTAAATACCCACTGAATAAATGAATGGATGTTATACCAGGAAGACCTCAGCTTCCACCTCTCTGGGAAGTCTTTCCCCAAAAGCCTCATCCATTTATTAATTTATTTTATTTTATTAATTAATTTAAAGAGCCAGGATATCTGGGGTTTAAATCTGGCTCTAAATTTCTGATCTTAGGCAGCCTGTTCATCTCTCCGCCCTGAAATTGGCTAACCTCTGCTGACCCTATTCTGTGTGGTGGTTTCAAGGATCACACAAGAAGTGAGTGTAGAAGCGTACTTGTACAATGGGTCCTTATAGTTCTGGTTATAGTCATACCTTATGTGTTCAGAGATCTCTTATCTGCTTATCTCAGTTCTCACTACAGAGAGCCCAGAAGAAAGAAAAAGTACGTAGATCTCAAAAAACCCATTCCCTAATGTTGCGGACCCTCACCACAGCAGAATCCCACAGACCCTCCCTTAGTGCATTTGCTTTCTCTCTCTCTCTTTACCCCAGATTCTCACAAGTTTGTTCTTCTGTCTCCCTGACAGCAAAAGCAAAACAGAAAGAGCAGAATTCAGAGACAGAGGTTATCAGAGTCAGAAATTCAAGATATCAGAGAGTGCAGAGCAAACAACCCTAACAATACTTGGATGATTATTAAGGAAACATTTTAAAAACTTGTATTCTTAATGATGATCCTGAATCATCCAAAAAAAGGTTACATATGCATCTATACAGAGAAGGTACCTTGATCTATCCTATATAAGAAAGCAGGTAATAGTACAAGAGATTTCAGAAAATTTTCTGTATAAAAAGACGTCGCTGAGGACCTCAAGAACTAAACCACTAACCCATATTCCCCTTTCACTTTGGTTCAAGGTCAAATTTGCAGCCCAACTGCAGGAACTACAGGGACTTGTGGTTTGAATATCTGTATTCTATTTTTTTCCCCTAGTTTTGGCATTCTATTTTAATTTGTGTTTTTCCTGGTTCTTATTTCTTAATTTATTTATATTATGCTGTTTTATTGTTTTTCTTGTAAGCCGCCTCAGAAATTTTGTGGAACAAGACGGGAATATAAATAATTCCACACATGCGACTTGCATACAGCCTCATGCTTCGCAAAAGTAGGCACTCAAATATATGTAGTTTCCACAATGAAAAAAAAAAGTGATAATACCGAATAAATGGAAGTATTTCCAAATTATCATTATCTTTCGTATATTTTCCATCTTCGATTCTAATCTTTCTTTATTTTCACTATCTTCTAATTCCCTTCGTAACTTGGTACACTGGCAAAGAGAATAAAGCTTTGTAATCTGGCCGCTATAATGACCATATTAAAGGTAATTCCCGGGCTAAAGAATCAACAAAAATACCTTAGAAAACAATGCCAAGCACTGTTCTCCCTTTTTCTCTTCTTTTTTATGAGGCAACAATCCTCTGGAGGAATCCAACTCAATTCTAGCCATTTGTGTTTCTCTATAAAAACAGAGAGAAGGGCAATAAAATCAAAATTTACCCCATGGCTCAAAGGACCATGTTATCTTGAGGCCTCTGCGTGTCATTACATTCCTTAGTTTTTCTGATCTTCTAAGTAAGATGGTACATTGGCCAAAGATTTTAGAGGGAGCTTGACTTTCCTAGACAGAAGACAAACAACTTAAAAATCAGCCTCAGGGCTCTCTTCCACTGGGAATCAGAGAATTTCAGTCATATGTCCCTTGTTACAAACCCAGTAATGGTTACAAACCCACTGGCAGCTACTGTTGAACTAACACACTATCGGTGGGATTTAGGGCTTCAGTGAGTGGATCTGTGGGGGGGGGGGCACAAACATCAAGTCCATAACAATATGTAACTATTAAAGAGTTTGGATTTTATCTAAGTGAAATGTGGATCTATTTTACCATTTCAAGCAGACCAGTGAAATGATCAGATTTGCATTTTAAAAAGCTCATACAGGCTGTATGTTATGGCATGGGTTAAAAATGGACAGAACTGGGGCTAAGAAGACCTCTTAGTGGCTGGGATAGTAAATTCAGGTAAAAAACAAAATGCAGTTGACGTAGAATAGGTTAATGGCTGTAAACAGTCAAACTGTACCCATTTCAGACATGTTCACAAGATCAACCCAACAATACTCTGTTATTGTTTCTGGCTTGCGAAATGAAGAACCAGAGTTCACTGAAGTTTAGGGTACATGGATGGGAGCTGGGTTGTCCCCCCAACAGGAAATCTGTATTTTTTTGTTTACATTGGGGTTGAGGTTCTTTCAGAGGATCTGCATGAGATATCGAGTCTGTTGTCAGATAATTCTGAGAATCTAGAGAAAAAAAAAAATTATTCATCACTTGTTTACATCGTTCCCATGCATAAAGCACAGAAATCAACAAGGGAATTTTAAAATGTATTGTACAGTGAGTTGCGTACTTCAGGTTTAACTTACATTAGAATGGTACTAAGGAAGAGGCTTTATGATGTGTTAGCCTCAGTTTTCCTTCATTTTACTCATCATTTTATAAGTGCAGGAAAACTGAGGCTAATGGACACCCCAGAGCCTACTAAAACCTAACTGAATTAAATGGAGATAGAACTTGAACTCACTTCTCCATGTTTCTCTGCCAAGGTCCCTGCCAAGATCCTACCTTGGTGTTTATGCTCTCAGGTTCAATATATGTCCACAAAAGGTAGGCTCTCCCTTCTAATTCAAGCTCCTATAAATTGGTGGCCGGATAACTATTGCTTCTATAGTAACAGACTTTAAAGACTCAACCTAATTCCACCCCCGGTTCACAGCATCACAAAGGGAATGGAAATGGGATTTGGAGCAAAGAAACCCAAGCTGTAGACCCAATTCTGATATTGATTCAGTATGTGACCCTGGACAAATCATGTGTCCTCTCTGTCCCCATTTGTAGAATTACTGACATCCCAACTTTCCCCTGAGCTACAAAGTGAATATTAGATCATTTATCTTGATACTCAGACATAAGCACAGAAGTAATTGCTTCCACTTCTGTGTTCCCTCTGCACTCTGGACATCTCTCCATAGTTGTACCTAGCAGATTATCTCATAATTATTTATTTACATGTCTGTCTGCATGGCAAGACTAAGAGCCCCTCAAGGCTAGAAATTAGGTCAAATTCATCTTAGCATCTCCATTTCTATAATATCATTTGATACCTAGAAGATGCTCAATAAATATTTTCTGGATGTCAAAAAAGGAAGAAATTTTGGAAAGCTACTCAACAGCAACAAATCCTTAAGATGTTTGATTTGAGACATCAACAAAAAACTCAGATCTTTAAAGGAAAAAAAAACACAAAACTTTCAGTGTTAAAGCAGAGGGTCCCTAATGGCCTTCCAACAACCCAGAGACCGTCTCAAAATAAACTTCAGTTTTTCAGGATTTTCCAGTTTATTAAAAAAAACAGTTCTGTACTTAATCTTCTCAAAAACTCTGCAAGATAGTGCTATTATCCCCACTTGACATCAAAGAAAACTGAGTTGCAGAGAAGTTGAGCCATTTGTCCACGGACACAATTACCAGCGAGGCATGTTTAATTAACTTACTAAACTGACAGAGTAGAATGTGCAAGGCAGACACTAGCTGCACTGGGGCATCGAAGATGATCCAGGCACACCTCAAGGACTGTTTGGGAGTCTAAGCCATGCACATAGCAATTAGCAAGAAAGACAATGAGTTTGGTGGGAGTGCCAAGGAGAGGGCATTGGGAGAACCTGTGAGACAGCCATGTCTGGTCTGGGGAGGGACATGGGGGAGATGGAGGAAGGACATTCAGGTGAAGGGAACTGTGTGAGTATAAACAGAGAAGATGGTGGTGGTCAGGTCAACGGGAAGAGAAATGGGAGAGAGAGGGAATCCAATAGAAATGGACATTTGTTATATTGATTTTAAGGTTCTGTTGAACATCTCAGTGGAGATATCCATCTGACAGCTGGAAATGTTGGGCTGGAACTGGTGAGAAAAGGGCAAAATAGAAATACATGGTTGCCAGAGGTGCCTGGGTGGCTCAGTCAGTTAAGAGTTTGACTCTTATTTTCGGCTCCGGTCATGATCTCAGGGCCATGGGGTCTATCCCGCAGGATGCTCTGTGCTCAGCAGAGAGTCTGACTGAGATTCTCTCCCTTCCTTCCCCCCTCCCTGCCAAATGCACTTTCTCTCATGCTCTCTCTTTCAAATAAATATATAAATCTTAATTAAAAGAAAAGGGAAATACATGGTTGCTAGTCATCTGTATAGACAGAAAGTAAGGAGGCCATGGGAATATGGAGAAGAAAACATCTAAAATCTGGAAGAAGGAAGAATCTAGAAGAAGGAAGAAGAACCAAAGAAAGTGTGGTCCAGGAGGCAGAAACAGAACGGTAGCAGATTAGCACAGCAGTAGCACCTTCCTGGATATGAACTCTCAGAAGACGGGGGATGGTACAGAAGGTTTGGAAAGATGTAAAAGGCTAAGAAAGATGAAGACTAAGGAAAAGGCCATGAGCTGTGGGAAGTAGGAGGTCACATATGATATCTGAGGGAGCAGATTTGGTCCAGTTGGGGGTGGTATGCAGGATAAAAGGCAGATTAATGGAACTGAGGAGTGAACTGGCCAAGAAGTGAGACAAATTCAAGAATTCTGATAGAAGCCATGAGAAAATACAAAATATACTCTAAGATCACTTGATTCCTCTGGTTGTCCTTGTAACCAAGGACAAATGGCTGCTCCAAGGAAGGGCTCCACTCTGTTCCATGGAATCGAGCTGGGCTAATTAGTTACCTCCCTCATTCATGTCCTGGTCTCATCAGCACCGTGGTCCAGACAAATAACATCACACAGAAGACCTGACTTTTAAAAATTGGAGTGTTACCTGTAATTCAGTAGCAAGATGAATACGTCAAAGCAAACAGTCATACATATAGCGCCCCCTTGAGAAGTTCTGTGCTACACTAAAAGCCCTGTCACTACATAAAACCCATTCTGGTTCCTTCTTCAGTACCATTCTCTTGGTAGTGAGGCATCTTATGAGTCCCCCCACTCAAACTCTCCAATATTAGCCATTATTATCATTAGCAGTGGTATTATTCTTTGGCTTTAGTGACTACATAATTCATTAGATTTGCCTCTCAATGACTTTTGGACTCTGTAACTCAAAGCTGCCTCAAGAACCAAAGATTTGGCACCCCAGAACGTATTCCAAAGGACTTTCTCTCAAAGGTTTCAAAAGCCATTCTGAGTGATGGTAACACCGTTAGAAAGCGCTAGGCCTGCAGAGTGATTCCTGTGGAAAAGCCACGCACTTGTGCTTAAAAGCTCCCATGTTTACCTCAGCCATTATGTGTGTCTTCTGCAAAGTCTGCCAACATCAGTCGGCCTGCCCTCTAGGCCCCCAAATGCTGACATTCCTGCTGCAAAGACTAATATCCTCAAATTTCAAAAACAAACCACCAAGGGAACAGAAACAGCCACATTCTGGTGACCAGAATGCTGAACTCAGGAGCCACACATTCCGACAAACGTGTGGCCTTGGACAAGTCACTCACCCTGTGGGAGGCCACTTCTTTCACACATAAAGGAGGAGGCTGCACTAACTGGCCTCTGATATGCCTTATTTTTTTTTTAATTTATTTATCTCACAGAGAGGGGAGGGGCACAACCAGGGGGAGTGGCAGACAGAGGGAGAGGGAGAAGCAGGCTCCCAGGGAACTTGACCCAGGACCCTGGGATCATGACCAGAGCCGTAGGCAGACGCTTAACTGACTGAGCCACCTAGGCGCCCCTGCCTCACTTCTTAAAAACGAAATAAGTAAGTAACACCTGCCATGTTTGGGTGAGTATGAAAAACTTTCAGAGACTGTGGAGACAGGGATAAAGGTCTGAGAGAAGTTACCACAACCCGAAGAGAACCGTGCCCCCAAGAAATGAGGCACTGCTGCTCCCGGAGAGCAAGCAGGACTTCTGGCCCTAAGCGAAGCAGCCTCCCCTCCTCTGTGGGGGCCGGTTGTTTGTTTTGTTCTTTGCTGCCCAACACCGCCCCCCACAGGGAGCCACTGAAAGGACAGCTCTGGCCCCCTGGGCAGCCCATCACCACCACCAGCCCAGGGGCAGGGGAGGGGGTCCTTACCCATCGTGTTGTTGGCTCGAGAACAGGCTGTGCGCTTTAGGATCTCGTGCACCTAAGACGGACAACAGCAGGGCTGTGAGCGCCATGACCATGCGTGTCACCACACGAGGTTGGGCGGTGGACCAGGCAGCTGGACCCACTTCCAGGGAGGGGGAAGCCAAGCATGTGCCAAGCTCGTGCCTGGCCTGTCAAACCCATTCAGACTTGAGTGCTTTGAGGAAACAAAGAATCTAAGCCCCTCACACACACTCCCCACTTCGCCCCACCCTGAAAAAAATAAAGAAAGGCTATAAATTGACTGCAGTTACAGGAGGTAAAGAAAACACAGCAGGGAGCCCAGACCCACATGCCTCTGGAGGGCCAGGGAGGAAGTGCCTGGGCCAGACTGTCGGGGAAGGGGAAGAAGAGACGGTCTTCTCCACCAGCCCTGATTCCTGCCACGCTGGGGAAAGCACAGGACAAGGAGGCCACCAAATCCAGTTCCAGTGGCTGGCTTCTAGCCAAGGAGTCCTGAGCGAGCTGTCTGTGGACCCTGACGGTCCAAGACCTTCTCTGTAACGGAGCTGACTCACAGAGCTGCTTCAAGAAACCTTGAACCTACTTTGTAAACTAAAAAAGGACCACCTACATCTTGCACATTGTTACTATTATTTCTCTGGTTTTTCTCCGAGTCTTTATCTCGTCTCTCCAGTCAGACACTTCCTCAAGACTCCACGGCTCAGAGCACTTCTGGGGCACAGGGGAGGCCACCAGCTCAATGGCTATGGCATGCCTAAACCAGCTGAACAAAGCCCTGAACATGGGGCTTGCAGGGGACTGTCTGTCACCTGGGAGGGAGGGCTGCTGAGTCCTCCCTGCAGAGGCAACTGGGACCCAGGTAAACCTGTTGGCCCACTGGTGTACTCCAATGGGTCCCAAGCCTGAGCCAGGCTATGATGAGGTGCCAAGCAAGGCAGTCTGCTCTGGAACAAATGGCTGGGGTGCTTAGGAACCCACAGGGAAGGGGCTCGGGATGACATTTATAGATATGAACACAGTCCTCAGACAGAAGTCCAGGGCAGAGTACACCCCAAGACAAAAGTCGAAGGGTCTTTTCTCCCCCTTCTTAACCATGTGGGGTGGACTAGAGAAAGAGAGAAGCTTCTAGAACGAGAGCTGAATGAGAGAAGTGTGTTCCTCCATCATCATTCACACTCCCATCTTCTAGCCACAGACCTAGAGGGAGTGGGAAATAAATAACTTCCAGCAGTATGGGGCCCAGAATATTTAATTCACTTGTAATACTGTGCAGTAATTCAACAGCAATAATAATTAGGAACAGCATTTATATGGCATTGTACTATTTTATAAGTACTCTGTAATTATTTGGTAAACTCCACAACACCCTATAACTCCCCCGCAGACATGAGACCCAAGCCACAGAGAGATTTAAATGGCTTATAATAGCATCAACCAAGAAAATGGGAAGTTTATGCCTTTTTCCATAGGATGATAAAAGAAATCATGTGCCCATTTTAAACCTTCCTAAAGCACAACCCGAAGGGACCTGCGGTGTTTCCTTGCCTAACCTGCAAGCAAAGAGTCGAGGCCATGTTTTCAGTGTGCCTCGGAAATGTTCCGTAGCTTCCTCTAACCACCTGTCCTTTCTTAATCCTTATCACCTTACTGACTTGGAAGTCCTTCTAGAAATCGAACCCTCACTCCTCCTCTGTGGAAACTTAAGTGTTTCCCTAGGAATCAATGGGAACACACTGCCAGGTTCCCACTGTGGCATGAAGAAGTGTGCAACATTCTTCGGGCCCCCTTTTCCTCCTCTGTCCTTAGGCTGAATGCTCTCTAGGCAGAGAGAGAATAAATGGATCAGTGAATGGAGAGAGGCCACAGCTTGAACAGGGGCCACCAGGGCACAGGCCATACACAGGTTTTCATTAGAAGCAATCATCCTGCAGAATTCAAAAACTTGATTTCAAAAGGCAAAAAAAAAAAAAAGTAGAAGAACAGCTACAGGCATGAATCTTGCCTTTCCACTGAATGGGCTGGTGATTAATTTTATTCTTGGACAAACCAGCTAGTTCCAGCATTCCCTACAATATAAATGCATAAGACTCCTCTGAGAGGCAAAGAAACACGGTAGCCCAGCAATGGTCCTCAATCAGATACCAATGATTGGTATAAATTTTTTTTTTAATCCATTGCTTCTTAGAGCCTCAGTTTCCCCAGCTGTAAAGCAAGAGGGGCGGGGAATCACCTGATAGCTGAAAGTTCCTACCAGCTGTAACATTTCCTCTTTTTATGATTCCAAGACAGGCTTAGGTGGAGAATCTTAAAGAGAAGGCACTTCTCTCAACCTGTGGGTAAGGGCAATTGTCTGCTGTGCCTTTCACAAGGAAGACTGGGAAGATCTGGGACAGGCCTCTCAGTTGCTAGGCAACCCCAAGCAAATGACAAGGGAAGGTAGCAGGGAGAGCAGGGGAATGCCAGCCACACTGGGTACTCAGCCTTCCCGTCACTTCCACAGCCCGCCACCCCTGGGTGACCTGTGTACTTACAATGCGGCTACGGGTGGCATTATCAAAGAAGGTGTCCTTGTCCTGGACGTTGTACCTGGAGACACCAAGAAAACAGAAGGTCAACTCATTTCATGACCCTGGTCCTAAGATCACTGTCATTTCAGGCCCAGAGCAAACCTTTGGAAGGCAGCACAACAAGATGTGTAAGACACACATACTTGCACATGCTCATGCATAGTGTTCATCATTCTTCTTGCCCCAGTAATTCTGAGAGCTTATCATAGAAATGAATCCTAGGAAATACAAGTTCAATAGAAGAAAAAAGTCCCATGCGTAAAAATGTTCCTTATGAGGTTACTTATAATAAGGATTATGGACATAAAATGTAATTCTATGATCTATAGGATGGACAATCATGCAGTCACTGAAAATTATAATTAGGGGAAATTCATAAATAGGAAATTTTAGACTGTGACGGAAAGTACTATACTACGAGAAGTTTTAAACATAAAAGTATGTAGAAAGGATTCCAATGTACAAACAAAGATAGTAAAAAATATAACAACCACCAAAGAGTGTAGTTTCCACATGCTGGGATGGTAACTCTTTATTTTTCAAACTTTCATTTAATGTTGTCACCATTGTCAAATCAATTAGCTACCAAACTCCTAACTATGCAAGATATGTGTCAGTTCTAAACTCTAAATTATGACCTTCCACTAAAGGGAACACCTGCCTAGAGCTGAGTGTGCTCCAGGCACTGGGCGCCCAGGTGCCCAGATCATGCTCCCAGCCCCCACCCCTGGAGCCCAGTCAGGTTGAGGGGTGTCTCCTAGCAACAGGTGAAGAAAAGAACATGGTGGTAAGTAGACCACTGCTAGGAAAACTCAGAGGATGGAGAGCATCTTTGGGGTAGGAAGAACAGAAGGTTCTTCCAGATGGAGGTGTTTAGGAATTGGGTTTAAAGGGGCCCAGGCACTGAAAGAACAGGAGATGCATGGGAGAAGGCAGCCCAGATGCCACCGTGGACATGAAGGCAGGCCCATGGAAGGGGAAGCAAGGGAGAAGCACAGAGCAACAAAAAAAAAAAAAAAAAAAAAAAAAAAAAAAACAAAAAAACCAGCAGGCCAGGGCGTCAACATGCTAGTTCCAGTTCAGCCACTTCATGCTGTCTGACCTCGAACAGCCCCCAGGTCTTGGTTCTCTCTAAGAGACAGACAGTTCTATCTGAATGGCCACCTCATGAGGAGAGGTGATATTGTGACTTATAATAAATACATCTTTTGGTCTTCATCCGGGGCCCCTGACTCACAGCTCCCCAAACCCTTGGAATTTCCTGAGCAACAAGAGCAATGGGAGCATCTTTTGTGGCTCCTGTCAGATCCACAAAGGTGAGATGGGTGTCTTGTTATGCATAACAAGCACCCTTCCCCCACAGCTGGGCTTATGTCAATGAGGTGACTTTTGGAAATCTCCTAAAATGGAGAGGGGAGCAGCTGGTTACCAGGGAAACCAGCAGTGACTAGAAGGTTGGAACTTTCAGTCCCATGCCTGATTTCTAGGAAGAGGACGGGGCTGGAGGTTGAATCCATCTCCAATGGCCCATGATTTAATCAATCAAACCTACTTAACGAAGCCTCTGTAAAAACCTGAAAGGAGGGACGCCTGGGTGTCTCAGTAGGTTAAGCACCTCCCTTCGGATCAAGTCATGATCCCAGTGTCCTGGGATTGATTCCTACATCAGGCTCCCTGCTCAGCAGGGAGTCTGCTTCTCCCTCTCCCCCTGCCATTCCCTCTGCTTGTCCTCTCTATCTCTCTCTCTCGCTCACTTGTTCTCTCTCAAGTAAATAAATAAAATCCTTAAAAAAATAATCTGAAAGGAAAGGATCTGGAGAGCTTCCAGGCTGGGGAACCAGAACACTTGCATGTGCCACCATGTTGGGCCCCAAGCTCCACAGGACACAAGCACCTTCTTTCAGAACCTCCCTTTCTGCATCTCTTCACCTGGCTGTTGCTTTGTATCCTTTGTAACAAATCAGGAATCTAGTGAGCAAACCCAGTTTTCTGAAATCTGAGAGCTTCTCTAGCAAATTAATCAAACCCAAAGGGGAGGTCATGGAAAGCTCTGGACTACAGCCGGCCAGTCAGAGGCACAGGGAACAACTTGGACTTACTGTTGGCAACTGAGGTGAGTACATGAGGAGGCAGCTGGGGACACAGAACTCCCGAAGCTTTATCCTCCTTTTCTCTGGTTGATTACAATACGGTGAAACCCTGTTGACTAGGAACTGGGCAGAACAGTTTCCCCACAGAAGGGAAACTGGTATTCGACCATTTTCTCACAGAGTCCCTAGGTTTATGGCTGTGTACTCCACGATTCACCATCCATCATGCCAAAGGACTGAAATGGAAAGTGTCCCCACAAACCACTGGACAAACATGGGGGCGCCGTTGGGGTAGTCTCACTTAGGGAAGGGGATTCGGGAAGCAGATCCAGGGAACACTTAGCCATGAGAGCATACCCCCTCCCCGATCTCCCAGGCACTAGGGCACTCACTGTGGGAGCCCAGGGCATGGAGTGCTGTTTAATTTCCCTCCCCTTCCCTGCCCACATCTCTACCCCCACAGCATCCATACTCACAGGTACATTTTCTCCCTGGAGAACGGGTAGGAGAGGTTTTTCATCTTGTTGTTACTGTGCTCCGGAACTCTGGGCTTCAGGGGTGAGCTCAGCTTCTGCAAAAGTTCGTTGAACTTCTTTGCAATGCTGCCTTCTGATTTGATCTCGTACATCTAGGGAAGGCAAACCACAGGCCTAAAAAGGAGGCCACATCCAACGGAGACCAGAGTGATTCACTCACAACCACAGCTCACAGGGTACTGAACCCCCAGTGGGGGACACTCTGGAAAGAGGAGGAGACTGGCAGAAGCCAGCAGAGCCCTTCTAGCCCCTCCCCACCATGGCTTTTCATAAGAGTGTGGGCACTGGACCCCCTCTCAGTCATTGGTGTGAACGGAGGTAACCAGGACAGAGAAACCAGTGAGGAGGCCAAATTCGCTCCATGACTACATTACACACATCATTACACAGAAGACCTACTATGTGAGTCGCCATACTAAGTGCTCTACACAAATTACCTTCAATGCGCATAGCAACCCAGCTAAGCGAATACTACTACTCTCGCACTATGATGAGTAAATGAAGGCTCAGAAAGGTATGATGGCGTCAAGGAAGGTCACACAGATAGTAACTGAGTGACAGCACGGATCTAACTCATGTCAACCAAACTGAAGTCTGACCTCCACAGCTAGGCCGTGCCCCTGTGTCATCACCCACACCCCTGCTTTTGTGTGTTTCTCTTAGGAAATATCTGATATATGAGTCTGCCCTCAACGTATGAAACCTAACAAGCACCTACCTTAAATCAAGCATAGAGTTAGTACTGAGATAATTATTGGTATCTCTAGTACATAGAGCTCCTTATAATGCATAGGGTGCTTCTGCAGACACTGCAGCCCTTGGCCTTCCTGGTTTACAGATGCAGTCACTGAGACATGGAGGTTGTACTTCTCATGCCACAGCTGTGATGGATCAAAGATGGCCACAAACTTTACATACAAATTTTCCTCTTAAGAGGTGCTGCACTGTTCCCACCCCCTTCAATCTGAGTGGGTTCTGTCACTGCTTAACCAGCACAGCAGAAGGGACACTATGCCAGCTGCATCCTTTCAGAAGATGGGCAGCCCTGCTTTGGTCTGCTTTGGTCTCTGGAAGCCCGGCGCCTCTAGGAGGAAGTCCATGCAGAGGTAAGAGTCATCAGAAAGACAAAGGACCTAGGCTGAGCCCAGCCTTTCAACTCCCCAGCCATGCATTAGGCCTAGGAAGGACATCTTCTTGGACCCTCCTGTCCAGCTAAATTCTACTAAGTGATCCAACTCGCTACCCCATGGAGCAAAAGAATCCCCCGACCCAGCTCTGCTCAAGTTCCTGACCAAAAATGCATGAGAAATAAAAAAGTGACTGTGTTTTCAGCTACTAAGTGTGGGCTAACTTGTCATGCTGTAAAAGGAGACCAGAACAAGAGTAACAGCCAGATCTTCTAGCTTGAGAGCCGATTTTCTTCTCTACCACCATATCCCTCCAGTGGCTTAAATCTAGAGAGGCAGTAAAACAGGGATGAAATCCAAGATCAAGGTAAATGCTACAAAAGTCACACAAAGCATTTAGGAGTTCAAAAAAAGGGGACAGGACATCCAGTTGACAAATCAGAAAAATGTTTCATCCGGGAGCAGCATTTCTGTTGGGCTTTACAGAAAGGTAACTTTCCTTTGTTCCCATTTTGTTCTCTAATAAAACGGTAAGTTGGGGGAGGGGAAGAACGTCCCCAATCTAACAGCTGAAACATAACCGTGGTTTATTTACACTAACAAAATGTTGATGCATTTTAATTTTATTTCAACTACAAAATTAATGCCAGTCTAGTAAACAAACAAACCCAAACCATAAAAGGGTATTAACAAAGTGTGAGCATTTCCCTTTTACTCCCAACGCAATCCCACCCTCCTTTCCAGAGGAAATCTCTATTAACAATTTGAAGTATGTTTCCTCCCCCTTTCCATACACATTCCTTTCTAAACACAACTATGATCATATTTCACACACTGTCCGACCATTTGCCTGTTTCACTTAGCAATACATCACAGATATATTATCTTTCCAGGTCAGTTCACATACAACTACCTTAACGAATGTGTAATACTGCACAGCACATGTGAATGCTAATTGGTTTAGTCATTTCCCTAGTGACGGGCATTTATTTTATTTTCTATACATGCTTTATCTTGTTTGATCACACTCCTATTAACATTACCTGATAAATAGTTTGAATGAGACTGGCAGAGATGCAGGAAAAGACGTTCTAGGCAAACAAAAAGGTAGAAAAGTTTAAGCTGCACTGAAGAGGGGTTTAAATGGCCCAGTTTCTTTGCAGCACGCAGAGAGTGTAAACCAGCTAGTAACCTCTGGAACACTGGAAGCTCCTGGCAAAGTCTGTGTTCTTGACTGCCCTATGCTACTGCTTCATTTGCTAAACCATGAGTTATCATGGGGGAAAAACAGTGTGCTACTTACAGTAATGCCTCTCTTGTCATTAAGATCTTGACCGTCCTGCCAAATCTCTCCTTCATGCACACTGGTCACTGTAATGTAAAGTGGTCACCCCTCGGGAATCCTTGGGCCTAAAGGGATAGGAAGACAGAAAGACGACCCGCTCACGCGTTCCCAGCACACATCTCACAGGTCACCTCCGAAGGCAGGTGCTGACCAGGCACGCGCCCTACACTGAGACTGCACTGTGCTCATTATACCCATCACCATGTGTCTTTCAATGGCATATGCGTGGAAATGGGAGTTTCATAACGGGAGGGAAGCTGATGGACTCTGTCTTCCAGATGCTTTGGGATGACAGACTTGGACCCACTATGGTACTTCTTCTTTGTCCACTTCTCTGCATGTCCACCTCTGCTCTCCTAGTCTGGGAAGCCTTCAACTACTACAATTACTGGTCTCCCCACATCTTCTGCCTAGAGCTACCAAATTTACCAAATAAAAATTCTAAGATGTCCAGTTAAACTTGAATTTCAGATAAACAGTGAACCATTTTTTAGTGTAAGTACAGTCCCATGCAGTATTTGGGCCACATTTAGACTAAAAAAGTATTCACTGTATTCATTGTTTATCTGACATTTCAGTTTAACTAGGCATCCCATATTTTACCTTGCAACCTTACTCTTGTCCACCTCTAATTCACTCTCCACATTGGAGCCAGAGTGATGTTTCTGAAGCAAGAATCTGATCATATCACTTTCCTGTTAAAAAAGCCTTCAACATTTACATTGTTCTAACGATAAAGGGCAAAGTTCTTAACACAGCCCATGTCTTCACACAAAGGTCTTCCTACAGACCCTGTAAGAGTCTCCATGTTTCCCAGCCCCCACAGTCCCTGCTCAGTGCACGCAGCCGCTGGCCCTCTTGAAGTTTTCCCAACATGCTGAGCGCTCAACACTCTTCATCTCCACCCTGCTCCCACCCCAACTCTGTTCACACTTGATGCCTCCCTCAATCGTCACTTCCTAGGGCAAGTCCCTTCTGACTTCCAGACAAGGTCAAGTCCCACCCTCAGGATTTCATGGGCCCAAATGCCTCTCCTTCACTGCACTTACTGCAATTATAATTCCACATTTATTCAAGAGATTATTGGATTAATGTGTGGCTGCCCTACTTAACCATGATTTCCATGAAGGCAGGATACTGTACAAACTTCTGCCTATCTTTGAATGAATGAATCAATGAATGAATGATAAATCAGGGGGAAATCAGCATTGATGATGGCAGTTGCTGCTGCAGAAGGAGCCCAAGCTGGGAATAGAACAGCCATAAGGTAATAGGCCTGACAGAAATAAACCAGACTGGAGAATAAAGCCAGAAGCCCAAAGACTCTGGCTCCCTTCCTGTCCTCACCACCTACAAATGTATTTTGGAGCCCAGCCCCAGCAGAGGTCAGGAATGCCTGTATTCAACTGCTATAGATTAATCATCCAGCAGCTGTCTCAGGGCTTTGTTCTAGCAGAAGGTTAGCTGAGAACCTTCACGCAGCTCTTGACCCTCACCTTGGTGGCTGCTCTGGTAGAGCACACGTGGAAGAACACCTAAGAGGAGTAGGTACATATGGTATGTCTTTAGAGGGGTGAGGCATAGGCCAAGAATAAATGTTCACTGCTTCTTGATGGGAACTCCAGATCGCTGAAAGCAGTATCATCGGTCTCCAGGAAAAATATAACAGGTGTAGAAGGCGAGTCTCACCAGAAACATCAAGGTAATATCTGCTCCATAGCCCTAACCAAGACCCCACACAAACATGCCCAGGCTGAAAGGTCTGACTGACTTATGTTGGAAAGAGATTCCCTAGCCTTCAGGGACTCGTGAGGGATGGAACCAGACACATATCTGCAATAAAACACAAGTGGGTCCCATGGCCCAATGTCATGGACACTAAGCTTATAGGACGAAGGACCTGCTCCCTACCTCCATGCCCGAGCATGCACTGTACCTATTCCTGAAACTTCTTCCCTTCCTTTTCACCTGGACAACTCCTACCTCTCCTTCACCTTCTAGGCTTAAGCATTAATTTTCCCAGAAAAACTTCTGGGAAAGTTGGCCACTTTGAACTAATGGTTGCTGTGGTCTGAATGTCTGTGGCCCCCCTGAATGTCTGGGTTCCCCCCAAATTCATATTTTGAAATCCTCAATGCCCAATGTGATGGTATTAGAAGGTGAGGCCTTTGGGAGGTGACTCGGTCATGAGAGTGGAGCCCCTTTCCACCATGTGAAGACAGAGCGAGGAAGGACAGGCTATGAACCAGAAGTGGGCCCTCACCCGACCACACTTGGCACCCTGGCCTCAGACTTCCAGCCTCCAGGACTGTGAGAAAGAAATTCCTCATTTATAAGCCACCCTGTCTGTGGTATTTCATTACAGCAGCCCCAGTGGGCCAAGAGCATGGTTTTCAGGATACTGGCCATCAGGCAACAAAGTTCCTGGAAAATAGGAAACAAGTGAGACGGCTTCCGGGACGGCTCCAGCTCACTACCTTAAGAAAGGTTCTCGGCCTTGGGGCAGGAAGGGGGGACAAGTAGAGCCCATCGAACCCCTCGGGCTGAGGTGACAGAGCTGTAAGTCTGGGGAGGACAAGGCCACTGGAGGTCACAGGACAGAGCAGCCCAGAAGAGAGAGCTTCCCAAGGAGCCCCAGAGGTCTGCAGAAGGTCCCCTGTGGGTATTTGGCCACATGGATACAAGGGGACTAGCTGGGACTGGAGAAAGAACCATTTAAAAGGATTGAAAATAGCACTCTTCCCATCAGGCAGAATGGAAACTCTCATCATCCACAGGGCACTGGATAGAGTACTCAGGTCAATGCAGCAGTGCGGGATAATTAGGCCCTAGACAGTGCACTGCTCCAGATCCCTTAACAAATCATAAAAGAAAGAACTGGACTAAGTGCCTTGTAAAGTATTGTCCAAGTCTGACATTCTACAGCTTTAAACATTTAATGAAAAAGAAACACTCGTGATGTTTCTATGTTTCAACATTGTAGGCATCTCCTAGATGCCAGGCGCTGAGCTCGGTGGTTGATCTGCCAAGTGCTGGAGAAGCACAAAGAGGGCGATGACCCTTCCAACACACAATGCTCTGTGAAGTGTCCAGCACTTCCACGAGCACGATTTCATTGGGTTCCACGAAAACTCTGCAAGTGTGCTTGCCAAGTAGTGTTAGCGTTGCTATTTTACAGATGGGAAAACTGAGACTCAGAGGGGCAAGGAAATGCCAGAATCAGTGTGGAACCAGGCCTGAAACCGGGTTTCCTAACTCCCCCACCCAGGCTCTTTCCTTCAACCTTTGATCCTTGGAAGGGTTCCATGATCGCCCACAGATGCAGGCTGGGACTCCCTGTCAGTCCCCACCAAACCCAGCAGTCTGGCTCTTCTCCTGGGTCCAGCAGGATCTAGGAAAGGCACCCTGGCCCTCTTTATCATCATGAATATTCTCAGAGGCAGCATCGTTATTACTGTTATTCTTGGACATCAGAGAATTATGAACATCCTCAGAAATGGCGAGACACATGTTAGCCAGCTGTTCCCCATTATGCCCTCCCTGGGTACATGATATGCCTTTCATGTGCTTAAAATCATAAATAATTTTTAAAGTATGTTGCTCTTATTTTTTATTCCAGGGCTCAAATGTGGTTCTCATAAAAGCTCACTTTGGCCTCATTGTCACAGTCTAAGAGGTTTACCGAGATTCCTTCTTTTCTTACTCCTTCCCCCACCCCCACCCCCGTCTCCCTCTGCCTCTCCCCTCCAGAGAGGCACAACACTGTGGTCTGAGGGCTGATTTGTTTCCTTCCTGCATTGGAATCACGTTCCCTCCTGGGATGCAAGGAACCAAGGCTATGGTGATATCTATCATGAATTGATACACAGTACTGTCCCCATTTTACAGATAACGAAACTAAGGTACAGAAAGTTTCACTAACATGCCCAGTGTCGTACAAACATGAAGAGGTCCAATGACCCCAAAGAAGATTTAACAATATGAGCTATAAATAATATAATCTTGATTTTTTTATGAGTCCCTTATCTGTAGTGAGCAAAGAAGACCTTTCCTTACAACTAACAGGAAAAGTCAGTGGGGTGAGCAGAGACCAGGCGTAAAGCTGTGGCCATGTGTGTCTGCTTACACCCCATGACTCAAAAGGTATTACTTCTAATTATCTACCTCTTTTTTTTTTAAGATTTGATTTATTTATTTGACAGAGAGAGAGAGATAGCAAGAGAGAGGGAGCACAAGCACAGGGAGCAGCAGAAGAGGGAGAGGGAGAAGCAGGCTTCCTGCTGACAGGCAGCCCGATGTGGGACTCAGTCCCAGGACCCTGGGATCATGACCTGAGCTGAAGGCAGATGCTTAACCGACTGAGCCACCCAGGTGCCCCATCTGCCACTTTTAATCTATGCTTTCCTTTGTTCCTCTGGTCACTGGATAATTGGGGCCAACTGTTGTTATTTATGACAGCCTGCTCACCTTGAGAGGTAGGGCTGGGATGGAGATTATCATCACAACCCACTCACCGACATTTAACTGCAAAAGGAATAGGCATGCTGAGATGCCAGCGTGGAGCCTGGCACCACAGGCCACCAGCTGCGTGAGGGTGGAAGCCCCTGGACTCAAAAGTTATGAGGAAGAGAAGCTGAAGCTGCCGCAGAATTTGTCACCTCTTCTCGTGCCCCTTGTTGGTACCTGGGGCAGAGAGGCTCACATGTGCACACACACACACACGCATGCATGCGCACTCCGCGTCCGACCTGAGGAGTCCCCCACGTAAGCATTTACCCTTGCCTGTAAGTGTGAAGCTACTCACCAAAGTGCGAACGGCACCAGGAGCCACTAAGATCAGCGGCATCCTAGATCCCACAGGGAGACACTGTGTGACACCGACAACAGGAATTAACGAGTCTCTCCATCCCCACCTGTGCCTACAGGTCCATGTCCTGCCTGAAGCACCACTAAGTGTGGAAAGTGATACACTTACAAAACACGCACGCTCCCGTTGTCTACCTCTGTATTCCTTTATGGTTTTTTACTGTTTTGGTATGTCCTCTACACATGAATGGATGTTTGGTGACCTTAAAAATATGGGCTAAAATCCAAGCTACTTACATGGCTGACAAAGCCCTTCTGAGCCATGCCTCCCGCCTCCCGCTGCGTGCACACTGGCATGCCGGCCTCCTCTCATTTCCCCACACCTGGCGGGCTTTTCTTACCTCTGGACTGGAAGACATGTGCTTCCCTCTCCCGGGAAGGTTCTCACATGCCCTCCCCACCTGGCAAACCCCACCCCAGCCCTCGGGTCTAAGCTCAAATGGCAGCTTCCCTCACTGCACCCCACACCTAAATTAGTTTCCTCTGGCTGTCCCTCTGTCCACCCTGCTTTTTCCTCTGTGGGTGCCTCCCAGCTCATACAGCTCTCTTCTGAATCTTCACCACACCAAGGCCACATGGAGCCAGGACCACTTGTGGACACCACTGATTCACCCACCCTCAGCAGGGTCGTCTCATACCTAGGGATACTCAACAGGTATTCACTGGAAGGATGGATGGACAGGTGGATGGATGGATGGATGGATGGACGGATGGACAGATGGATGGGTGGACAGATATGTGGATGGACAAACAGATGGATGGATGGATGGATGGATGGATGGATGGACGGACAGATGGACGCACGGACGGACAGACATGTGGATGGATGGATAGATGGATGTGTGGATGGACAGATGGATGGATGGATGGACAGATGGATGGATGGATGGATACACAGATGGATGGATGGATGGATGAATGAAAAAAATGTAGCCTTTCAAAAAGGCTAGGAACCCCTCTACACAACTCAGCCCCAAACTAGGTACAGTGAGACTCTTCCCAAATGTTTCTTAGCAACTGACGGAGCAGCTGAAAACCCAGATCAGGGATGTCCACCATGGTCCATGGGCTGCCAGCCCCACCCCTACAGACAGCCTTAAGGCATGGCAGCAGTCCTCCCAAATGCCGTCAGGTGGGCCTTACCGCCCACTTGGCATCAGTCTGCAGCGCTGCCACTGTAGATTACGTGTGGTTTGTGGGAAATGTTCTTTCTTTCATTCTTCCAGGCCCCTTCCAGGCACTGCCTGTACCACAAAACCAAATCCCTGCCTTCACAGAGCTTCCCATACAGTGGGGAGACAATCAAACAAGGACACAAACATGTGATTCAGGGGTGGGCAGCGCCAAGTGTTTGGAAGGAAAAATGATGGAAGAGGGTGGAGAGTGGCAGGGGGCCTGGCCTGTCCAAGCAGGGGACATAGGAGTACAGCCCCCAGAGACGTGAGAGAGTTCTGTGGGTAGTGAGAGAAAGTGTTCCGGGCAGAGGGAAGAGCAATCTGAGATGCCCTGAGGTGGAAATGGGCTTGGCATTCTGGAGGAACAGCAGGAAGGCCAGTGTGGCTAGAGCAGAGAGAGCAAGTAGGGAGTAGTGGGCAATCAGTTTCTGTACCAGAGGTGGCAGACATGGCATCCCTTTCTGGTCCCTGACAGAGACATTGTCATTCCTGGCCCCTGTCTGACCAACAGCCCTTCCTGCCTACAGCAGGAATCACAGAACACCCGCAGGCTGGACCAGGCCCTGGCCATGGGACATACCCGTGGCCCCTGCTGTTCCACCCAGTACCCACCCTCAGGCTTTCATCATGCCATCCTGAGAAATGCTTAGCAACCACCTGGAAGAGGGGGCTCAGGTTGCTGATGTGTACCATTGGCGGATTTCTATGGTCTAAATAATGTCCACAGTGGCCATCTTCAAGGTACCAGTGGTGTTAATAACCAGCCTGCAAAATTCCTGAAAATGTAACCATCGGATCTCAAGAGGTATTAGGAGTCAACATGTCACCAACCCCAGTTCTAACTGGGTAAGAAGAGCCCTCCGTCCATGATCCCCAGGTGCCAGAAGCTGACTGTCCCTGCCTGCTTCTCTGCCTCTCCCTGCCTGCTCACCCTTCCCCATACACCCTCAGGAACAGCCATGGCCAAGCTCAAGGAGTGCCCACCAGGCCCAGTCACTCAGGACAGTCCTGGCATACTCAGCATCTAGTACTACGTCCTGCCATAATCACAAGGCCCCACTTTGGATGGCAAATTCAGTGGTCAGCCTGCCCGCTGCCCTCCGGCACTGGGTTCGGTGTCCAAGTCCCAGCCAGCCCCAGGCTGGCAGGTGCTCCCCCAGTTTAGAGACACAACTCGAGGCTTTAAAAAAACAAAGCCGCCATTTCTATCACCATTTTTTTTTTAACCCTGAGTCTTAAAACAACTTCATACAGCTATTCAAATTCACTTCCCACTACATTTGCATATGTTCAGCATCACTGTTTTTGAGCCCCACATTAGGCTTATCTCCTAACAGAGTCGCGTGAGGTGGGCCAGGCCTGTGCGGTCTCACCAGGCCCCTACGCATGCCTAGAACATGGCTGCATGCCATGTCAGGTTCCTCGCTCAAACCAGCACATAGGTGGCATCAATTATTTTGTTTTTGTTTTTGAAAACGAGAAGCATTACCAAAAACAAAGAAGGAATAAAAAGTCAAAGTATTCTGCACTCTTTCCAGCCTATATAAATAGCAATCAGAGAGCGTGCACCAAAAGCCCATAAAGGTATCTATATAAACACTACCCTCTCAGCTGCGCCTCTTTTAAAAACAAATGTCTGGGAACAGACAATGACAACATGGGGCAAGGCCCCACCTACAGCCAACCTGGCGCAAACACCAACAGTTCTGGTTCATTTGAAAATTACTGCCAGTAATAATAAAAAGAGTCTGCCCTGAAAGGCATCTTGGAGGCTGAGCAAATGGTGACCTTCCCCCCCTGTGACCAGGGGCCTACAAGCTCTCCATCCTTGACAAAGCCCATCGAGTTTCTCCTGCTTCTTACATTCTGATCACCAGAGAAGATTCACTGAGCTATCAAAATAGCCCCAAAGAGAGCCCACCACCTGAAGAAGGAAGGAGCTGGTCCAGATAAGGAAGAGAATGTGTCTCCTGTTCTGGAAGACGGCATGAACTGTATGCAGCTGCGAGCTAAAAGCCCACTATTACACTGTGGGTCACAGCTGCTAGAAGGTCCTGGGGCCAGGGTGAGCAAGCATGATCTGGCATCCGTCAGCCGATTAATGGAACAAAAAGGTTGAGTAAAAGGGCACTCTTTCTGCTTGACTTTTTGAGCTGAGACACTGATCTTTTCTCGCCCTCCGACTTGAACTGAAATAGGCTGTTCTTGGGTCTCAAGCCTGATGGGCATTTGGACTGGAACCTAACACCATGAGCTGTCTTGGGTCTCCAGCTTGCCAACTGCGTATCTCAGGATTTCTCAGCCTCCATAATCACCTGGAACAATTCCTTATAATATATATAATATACACACTACCCAAACACACATACACACACACACACATCCTATTGGTTCTGATTCTCTGGAGAGCCCTGATTAATACAAGCTGCAAATCTGGACAACTGAGAAGAGGTGCTCTGGTCCTGGCTGGGCAGAGTCCCAGAAGCTGGCTGGACACCAGGAGCCAGAGAGAGGGTATTCCCATGGAGCTTTTGTAAAAGCCATGGTTACTAAATCAGAATCTCTAGAGAGGCAGTAGCGGATACCCAAACACCTTCCAATGATTTACAAAGCTTAATAGAATTAATATATTCTTCTAAGGGGCCACTCAGGCTAACCAAAATGCCAAGTGGCTTTGCTTTTTAGCTGGAATTATAGTCGTTCAGTGTGGTAACACCAATTTTCTCACACTGCTTAAGGGCAGTTATGCATGTTTTCAGTTAATGAAAATTAAAAGATGAATTATTCTTTAATAAATGCTGCTTAGTAGATAAGAGATATTTCAAGCCATGAATTCCATGGAGAGACTTAAAGGATGAATGACATTTCTACCTTTTGTCTTTGAATCATCGGCTCCTCAGAAAGGGACATATATTACTTTGTACTAGAACCCACCCTGCACTAAGTTTAATGTGACTTACCAGTTCTTATCCAGAAGCACTTAAGAAGTGGCTATACAAAGAGCATTCCAGCACCTTCTATCCACTCATTACTGAAAATAGACTCCTTCTATTGTTTGTGTCCTTTATATAACAACTATGCTTCAACAGCAGGAAAAAGTTTGCTTCCTCTGCCAAAACGGTTGCTCATTGCCAGGGATTATGTGAGTCCCAGTCCTTTCTGCCTTGGCTGCCAGGAAGCTCAAAGTGAAATCTGCCACACATGCATGAGTCACTCTTATTCTCATTTCTACTATCATCATTTCCCCAGCACTCACTTACTTTCCCCCAATTACAGGGTTCTTTGTTATCTGTCCTTTTTAAAAATGATCCATATGCATTTATGACTTCGGTCGTAACCCTTCACAAGTCCTGTTTCCAGAAATAGGGGAAGATCTGAAATAACCCCAAGTCATGGGGGCAGAGCCACTAGTCAAACTCACGTCTCCACTTGCCACATCTGCTGTCTGTCCCCCAAAATGAGCGCCTTCGAGCCCTCCTTCCTGCACCATGGGGCTGAGCAGCCTTCCTGCTGGCTCCTCCGGGGACTGCATCACGGACCTCACATATGCAGCCATTATGTTTAGGGACACCCCAAGGAGCCATGCTCTAGGAAACAGAAATCCCCTAGCACACAGCACAAAGGCCATCTGTTCCTGCCTCACCACAGATTCCGTGCCTGGGCTTCTGGCTGCCTTGGCAGGTTGAAAGAACTGGGTCTGATTTCCCCCAACACTGCAGATGCTGGCGGTGGAGGGAAACGACAGGAATGAACCACCCAATGCGTTGCCAACCGTGCTGCCCTCTGCCCCTCACACACGGCCAACAATAGCGACAAAAGTCATAGTACCAGCTACCATGTGTTGCCTGCACCTCGATGCTAGGCATCCCACATCAGCACAGCTCCTTACAACAGCCCACCACAACATTCACTACTCCTGTTTTGGAGATGAGGTTTGCTCTAAGGCTGCTTGCCTAAAAAGGCAGAACCTGCAAGAAGTTCACAGCCTCTTGCATGCAAAGGGCTCATAAGCAAAACTCCTCACAGGCTCCTGGGAACAGCAAGCATGGCCCCTGCAACATCAGTCTGTCTACTCAGAAGAGCCACAGAAATTTTGACAGGCTGGATGAAAAGTGATTTTCACCTGCCCCAGGCATGTCATTTCATCCAAATTCAGTGGACTCTGGCCGGATTAATATGATCTCATGGACAAGAATGGACTCCGTTACCTGCCCCTTGTCTGTTCCTAGCCTTGTCTCTGCTGTAGGGAGCACTTGGAGAATAAGTGAAATGGGGGGTCTGGGGTGGGGGAGGATGTTCGTCCATGTGGGTAAAAAGTGAATGAGAGAGGAACATCAATGCTGGTAATGAATAAAGCTGAAAAAGCACCCATTTCAAACTTCCCAAAGCTGCCTGGGGCCAAAGGCCAGGCCTCCCCACCCCCTTCCTGTGCATGGATGTGGAGCATGTCTCACAAAATGCTGGCTCTCCTGTTGTTGTTTCTGGAAAACAAATGCTTCCTTCCAATGTTCCCCCTCCCGGTTAATATCTGTGTTCAGGACTCCGAGTCCCTGGACGCATTACTATGGATCTGTCCAGGTTTGAGATCTCGACTTTGCGATTTCCTCCCTGTCTTCCTGGTCTCTCCAGACCCTGCTGAGTTAAAGATACAAACTTCCACCGGTCTGGAGAATACTCAGCTGATCCCGCGCCATGCCTCAGTCTTCCTCTGCGGTCCCCACGACACCAGGACGTGGGCCCCAGTAAATGCAGTTTATTCTCCTTGTAGTCTCTTCCCAAACCCACGAAAACAGGAGGGAAACACCACTGGCCCCACTGTTAGCCTTGTGCAGACTGCCCGGCCTCGTCCTCCCTTTCCATGCCCCCTTCTCATCTCAGGAACTAGGCGTAACCCCCACCTCTACCCCTGTAATCAGGTTCTCAGATTGACTGTGAAAAACATATGCATCCCACCCTGCCACCGGGTTATACCCCCTTCTCCTGGTCATGGCATCCCCTGTGAGGTCGGCCACTGCATTCTATGAATACAAAGAAGATTGGGGCCACGTGGCTGGAGCCACAAAAGGATGCCACAGCAGCCCACCTGTGTCGAGTCTGGGGCCCACAGACTTTAGGGAAAAGTTCTTTCTGTTATATCTGCAGCCTTCTAGGAGCCACCACCTGGCTTTGCCATCCCCAGACTCCCTGGCCCATCGTATTTACATAGAGACCAGTGCTGGGCTAATGAGTTACCACTTGAGATAGCATTTAATTTGTGCTTTGCTATCCAGGTATGCGCGTTCCTCCTGTTGTGCCCTTTGGCTGTAAGCTCTCTGAGAGCCTGGATTAATTCTGTGCACTGCAGTGTCTCTCCGAAAACCCTCTACAGTGGGACCTCCATCGGTGCTGGCGGCAGGGAAGCTGACTGGGGGACTAGGAATTCAAAATGCACATAAAAAATATTTGAGTACTCAGACACAATAATAAACTCCTATATTTCCATAGCACTGGTTAGGAGTTAAGAGTCTTAGAACAACCTTCTAAGAGGGGCATCTGGGTGGCTCAGTTGGTTAAGCCTCTGCCTTCAGCTCAGGTCATGATCCCGGGGTCCTGGGATCGAGCTCCGCATTGGGCTCCCTGCTCAACAGGGAGTCTGCTTCTCTCTCTCTCTTTACTGATACTCCCTCCCCCTGCTTGTTCTTTTTCTCTCTCTCAGACCAAAAAAATTTTAAAAAAAGAACAAAGTTCTAAGAAAAATAGGGCAGGTATTATTATGCCCATATCACAGATGAGGAACTGGGGCTCCGACAAAGGAAGTGACATCCCCAAGTCACACAGCAAATACGTGCAGAGCCAGGGTGACAAGTCTGGGCTTCTGAGGACTCGTCTAGCCTAGTGTCTGCCACTCTACACCTCCAAAGGGAAAAGGAAGGGGGGTGAGGTGGGAAGAGCCCAACTGCTCATCCACAGATGAATGGATAAAGATGTGGTACGTGGGCACAGTGGAATCTCACTCAGCCATGAGAAACAAGGACATCCTGCCATTGGCAACGCAAAGGAACCTTGAGCACACGATGCTAAGTGAGAGTAAATCAGAGGAAAAAAATGTACTGTGTACTACCATTTATATGTGGAACCTAAGAAGCCAAACCTGTAAAAACGGAAAGTGAAAGAGTGGTTACCAGGAAATGGGCGGGGGTGGGGAGAGCGGCGCTGGAGGGATAAGACAGATGGGGCTTAAGGGTTCCTACTTGCAACGAGTAGGAAATAAGCGCCAGAGATCTAATGCATAGTACAGCGAATACAGACAATGAAGCTGAATTATAGCCATCAAACTCACTAAGAGACTAGAACTTAATTATTCCAACCACTAAAAAGCATAATTGTATAACAGAGGTGCTAATTATCACTACAATGGTAATTATATTACAATACATTAAGTGTACCAAATGTACTGGCTGTAGATCTTAAATTTACACAAGGTTATATCAAATATATTGGAATTCTTTTAAAAATGAAAAAAAAAAAAAAACACAAATGGCTGCACTGCAATCTGTCCTTGCCCTCATCATCTCATCTACAAATTCAAGTGCACGCACCACCTAAACTACAGGTGGTCCCAGTAGACTAGTGTAAGGGGCACATAACTCTGCAGGAAATAGGTCATTTAAGCAGATCTATGCTCTCAAAGCTATGAGCCTGTGAAAGGATAAGCAGAGACTAGGGATAGGCACTATACAGGGGCTGAGTCTGGGAATGAAGAGGAGAAGAAGGTGATTGAGAAATGAGAGGCATGGTAGGATGTCTCCAAAAACAGAGAAGGAGGCTAGGAAAAGGCAACAGGAGAGAGAGGTGGAAGGGGAAAGGAAGAAGATTAGGAAGGTGAGCAAAGAAGAAAGAGACATAAGCGGGAAGAGAAGGATACATACTTTTTCTGTGTCTCTAGCTTTCCTGCTATAAGGGCGTCCTGGGAGACAGAAGCCATAGCATGGGCACTAGAGTTTCACTCACCTTCTTTCCAAGGATCAGCCAGCAAAGATAAAACACAAGAAGCAAGATACAAATAGAATGAGATTAAGAGAACGTTTGACACTCACAAAAACCAAAGAAAAGAGAAGAAATATATTGAAGTTAGAAGCAGAAGAAAGAAAAGTGAAAGGGTTGGCCAGGTTAAGACACCACCAGAAAGAAGCAAAAGCCTCCATCCAAGACTGATACTAGGGATGAATCGAGGAGAAGATCAGTGGAGGAGGAGTGGGGGGCCACGCCATGACGCCTGCATTTGGGAACAATGGTCTTAGGAGCAAGAGGTCCAAAAGTAGGAGACAACACAGCAGGGCAACTGAAGGGGAGAAGACCCTGGTGTGGTCCTTGTGATAACAAGACACTCAGGCAGGTGACCCCAAAACATTTACTTTTTATTGACAGAATGTCTGTGGCTGAAAGTCACATCTGCATGTGTTCACTGTTTGATAGTCATTTGTCCACCTGCCATGAAAGTATTGTCTGTCTTAATAAATCTATAAAAACAGAACCCACAGACTTCACGCTTCTTGAGTAAGGCATTCGTGATGGTGGCCCACACGTTGGTAGTCAATGAGTGAATTCTGATGGAGACGGTAGATCTGTTGGTCGTGAAAATGGTATAAACATAGCCCATGAGATGCTCATCAAAGTGGTGTTGCTGACTGTGAGGATGGTAATGATAGTGCAGACAGTGATAAGAAGGCAGGTGATGCAGTGGTGATGCCACAGGCAACAGACATGGAGTTCTGTTCATGATGGGGGTGGGAATCACGGTGATGGTGGTTGGAATGAGGAAAACGATCTCTGCAGAGCTAGGTCACCGCTTATAAAGCACTGTGTGGGTAGTGTGTGTGTGCGCGTGTGTGTGTGTGTGTGTGTGTGTGTGTGTGTGTGTGTGTGTATGACAGGAAGACACAGAGACAAAGAATCAGAGAAAGAGAAAGAGAGAGAGACAGAGAGAGACATCATCTGTAAATCACCCATCGTTAAACCAGAGTAACATCCACCCCAGGACCCTTCCTACAGATATCACAAATGGCCAAAGTCCATAACTACCCTTTTCCCCTAAAATGCCTAATAAAAACAAAAGAATGGTAAATCCATGGACATTTTTCCTTTCTCTTTGGAAGTGTTTGCTAAATTTTGTTATACAAGGACACTCACCTAGGAATTCTCTGGGGAGATTCTGACTTATGTTGGCTGACTTATGTTGGCTGAAAAGAACCTGAAAAATCATCTGAACTGTGTGGTTCTCAACTCAAATATGCATTAGAACCTACTAGGGATATGTTTGTTTTGTTTTGTTTTTCCCACAATACTGATGCCAGAACCTCATTCCATATGAACCACCTGAATCAAAATCCCAGAGGTGGGACACTGGCATGAACATTTTAAAACATTCCCCAGATGATATTTTTTATCAACTCTCCTGATTAAGAATCTTCTATCCTACAGAAGAGACCAGAGGAAGCCACCACCATGCAGTACTTAGTGGCAGGGTCACGACCTTGCATGCTGCTGACCCAATGAGCAAGGCTTGCTGTCTGCTCTCACTGCTAAATTTGCTAAAAAAAAAAAAGAAAAGAAAAAGAAAAAAAATGCTTGGCAGTGTTGGAACACCAAGAAGAGGGAGAGAATGGTATAACAGAGAAACCAAGAAGCTGGACCAGGGCAATGTCTGGCTTCTCATGAAGCACATCCCAGGTAGAGCTCTGAGGTAAAGGGATCTCCCAGCCCCTCTCTGTACCCCAATTTTCTTCCCCACCCTACCCACAGCACTGCCCCATACTTAAGGTTCCTAGGGAGGCAAGTGCAATTTCAACTCCACAAGCCCTCATCCCTCAAACCCTGGCCTTGTCCCCACACTATTCCCATCCAGCCAGCCCTCAGGAGGCCCCCAAACCCAGAAGAAACATCCTCATACTTTCTTGGTGGGGACTTTGATCTTCAAGAACTCCGCCTCTCTGGCCAGCACCTGCCACGGGGCGTGTATCCGGACAAAGACGGATCCCTGGCTTTTACTCTGTAAGGTACAAAGGAAGAAGAAATGGAAACACTTAGAAGGATATAGCTTAAATTCCTGTCTCCCCAACTCTCCCAAACTAGAAGCCCTGACTTGGTGTTTGTTCTCTTGAAACTTCACCAAGATCCAGTCCCCTCCCGCCCGTAACCCCTTCACCAGCTCTGTTCCAGAAAGGCTCTCACGAAAAACCACAGAGTACTGCTCCCAAAGTGTGGTCCTTGGAGGCTTCGTGGCTTCAGAGGGAAAGAAGCATTAAAAAGAGCCTGTCCCCAGATTGGAAATGTAAGCAATTATGATTTTCGCAGAAATCTATTACGCTTTTCCGAGCAGTGAGAGGAGTTACCTTTGCTGGCACGCGACAAAAAGCCAGACACTCATCCTGTTTGCATAGTGTCACTGTTCATTGTTAAATTTGCATCTGTGTTCCTACTGTGCTACGTCGTAGCCGAAACGACAAACGTGGTTCACGAAGCCCAAAAGGTATGACATAAACAGTAAGGTAGTACAATGCAAAATGACACCATAAACATAAATCACGAACAGGGCTCCAGCGTGAACACAGATTATAAATCTATGTCCCCATGTAAGTGATTCTGTGAGTGTCGTGAATTCACCCAAAAATGGAAAGGAAAGGAAATGTAGCGATGAGCCCTTGAAAATCGGGTCTTACTGACTCAGTAATCCTCATCACAGTGCCTATGATAAAATACTGGTCAGATTATGACAAGAAGCTGTCAGTTTTTCCCCATCTTCAAATAAAACCTCAAATTCTTTTCAAAACAAGCACACAAAGAAAACGACTACTTCTGAAATTCAATTAGTTTTGTCCCTAAAGAATGAGAGGAAACCAAAACAAGTCAGAAAAATGGGCAAAACCCCATTCTCACCAAGAAAGGTGTAATGAATTCCACCTGCAGAATTCATTACAAACCCGCAGGGTTCACAGAAAGAGCAGAACAAGCCGAGGGCACCATTGCTTCATCATGTGGCTGCTGGAGATCACATGGACTCCGGGTCCCAGGGCAGGAAGATGCTGGTGGGCCGGCCAGCCTGCCCCAGACATCAGCGTGCAGCTGAGGGGCGGCATGGGAACCCAGTCCGAGTGCATGTGCTCTGCCGAAAGAACGCTCGCAGCTTCTTGTTCCACTGGCCCTCTAGCCCCCGAGGTTTCTACTGAATTCCTGCGTATTTTGTGAAGCAGGAATCACAGAAATCAGTACTGAGAAGACACCAACTCTGCATGCAGCAAAGGTGTTACCATTCACGTAAAAGCAGGTGTTCCCTTCAAAAATCACTCTCCAGCTTCATTCACGGAATGAATGGTTCGGGTGTTGTGGAATGAATGGCCCCTGGGGTGTTGTAGTGGGTCAAGCTTCCAGCTCTTGGTTTCAGCTCAGGTCATGATCTCAGGGTTGTGAGATCGAGCCCCGCGTTGGGCTCTGCACGCTCAGCGTGGAGTCTGAGACTGTCTCTCCCCCCGCCGCCCCTCCCACTCATGCTGTCTCTCTCAAATAAAAAAAACTAAAAATAAAAAAAAAAAAAAAAAGAACAAATGAATGTGTTCAACAATCCACCCTCTGGTCTTGATTTGGTGTTGAAGGTAACAGTGGCAGCCAGCCACACACAGCCCCAACCATCTGCTTCTCCAATGCTCTGGACAGAAGAACAGGTAGGAAACCTGAGGACCGCATTCCCCCCACAGAAGTACGTGGACCGTGGCAATGAGTAAGATAAACAGCTACTTTACAGTGTTCGTAATGCAAGTGAAGACCATCTCTACAACTCTGAATGGCAGTCCCACAATCTGTTCATTAATTCACACATCCAGAACCTACCCACCCCCCACTTTGGGGATGAAAGGTTACAATTTATGAGGGAGAAGGAGGAAGAAGAAATGAAGATTTTGCAGGAAGACTTAACTATGGTATGAAAGTCTTGGAGAGTCTGCAAACACCTGAAAATAATAACAATAATCGTGATGTGCATATACTGAGTATGTGTCATGAACGAGGACAGAGCTAGACGTCATGTACTTTAGCACAAACGATATTCAGGGCCAGGCTGTCGGCAGGTACTGTCACCTACTCCATTTTACAGTTGAGGAAATCAAGGCAGGGAAAATCTAAATCGTTGGTCCAAAATTACATAAATATTGTGATAGGGAAAAAAAGGTATTTAGACCCAAGCAGTCCTTGCTCTACCTGGTGATTTTCTTGTCCACGGGGGACAGACCAAACATATTATCAGGCAGAGTCACCAACCACCTCCAAGAGCTGAAATGGAACATAAAGACACGCTTTTTGGACTAAAATCCAATCAAAAGATGAATAAGGACTCTATGAGGCAGTCCTAAGATGAAACACTCAACCTTCCAGCTTCCAAGGATGACATCGTTCTGCCGAAATACTGGAAGTGGCTTCAGCAAGGAATCTCCTCTATTCCTATGTCTGTCTATGGTTACAATGTCCAGGGTTACTAGACGGAGTCATCCATCACTTGCTGCTACTCCTAACTGTAATTTAAGCTTCTCTAATTTAGTGAAAATGAAAGGTAAGAAAGGAAACCATCTGGGAAGCTGACCTGTAGCCCCAGCTCTCCATCATGGCCCCAGGAAAAATGTTTTTGGTGAAAGATGCCAAACGGTACCATCTTCCTCCTGGAGATGAAATCGTGACTCTTGCTGATTTTAATATATAATGTTTTGTCCTTGCTTTTAAATTGTGATGAATGTTTTTCTTAAAAAAAACTTTACCTATAATTGGTAGTGCAAATGTGTATTGAATGTCCATTAAATGGCTGCAGATGTTCAAAGTTTGAGGGAGGGTTGAGAAGGTTAAGGGTCTGAGTCCATGGCCTTGATGGCAGATCACTAGCCATCCCCTGACAGCCATTCTCATCCCCTTCATCCACTTTAAAACTAAGTATATGGCCATCCAGAATCAAGTCTGTATCTCCCTGTATGGTTAGGCATAACCAAACACTAATTTCTAAGCCATGTGGTGTGGGAGGAAGTGTCATGAAGCAGCTGCTGGCAACACTCTTCAAAGACAGCAAAGGGGTACCCTTTGCCCCTCCATTGTCCTCCCTTCCCCTGATCAGTTGCCTAGAACGTGGAGCCAAGCACGTCAGACCTTGAAGTCAAAGACAAGGCCAGAAAGAGCAAAGTACCAAGAGAAAATCTGGGTCCTAACCTCAGAGTGTCACAACAGACTGTGACTTGAGAGAGTCTATTAACGGCAGCCTGACCTCTTGGCTAGTTCCCTCCAGCAAAGCATACTTCTCCCGTGTTCTTCTCAAGCGGGACTTGTAGTAAATGAAGATAAAAGCTGGAGTGCAGTTGGCGTGGCACTAACACCCAGCCGCGGCCCTGTCAATCCGTGTGACACTGTTGCCCTCTCGTAAAAAGAAAGTCACAAGAGCTCATGTGAAATGTTAGCTAGGTCTCCCGGGGAAAAACAAATGCTTGAAAAGCCCTGAGCAGAACCATCGCCCAGTACGGAAGCTCTTTCTACTAACCCAGGAATCTAAAATTGAAGGGAAACACAGATCCAGCTTTAAAGGGGGGAAAAAAAGAAGTTTCCTTCTTCTCTAGGCCCAACTGCCATCCATTCTTCCCCATATTCAGATTCTCTCCGGCAGAGCAGGGGAGTGGAACGAGTGTGGGCTCCAGATAAAAACAGATTCAGATCTGAATCCTGGATTTTACAGCTGTAGGACGACGGACAAGGCACTGAACCAAATGAGCCTCAGTTTCTTTATCTAAATATGGATGAGAAAGACTGCAGGTCTGTTGTGAGGATTGGAGAAAAGGTTTCTGCGAAGTCCCTGCCACAGGGCCTGGACTGTGGGCCAGGGGAGAGGTCAGCCATGACCGTGTGGATGCGCTCCACCCAACCGAAATGACTGCAGGGACGGCCAGCTCCTCCAGCACCTAGCATGGGGCTGCACACAGAGGAGGTCCTCCTTGAATTCCTGCCGTCAACAGAAAGACTCAGGGAACACCAGTTCCTGTTACATTACAACGGTGACTTCGCAATCCTTCACTGCCCTTGAACTTTTAAAATTATCAACAGGATTTTCAAAATGTCCCACGTGTCCTAAAGGAAATTCACAGGTTCAAAATAGAGCACATCTCCAGACATTGAGGATAAGGGCAGAAAACAGGACTTTCTGAAACCGACATGAAATTCAACATAAAGTAGATAAGAGATGGCCTATTAGAGCATATGGCCCCCATCTCTAGAAGAGATTTTATAAATGCATTACCCATGTGACTGGAGGGCTCCCACACCTTATCAGGCAACTAGAATTTAAATCCATAGAAAAGGAACTGTCACATGTCATTTGGTTCTGGTCATCAGACAAAGGAAACAGCGCCTAAAGATTTCTGCAAGCAAGCACAAACACATCCGTGTTGGGGACGCAACTCTGCCAGCCCCAAGAAATGTGAAATAGACAACGGGAGTAGAAAAATCTCTCCTGCTCAGCTGAAATGCCTCACAAAACTGTGCAACTGCTTTCACCATGATTCTATCTTCATAAAACCCTACAGATTCTGTGTCTCCATCTCCTGGGTGTCAAGAAAAGGTACCCGAGAAGAGGATGCAGGCACTCTGGTCGAGGAAATGAATAGCACGTATAGATAAACCAAGAACGGTACCTGTAGGGTTCAGTACCATTCATACTTCGAGGCATCCATGGGGGGGTTGGAGGGTATCCCCACGGATATGTACTCCTCAGTCATAACCTGACTTTCAGCTCTCTCGGTCTCCTTTAAGTGGTGCTGTTAGCTGGTTTCCTAGACCTGTTCACCACAAACTAAATCAGTGGAACCCAGAGTTCCCAAAGCCAAGTCGGGTCCCCTGTGCACCTGTGCTCTGCCTAGTCAGCCAGCATCCCATCCTCTCCTTCCTTCCTTCCTTCCTCTCTAAAGTCACCTCAACAGCAGGCCTGACCACAGGCACCTCCTCTAACACACCAGCTCCTCTGCCCCCTCCCTGGACTCCAGCCACACAGCCCTTCCCCAGGGTTTCCAACCGCCCCGGCCCATGTCCCACTTCAGAACCTCCTCACACTGTTTCCTCCCCTGCAAAGTCCTCTCTTGCCCTCAGACCCAGCCAACTCCTAACTGCTTCTCACCTTTATCATCACTGTCTCCAGGAGGCCTTTTCTGAACCCTGGATGATGCCTGGTCCCCCTCTTGCCTGCCTGGCTCCCGTCCTTATCCTCCATAACACTGGCCACTAGTGCAATCGCTACGACTTGGTATTTAGTGCTTCTCTTCCTGACTAGAACTTCAGCTCTAGGAGGACAAAGCACGTGTCTCTCTTGGTGACAGATTTGTCCTCAGCAGGTGACACAGAACTGGCATATAGTACAAACTCAATAAGTATGTAGTATAACTCCAATATGCACAGATGCCTAGTCAGTTCTGCTTGGATCCTGTGAATAATTTCTAAAAATTGGCTACCACGGAGCAGAAAGCAATTGGTGACCTTTGGCCAACCACATTTAAATCTAGTTCTATTCCAAGAGAATAATTCAATTACTCTTAAGTGTCATCTCTGAATCTGTTTCTCCTGTTAACATCGGAAGTGATTCAAGATTCCATCTGACCAGGAACCTTATGAAGGCCTTGCAAGAGGGCCTCTCTGTTCCCATCAGTAGCCCCTGGTCTTCACTGCATTTACAGACCACTGCTCCCTTTCCTGGAGGCCTAACCCACGTGCACACATTCATTCTGGTGCTCGCAAAACGCAATCTGAACAGAGCTAGGACTGCACGTACCTAGAACCTCTCTGCCTTATAGCCTTAAAGGCTGTTGTAGCATTAAGGAGAAGAACCAGGGGTACCTTGGAAAATAAAAGGGACTTCAACTGTAAAAGCCTTTGGTATCTGTACTTGCCAAGCATCAGCTTTCCATGGTACCATTCAGCTTCCCCACGCAGACAGCTCAAAGCAGAGCCCGCCAATGAGCGTGGTGAATGTCAGAAGAATGAACTGATTTGACCAAAGGACTCTGGAGATAAAGAGGCCTCCAAAGATAGCTAACATACCTTCCTCAAATAACAAATGAAGACCTAGAATGCAGGAGGCTCAGCTGCTTGGACGTGGACACGCAGCTAGTGAGCAGCAGAGCCAGGAAAGAAATCCAGGTCTCCTGACACCGGGGCCCGTCCCACAGTGCCTGAGCAGGACGGCACCGCACGTCCCCGAGGGCGCCCAGTCCATCGGAGGGCAATCCTGCAGCCTCTCCCTTCACAGGAGAGTAGGTAAATGAGAGATGGAGGAACAGCAGTATTGGGAGGGAACTGCACCCCCAGCAACCCCTCTCCAGTGTTCCAGCCACTTGTCAGGGTCCTTGGCAGGGACCAAGGGCCAAGCGCTCCTGGTGCGACTCTCCGTGTTGTTTATGTCTTGCTATTATTATCCAAAGACTGCATGTGGCTTTGCAAGACCACGTCTTCCCTCCAGAGAGATGAGAATGAATGGGAGGCAGCCCCAGCCAAACACTGGAAACCGATACTCCACAAGCCGCCTTCCCACACAGGCCTGCCAAGCCACCTCAATGCTGACCCCAGATGCCTGAGTGTACTCTGGTCCCGGGCCCTGCTGTGAGCTGAGAACATCAGCGGCAGCATATTGTGGCCCAGGAAAAGGGCAGTCAGAGGAAGGGTGGGGAGATGAGCATGTGGACAACAGACAGGGACAAAGCAGGGCCAGACTCACCTAAGGTATCACCAACCTCAGTCACCTGGGATTGGCAGGGACCACAGGCACACGGTCCCACAGCAAGGGTGACAGAAGCCCTCAGTGACTCCCACATTCTCAGATCATCTGGGAGGCCCTGGGTGACAGCAAGAGAACCTGCTCTTGAACCCTAGCCTCTCCGGGCCAAGGTGGGGATGGGTCAGCAGAGGCAGAGGGCAGGACCAACTGCCTACTGCACCCTGTCCCAGAAACCCCCCCAAAATATCCAAGGCATGTCCCCTCTTATAGGAAAGGCTTTATTCTAGCCCCCAACCAAAGACTCAGGACAACCTAGCCAGGGTCCTGCAGAAATGAAAATTCAGCCCATCTTGTCCTTTTTTCAAAGCAAATAGTCATCACCAAAGTTTCTGGAAGGGGAGGACACTCAGGGCTGGGAGGATCCCTTGGGTCAGCTACCAAAATGGACAGGTTCCCAGAAGCAATTATCTCTGGACCCAAACCGAAGTGTCGACTCTGTGTATCACCTAACCCTGCACTCCAGACAGAAGCCTCCAGAAAACCTCCGCTCAAAGCCCAGGTGGAGATGAAGTAGTGAGTGCAAACCCGGGAAAACTGAAGAGTCAGACCCTCTTACACACCAGGGAGTGGAGAGCCCCCCCCCCCCAGTCCCAGCACAGAGGCCACCAAGGGCGGCACGGCACCCTGGAAAGAGAGCCACACCTACAGAGCAGGACTAACTGTTCTCTGGGCTTCATTCTACTTCAAAAATCCTGCAGAAGAAATGAGAACAAATCTTCACCGTATATGACACGCCGTGGGAAGGCCGTGGGTACTCGGGCCTCAGGACCCGGTCTGGGAGCCTGGCTCTATCACTTACAGGCTACGCCATTCATGACACGTCACCAAAGCTCTTGAAACTCAGAGACAACGTTAAAATAATCGTAATAACTAATACCACCTGGAGGACAAAAGGACAAACAGTACAAAGACACCCACAGACTCTCTCGGGGGTACGTATGTCCGTTACCTCCGTCCTGACGATGCTTCACAGGCGTGTACAGACGTCAGTCAGAGCTCAACAGCCCCGATACTTTGAATAGTTGCAGTTTATCACCCATTAGTTACACCTCGATAAAGTTAGAGGAAAAACGTAAAACAATGCCACACTTTTCACAATTTTTTTCTTTTGGAAAAGACCCTTATTTTTCATTAAAATCTGTTACATGAATAGGCTATTTGGTTAATAATATGCCATGTTAGTTTTTAGTTAATTAATAAATATTCAGAAGTTAATACTGATCCCACGGTAGCTCAGAAGTAGACAAGATTACATAAATATTCTGCAAACTATCATGTATAAACAGAAAGGATTTTCTTGAGAGTGAACTCGGGGACAGCCACTGCTGAATCTCTGGTACTCAAAGGAGTACCAGAACTCAAAGGTACTGGTACTCAAAGGACAGAGCCTGTTCCTGCCTTTGGATCACAGAACGTACAGCCTTGACCTCCATGGGGATCCTACTAGGCTTCTTGGGTCCGACCTAAGAGAAATCACAGCTGAGCCCAGCACAGCAATAGTTCCTGACACATCTCTCAACAGCACCAAGCGAGGTCAAAGATACGAGATAATGTTTGTCTTGGGAATCTGTAATGTATAAAGTAACAAGCTAAATAGAACTGATGAGCCAGGGACCAAATTTCTGCAAAAATAGATAAAAATCCATAAGCCCTTAAGATGTTGGCAAAAAGGACAGGGCCTCTCTCCAAACTAAGGAAGGTTAGGAGGGGTTGAGGATCAGGCTTCAGGTGCACAGGGCCAGCCTCTGACAGAGGGGAAGAGGTCACAGATAAACTATGACAAAGACCAGAGGAAAATGTTGGCCTTCCCTATTCATCACAGCAGAAGTATTTTGGACAGTCGACATCTCGCAAGTGGAATCAGATGCTGCAGAAGAAGAAGGGCTTTCAGCCCTTTGTGGGCTTCCCACTCACCCCTAGCAGGACACTGTGAGCATTTCAATGCCCAGAGGAAGGGAGGACAGATGCGGGGAGGTGGACAACAGGGCCGCCGTTGGTGACTGACACATATGCAGACCAAGGATGATCCACAGGTCCTGGGTGGGCTGGGAGAGTCACAGTTTACTTCTCTTGCCTCATCATCCAACCCCATAGAGCACCATAGCATCATCAGAAATGCCCCAGATCAGACAGTCAATCCTAGGGTCACCCCACAGATCAGCAGTGAGTACCACTACATCCAATAGCCATCAGACCTTCAGGCAGCCGTGCCCAGTGCCTCCTTCCTTCCTTTGGCCCCTGTGATAAATGTCCCACTCAAAGAGAAGCATTTCGAGGCATTTAAAAGTCTCTACTACCTCTACAAGTACACCATCACTAATATCCCTCCTAACTCAAAACTTATGTGCTTCTTTGATTTTGATACTTTTTTCCCCTCCTGAAGACATTTGTATAAAACCTTCAGGCTATCATTAATTAACCCCTCTCCCTCCCAAAGATGTGCCCTCTCTTCTCTTAGCCATGACTCACTTCTCCCCCAGGGAATAACTCCACTATTTCCCATGATTCAATCATCTCAACATATTTCAATTCAACAAGTATTTATTGGGCAACAACGGTGTGTTCAGCAATGTACTAAGAGTTAAGGGCATACAGAAGAAATATAAGTTATCATACCATCACACACACAGCTTTCAGACTCTTTTTGGAAACCTGATGAATGATATCTAACACATGAACCAGATGAACAACATCGTGACCAGGGGTAAGTAATGTCCGAAAGGACAGGACAACTAGTGAATGTTATGATTCTTGCTTTTCACTCATCGATAATTGCCAGATTTTGCTCAGAGAGAATTACTTCTCCTGGATCTCCGCCTTCGACTTCAGTGGAACTGACCCTACCACCACCTCCAGAATTAAGCCCAGTTAGCCTGAGCCAATCAGCGTATCCCTCCTCTTGGCCAAAACAATGGGTTCTGGAATCGGTTTGTAATGCAGTCAGAACCAATAAGATGTTGTAGAAATGTTGGCCAGGGATTCGGGAGAAAGCAGCTTTCCCTTTCTGCCAGAACTCTGGGGAGAATAGTGGCAGTCAATTGTCTCCATAAAGGGAAGACCTTGGTCAGCCAAGGGACCATTGAGTAAACAGAAGTAGAACCTGCAGGTTAAACAGAACAGGGGAGAAATAGGGAGTCCTTGAGGACATCATTTGAGCTGCTGGATCGAGCCTCACCAAATTTACTTATGGGCTCTTTGATCGCGGGAGCTCATAAATTCCCTTTGTTGTTCAAGCTGGTTTGAGTTGGGTTTTCTGTCCATGCAACCAAGAGTTCTCCCTGATCTTAGAAATCAGTAGAAGACCTGAGTCTGGACTAGAGGAGCCAGAAAGGGATGCCATGGGAGGACAGGGACTGTGAGTTGTACTGTGAACACTGTAGGATGGGACTGACAGACGCAAAAGGGCTGTGGCTGGCAGGGAGAGGAGAGATAGACAGATAAAGGTGCAAGGAGGAATGTGTGTGGCGTGTGGAGCACAGCCTGCCTAAAGCGGGTGGAAGCCAGGGAGCCAGAGGGCGGAGACGTGGTCTGTGCTGGCCACTCTGCCCCCTCCATGCTACCGCTGTCCATGAACTTCACAAAACGGCAACCTGGATGGATCAACCCTGTACGGTCACCTACACTCATGAGCTCTTCGATGGGATAAAGCGTAACAAGAGTACCCCCTGAGGAAATACCTTCCTCCTTTCTCAGCAGAGCTCAAGCTGGGAATATCCTCCCAACGGCCAGTGAGCCTAAGAAATACAATAGATGGGCAGGGACTGTCCCCCTGCTCCACAGCTGGTCTAGGCTGTGGTCAAAAGAATGAAGGAGCAAGCCTCCCAGGTGCCACTGTGACCTTCTGCAGGTCAGAGGAAGCAGATTTCTTAAAGGCGGGGCTCTGGCTCTTTATTCTAGTGGCCATTCAGCCTTCCTAAGAGAGGTCTTTTATAGGGAGGCAGGTAGATTCTGAACATGTACCAAGAAGCTATAAAACCTGCTACAACAGTATGCTTTATTCAGCTAAAGAACCCTTTCCTCAAACCAAACATTTCAAGGGGCAGTCCTGGTTGAACTTCGGAGGACCAGAACTTCACCAGCCGTCTTCGATGTGAAGATGGTCTCTGTGTCACCTGGATGCAAACTACAAGGGTTGTACCACTCCACCCTGGGAGTGGGTGAAAGCTTCTGATCGTCACAATGACTGGGGAGCACCGCGGTCATTTAGTGGACGGAGGAAGGGATGTCAAATATGCTTCAATGTTTTGGAAAGTCCCACACAAGGAAAATTCTCCTTCCTGAAATATCCAGTGCTCCACCAAGAATGGTGCCCTAGAGCTCAGGGACCTACAGGTGCAAACCCACATGCTGCTCGCAGATGTGTCAGACCAGACATAAAAGCAATTATCTCACCAGTTTCCTGTCCCCACCCCACCAGACCCAGACTTGAGCGATATTAAGGGGGAGCTTAAAGAAATTACTTCTGAATAAATGCTGTTAAATTAGCTAAGATCTAGACCTTGGATCCGATATTGAGGAGCTGAGGAGGGACCTTCAGGAAAAGAGCCATCACTATGATGATTAAAAAGAAGAGTTGACTACTTTGTGAGCTTCCCAAAAAACCCAGAATTAGCCCACCTGCCAAGAGGGCTGTGAAAATAATCCATCAGCCTAGAGTGGTTTGGGGGCCAGGGGATGAAGGAGATGGGGTCCCTGAGTAGCAGGGTACATTTAAGGAGGAGTTCAGAGAGACGTGACCTAAAATCCCAGCTCTTCCACACACCCCTGTGTGACCATGGACATGGTATGTAGTTTCTCTGGACCACGCTTTCCTGGTTGGTGAAACAGAAAAATAATAATCCACAGCAGCAGTGACCCCACAGAGCACTTGAGAAGACCAGCAATGATGCAAGGAAGGAGCCTACACACCTGGCGCATTATAGGTGCTCCATGCTAACAGTAATTGGATTCTGCAGATGGTGTCTGAGGGCCAGAGGAATTTGAATGGATGGAGTTTGTGCAATCCAGTTTCCAGCATCCTCCCTTTTTTCCCAGAAAAACCTGGCTCCTGGGGCATTTTTTTCCCCTATATGAAGCGAGAGCCCAGTTTGGAACATGTCCCCTCCACGGAGCCAAAACCGGCTTTTCCACAGCCGTGACTCTGCGCGTACGCACGCTGCCATCAAGCTGGCCCTGCCTGAGACCGCCAGTCCTGCCCCACAGCCTCCTCTGGTTGGGAAGACAAGGGATCATCAGCCCCGCTAATTAAATCCACAGATGATAACAAAGTGGGTGGTGCTGCAAACAGCACCAGAGAGGATGGGGAAATAAATGAGAAGGGACCTGGGGAGTTTAGGAAATATGGGACAGGAAATAACAAAATGAGATTCAATGCAGAAGAATGCAAGCAACTAACTGGGGGGAATAATCAGGAACAAAGACACTGAGCGGGGAGCTGGAAGAAGGCTGGGAGATGAGGACTTGGGGGCCACGGTGACAGGTGGCAAGTGGGAGAATGGGCAGTAAGAGGTGAGTGATGAGATATGGACAGAAGTTGCACGCTGAGGCCACACGGAGAAGGAGCTGGTGCCCTGGGTCCCACCCGGCCGGGCCACGAGGCATTCTCCGAGGCTCACTTCCAAAGACAGTCCTCCGTGCCAGCTCCAGTCACACCTTCTCCAAGAAGCCCTTCCAGGCTCCTTAAGTGAGTGAGACCCGTCTCCTCACTGACCACTCATCTGGGACACGTAGCACTGTCTCTGATTTCTCTACCTCCAGGGTTACAGAGACTCAGCTCTGGAGCTCACTGGCTCCTCCTGGCATCACCATGGGCTCAGCCCCTAGTAGGTTTTCAACATAGTGGGAGAGGGGAGTGACATCACTTCAAACACAACAAAGAGAAGAATTTCTCTCCTTCACCCTTTATGGGTTGAGATTATTTCTGAGGCTTCTCTGTCTTTATCTCGAGGCCCTGTGTGCTGGGGCAGTTAGCCTACCGCAGGGTGTCCTGGAATCAAACACATGTGGTCTGTTCAACCCGTATTCAGGCCAGAGCACAAACCAGAGGTCACTCAGGGTCCAGGATAAAGAGGACGAATGATGGGTCTGGGAAACACGATGAAGCAGACACACGCCCCTCCCCCTGTTGACAATGACTCTTCGATTTGGCCGAGACGCAGGCTGTGGCTTCTCAAAACTACAGGGGTTTCCCTGAGCTATTGCCCCCTTTTAGCTCAAAACTTCATAATTAATTATTACACTCAACACTAATTGGGAGATGAGGAAGAACTCCTTCTCTGGGAAGAGTAGCAAGGCACCACAGAGAAGTTATTGCTGGGGCCATTGTCAAGTCAAGCTCTTAGAAGAAAGGCGGGAGCCCCTCACTGAATCCATGAATACCCCTGTTCTCACTAAACATGCATGTTTTAAGGGACAAAAGAAGCCAACACAAAAACGGCTTTGAGGCTTCCCCTACTTTGGCATCGGGGACAACAGGAGGGAAGTAAAAGACCAACCCGTGCTGAAAAATCCCCCTCTGAGAAGCGGGGATGGAGGTGTTTCTCTGCATAGCAGGTTCATTCTATCCCAAGCCAATAGGATATGCCACTATTGTGAGGTCTCTGCAGAAAGAAAGCCCACGGTCTCTTCTGGTCTCTCCTGCTCACGTGGACCCACACTGTTCCAGCACTGCTGACCCCAAGGGTGAGCAGTGGGAGAAACGGGGCATGAGCTGATGACACAGAGCCCCACGTCCTGGTGCAAGCCCTGCACTTCCCATCTGGGGTACCTTTGGGATGTCACACCTGAGCCTCCCTGGGCCTCTGCCTTCTGCTTCCCTACAAAATGATAAGGTTGATCTCAGAAGGTCCACACACACTGAAAGATCTTTGATTTCATGGAAGCTGGGAGTTTTCTTAGCAATTCATCCCAAAGCACTGGCCTTTCTGTCATTCCACCACAAAAGTAAACTGATGGGCTGCAAAGCCTTCATCCTCCCAGGAGTAAGTGAGAGCACAGAGTCACAGAAACTATTACTGCCTAAACAGAGCTATATTTATTCTGTCTTCTTTCCCCAAGGCTCCCATCTCTGTTCTCATATTCTAAAACTTGAAAGGATCAAAGGTACAAATCAGGATGAGGCACCTCTCTCCTGGATGAAAAATGCAGCAGACATCAGCCAGCAAGAATACTTATTAAACTCTAGTACTCACCCTACCCAAACTGGTCCTATGCAATTGTGCAGGTCATGTACTGCACAAGGATGTCGCATTAAGAGGGTCCCAACCATACAGAAGTTATATTAGAGTCCACAGTTTCCTGACACATGGCAGTAAATTGTTTCAATCTAACAAAAATCATCCTATTAAAACAATTTTTAAAAATGGAAATAAAAAGGCGCCTGGGTGGCTCAGTGGGTTAAAGCCTCTGCCTTTGGCTCAGGTCATGATCCAAGTGTCCTGGGATTGAGCCCCGCAATCGGGCTCTCTGCTCAGCAGGGAGCCTGCTTCCCCTCCTTCTCTCTCTGCCTGCCTCTCTGCCTACTTGTAATCTCTGTCTGTCAAATAAATAAATAAAAATCTTTTTTTAAAAATAGAAATAAAGTATCTTGAGGAAGGAAGACCTTTTCCTAACTGGCACAAAGATGCCATATGGACTGGCTGTGGCACCCATCTTAACCCTGGATGCTGACCCACAGGAAAACCAGCAGAAAGAGGACAGGGGCACTTAGTGTCCTTTCTAGTGCCCTGGAGCAAAACCTGCTCTCCAGAATATAATCTAGAAAAGTCATCTACATAAGTTGTAAGCAACCAGTAGGCCAAAGCAGAACACCTCCTGGGAATACCCGTACTTGTTAAAGGATCAAACGAAGCAATAATTTCTTGAATTATCAACAAGCATGAAGTCACCTGGCACAGTACTTATGGGATAGTAAGCACTCCAAACAATTCACTGGGATGAACGGGACCCATGGAGGAATGCAGAGCCTACGAGTCGGTTGTGAAAGACTCCAGGACTTAGGAGCTCTAAGTCTTAGCCCACAAAGAGACCACAGCTGGCCAGAAAGCACAACACATCCACTTAGAGTCCTTCATAAGCCCTGCCATGGAGGTATGGCCATGCTCAGGAGTTTCATGGATGTTTCTAAAACCAGAGAAAGTTATAGACAGACAACCTTCTGAGCTCATTTTATTCATCCTGCAACCAAGAGAATCAGAGAAGCCATCCAGAGACTAGTCTCAGGATGGCTGCCAGCTTTCACAAGGTCTAGGCAAATGAGGTCAGAATTAAGTACGTCTGCAGTTCTCCCTCTCCCCATGTCCAGCTGTTTCAGAGAGCTCTCCGAAGGACCCTCCACCTGCCCCTGGGTTGCTCAGAAGGGTCTGTACCCTGAACACTCCCTCATCGTGGCTCACCTCTCATTTAACCCACATCCCTGCAGCTCAGGCAGGCCCAGGATGTCCTGAGGAAGCTCAGCCTGACCCCAGATTCCCACACAGCAAGACCACACAGAGACGAAGTTTGTCGGTCAATGATGAGGCAACCCCTTGAGGCATGAAAGGCTGGTGAAGATCTGGTCCCACTCAGCGGGACCGTGACAGGGCCATGAACACTTCTGCCTGCCTGGGACTCAGAGCAGACACTGAGGCCGACGAGGAGGCTATTGGGGGGAGAAGATGAAAGTCCAGGGAGGCTCAAGTCATGCCACCTACCTGATAATTGCCCAGTTCTGTAAATATAGTAAAAACAACATGGCTGTACCCTTTAAAAGGGAATCTTTTATGGTCTGAGAATTCTATCTCAACTTTTTAAAAAAAATATCATGCTACCTAAACCTCCATTTCTGCCCACAGGGAGGGCAAGGACTCTGGGAAGGCCTCCTAAATACTGCTTCCCCATGAAAAGGACATGTCCGTGGTCCTGGGGGGAGACATGGAAAGAAACAGTCTCCAGAAGCTGACTGACCTACTGGTCCTTCTGTATGACTCTGGGGGTTCTCTAACTACTCAGAGCCCTGGACCACAGAACGGAAGAAATGACGCCCTCCATGGGACCACCATGAAGAGCCGACGGGCAGAGCTGTGGGGAACCCTGGCCATGGGTGTGCCTGGAGCAGGTGCATGGCCTCATCGCCTCCTTCGGTGACAGGGTATGATTTACATTTGGGTCTTTTCTTTACCTCAGTATTTGGTAACCTGGCCAGGTCCCCACGGCCGCGATGTGTGACCAGCTTCTCTATTGCTCTAAGGAAATAAGACCCGCTAAGGGGATAACATAGAGGGGGTGGGGACCGAGGAGGGTACAGGCCCTGCCAGGGTCAGAACTGTGCAGGTTTTGCCTGTATGCACCTAAAGAAATTTTCTTTGTCTCTGTCATGACACCTGGTATCCCTGGGCCCCAGAATTCTGGCCTGTGTTCTCTGGCTCCACCGCTGAGCCAGCTCTGCCTCAGACTCTGGACAACTTTTATGTTACTGTACGGACGACAGACATATCTGGGACTGCGTGGGCAAACCCTGTCCAACTCGGTCCGCACAGCATGCCCGCCACCTTCCCCTCCCCGTCCACGTCTCTGGCCGTCTCTGCCTCCCTGGAGGGACCATGGCTGGCGCCCGTCCAGCACGCTGGGGGAAGCCAAGGGGAGTCTGCTCAAAGACTGGGAAAGGCCGGGAGGAAAAAGTCCTGTCGGTTAGGGACAGGCTGAGTGCTAGCGTCATCTCTGGCTGCTTTTCCAGCAGTCCCGTCAACACGTCAGGACAAGTGAGGGGTTTCTGTCAATCACGGAAGATGCATGGCGTCCCAACCGAATCCTCCCTGAGCTGATGCGGCTGTTTGGGAGACACTCAGCACGGAAAGAAGCTCCTTGTTCAGGGGTGGTAAAACGTTCCAGAGGAAAGGCTCTACGGTGGCCAGCGCACGGGGGACAAACCGCGTCGGGAGCTGTCAAGCCGGTCAGGTCTCAGTGACAGCCTCACAGGCCTCTTGAGGGCCCTCTCTGCCCCAGTGACACCAGCTACAGCTGTGAGCAGGAACATCGCCCCACTCCCACCCCACCCTAGGGATGCCCACTGAACCCCGACCTCATGAGAAGACGGGGATGAAGGTCCCGAGGCTCACGCTTTCACACGCATCCGTGGAAAGTCTCACAGAGAGAAGCCCTACCCAGACCCTGCCCTGAGGTAGGGGAACTTTCCAAGGGGCTAGAAAAAAGGATTGAAAGTCTGAGAGCCACAGAAGAGTTAAGAGAGAGGGGCTGCTGGGAGAAGAGCTTGAGTTTCCTAGACCGTTCTTGTGAAGAGCCAGGTCACAGGGTCATTGTCCCAGGGCCCAGGTCACACCCGGCGGAGGAAGCCATGACTTGCATCTGACCTGCAGTTCACTGGCTGGGTGAGCTTACATGAGCCACCTCCATTCCCTTCACTTCTCCTCACTTGTGCAACGATGCAGTGAGCGGCGGGGGTGGAAAATGGGTAAGGACCCTTCCAACTCCAAGGTCATGTACAGCTTGAATGCCTGACACTGAGTGACCTACGTCACCACAGCATGGCCTCAGGTCCCCACAATGCCCTCCTGTCTTTGCTTGGTCCCGGGTAGGCACCTGTGAAAGTGCTTCCGTGCACGCACTGCTCTCTCCCAATGCTTCACGCCTCCTGCCCACCTGCCCTGCTTTTCGACCTCCTGCTTCCCGGTCAAAAAGCTCACTCACAGCTCCAAAGCTCCCCGCGGCCCCGAGCCAGCTGCTCCAGCTCACTTTTCTCTGACTCCCGTGTTAGGTGCACAAGCGAGCTCCGGGAAGGTCCCGAGATGGGATCCACGGCTATTTCTATTCGGAGCCCTTGCCTACAGACCCGTCATCTAGGACTGGGGGCAGCAAGCTTTTTCTGTAAAAGGGCAGAAAGCCAATATTTTAAAGTTCAGCCCACATGGTCTTTGGCACAGCTACTCAAACCTGCGGCTGAGGTGCAGAAGCAGTCACAGACGATACATAAATGAGCGAGTGTAGCCTAACTCCAGCACTGTTTTATTCACAAAGATAGGTGGCAAGCTGGATTTGGTCTGCAGGTCACAGGCAGCCAACCGTTAATCTAGGTCGGGTCTCCCTGACAGACACACCTCCACCTGGTTCCTCTCCCGTTACTTCAATTGTCTACTTGAAGGCTGGCTTTGTGTCTTTGAACTGCTAAATCCTAGTCTAATACTGTGCCTTAAATATGCTGCATACATAGATCCAGTAAGTGCTTGTCCCATCACACTCTGACATGATGGCGTACGTTGTACGTCTCATGACCAAAGGAGATCACCGCCAGGAAAGGCCCAGGAGATCTCAAGATGCAGCCAAGCCCCAAGGGGAGGATGGCCTAGAGCTAAAACCCAGCCACACAAGTTCGTGCCTGCCTGCCAAGGAATGCGGGGGGGGCGGGGGGGGGCAAGGGGGCCTGCTGGCCTCGGCACGGCTCTTGGAGGCAACTCCATTCTGCTACATCAAAGGGCACTCCTCCTGATCAAAAGTCTGGACCAGACACTCTGCCTCCTGGATCCATTCCTCCACCCCCTCACCCAGACGGCTAGCCCTCCCGGGCCGGGGATCAACCACAAAGGGCAGACATCTGTGGGAGCTTCCAGTGCTTTCCTCTAAACCTGCAGATGATGCCCAACACCTACCACTACCAGCTTCGTGGCACTGCACAGGCAGGAAAGACCATCCAGCCCCGGCAGGCCACCTGACTCAGGACACCCTTGTGACTGAGGGTGAGGATCCCCACTCCACAAACGATCATACTGAGCTCGGACAGGCTCCGACGGGCTCCACATCACTGCAGCACGCAGCACCTGTCCCAGAGCTTCGATACCAAGAGCTGATGTGACCAAGACCACGTCTAGAACGACAGAGCGGAAGACTTCCTTCTCACCAAAGTATTTCAAGAGGGCAGACGGACAGATAATTAGAGCCCACTCAGAGGAGAGGCAGGAGAAAAGTAGAACTCAAGGCCACAGCCAGTGAAAAACGGATGAAGGTGTTTGACTAGAGAGAAGGCCAGGGCAAGAGCTTGGGCAGGGCCACGGCTACCTAAGAAAGAAGGAAGTGTCCTCTGAGTCCACTGTCTGGCCACGGCCCCTCCCAAAACAAAAATGAGGGGGAGGTTACACAAACCAAGAAACAGACCCTTAACTACAGAGAACAAATGGAGGGGTTACACGCGGGGAGGTGATGGGGATGAAGGAGGGCACTTTTAACAAGCACCAGGGGTTGTAGGGAAGGGCTGAATCACTATATTGTACGCCTGAAACTAATACTATGCTGTACGTTAACTAACTGTAACTGAAATATTAAAAAAAAAAAAAAAAGAATCACGTTCTAAAATATGATTAGATGCTCAGAGCATCATTTGAATTATTTCACCGGCCTTTGGGAATAAGGCAGTAAATAAACCTTCCTCCGTCATTTCCCATTTTAAAGTAAAGAGCAAATGAGTATTGTAGTGGGGTGAATAGTGTCCTCTAAAAATTCACGCCCACCTCAGTCCCCAGACATAGGCCACTGCAGATGAAATCAGTGAGGATGAAGGCCTACTGCACTGGGGCGGGCCCTAAATCCAATGACTGGTGGCTGAAGCAGAAGAGGAAGGGACACTGAGAGGAAAAGGCAGTGCAGAGACAGGGCAGGGACTGGAGGGACGCGGCCACAAGACACGGAAAGCCACGGACTGCTGGCAACCACCAAAGCCAGGAGAGGGCCACAGTCCAAGTCTCCCTCCAAGAAAGTCACCAACCCTGCAGACACCTTGACCGTGGACTCTGGCCCCCAGAACTATGAGCGAATAAACTCCAGTTGTCACCAGCCGATGAGTTAGGGGTAATGTTTTATGGCAGCCCGAACAAACAATACAGTTACCAACTTGGGTAGACTAGGAGGCCAAGCATTTCACAGAGAGGGAGTACAACACGGCCCATGAAGCCAGACTGCCCGGGGCCAAGGCTGCCGCCGACCGTTCACCAGCGAGGTGACCTTGGCACGTTATTCGATTGCCCTGTGCCTCCATCTCCCCTTCGACAAAAGAATAAAAGTACAGTAAGGATTTAGTGCATAAATACATGGAAACCCCCGAGAATAGAGTCTGTACTAGGGAACAGGCCTTATAAACTTTAGCAATTACGGTCAGCTAAAGCAGACCAGAGAACTTAAGTTTTATATATATTTTACTATAATCGCGACTGTAACAGCGGACAGTCATTGTGAGTCTCTATTAAGTGGACAGCACTGTGCCAACCCCAGTATGCTTGACGTCCTCTCTAATACTTCCAATGAGACTACAAGGGAAGGAGAATAATCCTCACCATAATTATAAGTAAAGAAATGGAGGCTCCAAAAGGTTGAGTGACTTGTTTAGGACCACACAGAAAGAGGTGATGTAATCAAGATTTACACTCAGGTCTATGTGACTTTAATGCCCTCCCCGTTGGGCAGGGACCAGTTCTGGTCCCCACTGCATTACCTGCCCTAGCACGAGGCCCAGATAATAGTAAGTGTGCCCCAAAAACTCGACTGCCCCAAATATTAGCATCAGGGACTTTCTCTTAAGCTCAGTCCACACAGTATAAAACCAAGTACCCAACAGCTACAAAGCTAAACAGCAATCCCCAGATAAATGGACAGACTCAGGGGAACTTCAGATTCCCACAGTGACCTACACAGGATCCTACATGGACACACAACCTTGCCAAAAATACATATTTTGTATTTTGTTACTTAGAGAAGACAGGGAAGGTGACAGTGAGACTTGGAACTGCCCTAGAGGAACGCGCCATCCATTAACTTCATTAAGATTTCAGTTTTCCATGGAAAATGGAGCAGGGAGCAAAGGCATACCTTCTAAGATTTTATCCTGAAGCAGAATGCTAATCCTGTTTTACTCAGGTCAGTCTTAACAGCAGATCAGAGGGAAGAAAGTGGAAATGGCCACTGAGAACACTGAATGTGGGACCATTGGCAAAACCACAAACGTGGAGGGTCTGCAAGAACAGAACAGTGTCCTTCCATCCTTCTCCCTGGAAAACATGGCTTGACATTATATCCATCCATAGTCCCCACTCCCAGGTAGAAGGATGGGGACAAAGGGAAGGAGGCAGCACCAGGGTCAAGCCTAAGAACCCAAGTGAGGCTCAGTCCATATTAATAATTTCACCTTCACATAATCAAAACAGCACATGAAACTACAGACAGATAATAGAAGATGACTGTATGGGCACCCCGGTGGCTCAGTCGTTGGGCATCTGATGTCAGCTCAGGTAATGCCCAGGGTCCTGGGATCAATCCCAGCATCGGGCTCCCTGCTCCGCGGAAAGCCTGCTTCTCCCTCTTCCACTCCCCCTGCTTGTGTTCCCTCTCTTGCTGTCTCTCTCTCTCTCTCTGTCAAATAAATAAATAAAATCTTAAAAAAAATTTTAAAAGTTGACTGTACCCAACATGAGAAACAAAACTAATTTCAGAAGTTCTCATGGTCTCTGGCGGATTTTCGACAGGGTAAGACAGAAAGAGTTGAACCGGACAAGCAACGAAGTTTCTATAGCTCAGGTACAGACCTGAGGAGGAAAAATAACCTTAGGGGGTTGTATAGCCTGTACTCTCGGGGTACAGGGCCTGTGTGACTCACTAGGGTTACAGGAATAAGCCTGATGTCTAGTGGAGAAACAGACATGAAAATAGATCATTATGACATTTGCAAGGCACAACAGAAGGAGGGGAAGGAGGAAACACAGCGGGTCAAGGCAGGCTTCACAGAAGACAGCAAGCATGAGCTGAGACCCAATCCTTAGGTGGGGAAAAGCCATGCCAGGTGGAGGGAAAAGCATGAGCAAAGGTGTGAAGGCAAGAAGCTGCACAGCCCATGGTTTGGCATGACTGGACCCTTGGGTGTGTGTCTGGGGTCAAGTCAGTGAAGAGACCTACTAGGGATAAAGCAAAGACATGGGCAAGAAGCTAATCACAGAAACCTGACAGCACATGTAAGGAGTGTAATCTTGATCTTAGGTGCTTGGAAGCCACTGCAAGATGTTAAATAAGGGGTTGACTTGGTCAGACTTGCATGGAGAAAGACCACCCCGATACAGCATGAAGATGGTTTGGAGGCGGCAACCTGGGGACCAGTTAAGAGATCCTGCAATAATGCGAGGGGGGTGGGTACTGAGTGCTGGAATCGGGAGGGTGGCCCTGGAGAAGGACAGGTGGGAAGAGATAGGGAAAACAGGACTGACGCAACTGATCTCCACGTGGATATGAGGGGAGGGAGACATCCAGGGAGGCTTCCAGATTCTGACATGGTGGAAAAGGGGGGAGACAACCCTCGAGGGAGAGAATCAAGAAGGTGCAGGACTGACAAAGAAGATGCTGAGTTCATCTACGAATATCAGTTTGAGATGTTCCTGAACACCCAGGCATGCGTGGTCAGCAGACCGGCGGAAGAGCTGGCAGGATGGGCTGGGTTAAATAAAAGCAACCGAGAGTCGTCATACGCATGTAAATAATAACCTAGCCATGGTGACATGGGCGAAACTGCCTGGGGAAAGAGTCTGAAGAGAAGGGTAAAGGGAAAAGGAGAAAAGGAGCCGAAGAAGGAAGCCTGACACACTGTTACTTCACCAGAAAATGGGGAGGTGGGGAGAACACGAGAAGGAGGAGTAAGGATACCCGGAGATGCACAGCCAACATAGGAACAAATCATGTCACAGACCCTGGAAACCTTTGGAAGAGAAAATCCCAAGTCGGAAGTGGTCAATTGTGGCAAATGCGAAAGAAAGACCCAGTTAAAACAGGGTTGAAACCATCTCTGATTTCACTGAATAGAAATATTAAACGAAATTAAATAATAGACAGCACACAAATATTGTTCCTGAAATTTAGCAGACATTTGATAAATGGTGGGTGGAGGGATGGATGGAGGGAGGGAACTTCATACTGACCATCCCCAAGTCCCCCAACTAACCTCATTGTCTGCATCATGAGTTGTATTTGTGAAGGTTTTTTTTTTCCAGAGCCACAGAGATATACATGACCCCAGGGCATCCCTTCCAATCTAAGTCATACAGTCATCTACCTATATCTATAGGGGAAAAAGAAAAAAAAAAAAAGGAAATGTCCAGTCCATAGAATAATAAGAAAAAAAAAATTCATAGTTATTTTACCAAGAAGGGTCTTCCAAAGGTCATTCCATCTATCCCCCTGCCACTGGCAGTAGGTCAAGAACAATTTTTAACGCACGCCATCAGTAACATAAAGAAACCCACACATGCACGCATCCAAATCAGACTTGCCAGAAGGAGGGGAGGGGTAGGTCTACGTCTACCCTATCACCTCTTGCATCTGGCGGGGGGGAACGGAAAAACTCGTCATCAGCGTAGCTGCTGCCCCTGAAGCCAATGGCCCAGCCACAGAGCCAAGTCTCTGTGAAATGCATCAGATCAAACTCAGTGATCAATAATAAAATCAACAGGCTTCTCAGAGCCAAAGGGGTTGAAATTCAGAAGGGGCAGTCCTATCATTTCTCCCGGGGCCATCCAGCACGCTCATTTCTGTGAGATTTACAGCTTTAACCAATTCTCTGGATGCAGGACGATGTTTCAGAAGTCAAACCTTTTGAGGAGGTAAGAGGTGAGGGTCACGGGAGTAATGATAGAACAATTAGAGGGGCTCATGGACCCCGCGACCCCCTACGCCCAACAGCTCTAACAAGAGAAAGCCAAACTGCTTACGGGGGTTAACCAATCAAACCAGAAAATCCAACAGCCATACAGCTCAGCTGGAAGAATGTTCCTTTATTAAACAAACAATGTGTCTGGGACACTTGCAGTCTCATTGCTCCATTCCAGCCTGGAGACTGAAGCTACAGAAATAAATTAGCAATTTCAATAATGCTCATCTCAGGCTGACTCTGCTGGCAAAGTGAGACTTCCTGGCAGGGGCCTAGAATCGAATTAACTCTCTCGGGCTATGCTTGGAGGTAGGTGGTGGGGGAGGCCGTGGGGGAGGCCGAGAAAGAGATTTCGAAACATAAACCATGCATGAAAGAGGGAGGTCAGTTGACAGACACTGAGGACCTTTTTTTCAGGGATCCTTAAGAGTGGGAAGGAAAGGAACAGGCAAAAACATCTCCAGGTTGAGCCTGAGACCTTCTGACAGCAGTAGACCCTGACCTATATCTACTTGGTCCATATAATCCATCCTCTCCTACTATCTGAGAGAAATAGTGCCTCTCCCCAGCTCAAGTGTCCATCAGGGGTCCAAGTTCACCAGGAGGAGGTGGACGGACCCCATGAGGCTGTGGTCTGCATTTCACAAACGGGAAAGTCAAATTTGCAGTGATTTCCTGGGACCACCTGACTTGACTGCTACCATGCTCGATCTTCTCCCACTTCTTAGGGAAGGGGATTTGGAGAGCCAGGGCCCTTAATGATACCTTCAAACGGCCAGACTAGGATCTGCACCCCTCCCCACAGGCACGGAGTAGGGGCTGTGCCAGCTTCAGGTCCTGGCCCGCCGGCTGGACAGAGGACTGAGGACATTCACAGCTTGGTCAGACATCAGAGGGACTGGTGGCCAGAGGACGAGCCATGTGACAGGTCTTCTGGTCCAAGCTTCAGAGGAAACCGACATCAAAGCAAGGAGAGGCATTAGCTGGGTGGTCTGAAAGAGCCATTAGGGAACAGGAAGGGGATGGAGAAAGGAGAGCACCCGGTCGCCCACATCCCCAAACAGAGCTGTCTTTGTTTTCCTGACACCAAGTCCAGCAGCAGACGCAGGCCCCAAGAAAAAGGGCCATGACCTTGCTCTAGCTGGGCTCAAGGGGGACGGTACTGCAATCCTCAGAGTCACTCAATGCTGTCTGCTGGAGAGATGATGGGCAAAGAGAAAATTCTCTAGAAGATGGGGAGGTTAAGAGCCAGAAGGGGAGACAGGAGATCACAGAGGGGTGCACATGGGCAGAGGCGCCTCCCTGGGGCTCCTCTGCTAGTGATAAACTAAGGAGTGTCAGGCACCCACCGCACACCCTGCTGGAAACCATTGAAGCCACCACCTGTGGGTCGACCTCCAAACTCAGAGTGGCTGGGTTCCCCCTTCCCTGGCTTCCTGTCACCGGCTGGGGTGCAGAACACAGAGATCAGCTAACTACCTGAGGCTTGCACACACAGCCCATGCAGACTCCTGCACAGTCCGCCCTAGGAAAAAGACAAGGGTAGGCCCACCTCCTCTACCGATGAACCAGACCTGGAGAAGTCCTGTGCCCGAGAGCTTACTCATAAACTTACAGCCACTCTGTACAAACACTCAAGGGAATGTCACTTAGCGGTTCGTTTCATGCACACCTTGAGTCATCTCTCTTGCTCAGTCAACGGGAAATAGCACAAAGACTTGGGTGGGTTTGTACCTGCAGATGTCTGCTCAGGCGTTGGATCTCTAGCTGTTCTGCAGGACTCACTCTGAGTTTGGAGAAGAGGGCCCTGTGGGGAAGCAGTTTGAGCCCTGGGCTGGGAGCTCAGATTTTCACTTCAAGCTCCTGCTCTCCTACAACCTGGAACTGGGGCCTTGGCAAGACACGTCACCTTGCCAAGCCTCAGTTTCTCCACGGAAGCAAGAGGTTGGTTGCACTGACTAACGTCACAGGCCATTTCTAGCTCTGATGTTTTCTGGGTTTATTTACTACACTTTAAACAGTGCCAGGTATTTATAATGAGTAAGTATAATGGCAAATGTTGACTGACCACGGGCTTTTAACAAGGCAAAAAGGCAAAATGTTTGAGCTCTGTAACCCTGTGCCTATGTCAGGAAAATGGGTTGAAGCTGTAAATCTCACGAACAGGAGTGCACCCCATCAGTCCCAGAAAAATCACAGGATTCCTCTCTCTGACTGTCAACCTGTGTTCTAAACCCTTCCCGTGCACTCTCTGACTTTACTCCCCTCACCAGCCCTGGTGAGGATACATAATAGTCACCACCCGACAGAGAGAGAAATGGAGCCACAGAACAGTTTAAAATGTGGCCCAAGGTCACCCAGCTAGTGAAAAAGGAGCTGGCAAACCCCAGTCATCTATCTCCAAACCCGGAACACTGAACTTGGACACTCTACTGCCCGGTCGGCGGTAAATGAAGGGAAGGGCATTTTGGTTTGTAGGCTTTGTCGTTGTTGTTGTTTTAAGAGATTTTATTTATGTGTTTACTTACTTACTTATTTAATTAGAGAGAGCTCCACAAGTGGGGGGAGGGGCAGAGGGAGAGAATCCCAAGCGGACTCCGCCCTGAGCATGGAGACCGAAGCAGGGCTCAATCTCACCACCCTGAGATCACGAACTGAACCTCAATCAAGAGTCTGAGCCACCCAGGTGCCCCTAGGGAAGGACATTCTGAACCCGGGCCTCTCGCCAGCCAAGGTTCGCAGCAGCACTCACTCACAGCCAAAGTAGGCAGCGATTCTAACTGCCACCACGGGGGGGCGCCAAAAAGTGCATGAGCGGAGGATGCAATCACGGTTGTCTGTCCAGAGCCTGGAGTGTCCTCTTCACCCGGTCTCCCTGACCAGCCTCAGGCGCACTCGTGAACGCCAGCCAAGGGCAGGCAGGAAAGCCTCCACTCCGCACCCCCCTGCCCCACCCTTCTTCCTGCTGCTCCTATGGCAAATACCTCTGAACCAAAAGCCATCACAGCAGGAAGGCGAGGTGGGGACACTAAGGTCCCTGAGGCTATCTCTGTCCTGACCCAGCACAGCCCACACTTTCTGCACCATTCCAGAGCTGGTGAACAGGCAACAGCCACACAAAAGGCAGGAAACTCTTCCTGGGGGGCAGGCAGGCGGGGTGGGGGGGTGTCCTGCCTGCTTGGGGAAGGTGCTGCCCCCTCGCCTGATAGTCTCCACTGGAGGGCAACAGCAATGGCTTAGAGCCCTCTCTCCAACCCACGACCCAGGACAACACACTGGGCCTGCGGACTGCTCTAGAACATCTGGACAGAGAATGGACCAAACAAAAGTAAAAGGAGGCCCGTAGCCAGCCCCGACTCTCCTCCCCCAGCACAGTGAAGGACAAACAGCCCCAGGGCAGGACTGCAGATGAAGGGCAGAGAGAACCCAAAGCAGGAAGGCTATCTTCCCATCCGCCACCATCAGACCCATGTTTGAAAATCTGGTTCCGATTTGCTGCAGCCATCCATTGCCTGACTCTACCAGAAAGCACCACATTCTTGCTCTGCTATTTCATCTCCCTCTGGTCCAGTCTGCTCTGGCCCCATGTCAGATTAATATTCCTATTCCGTGGAAGCTGGACGAAATTTCCTCTGGTGGGGTCGACCTCTCCAGTTGGCCCTGGCTGTCTGGAAGCTTACAAAGCCAGTGGCAGCCACCACCCCTTCCCCAGTGCTGGGGTCCGGAAGTGTAAACACTCTGGGCGGCCTCTGACACACAGAAAGTTATAAGGGAAGAGCGAGGCTTTACAAGGTGTCAGAGCTTTCAGCAAGCCTTCAGGTCGGGTGAGATGATGTCAGGCTTCTGCAGAGAGAGAACAACTGAAGGAAAAATGCACGACAGACACAGACTACACTCTGTCTGAGGTTCACGCTTACTGACTAATGACCAGGGCCGAGCAGAAGGAAGTGGCCGCAAGCAAACATAATAATACCTAGTACTGAAAGAGCGCCTTACCGTATGTTAGGCACTGTGCTAAAGGTTTTCTTTTTCTTTTTTTTTTTTTAAATTTTATTATTTATTTGACAGAGAGAAAGAGAGATCACAGGTAGGCAGAGAGGCAGGCAAAGAGAGGGGGAAACAGGCTCCCTGCTGAGCAGAGATCCCAATGCGGGGCTTGATCCCAGGACTCTGAGATCATGACCTGAGCTGAAGGCAGAGGCTTAACCCACTGAGCCACCCAGGCACCCCTGTGCTAAGGGTTTTCAAAGCATTAACTCATCTGATTGTCTCGACAAACCCAGAAAGGTTTGGTCATGTGCTCAGGGGGTCCATAAATGGCAGAGCTGAGGCGCGAACCCCAGCGGTCTAAATGCAGAGTTCAAGTCCTTAACCACTGAGCACACTACCAGCATGGTCTGAGTTCTCTGGAACATCCCTTAGAACCGTGCGGACCTTAATGAGCAACAATGGGGATGATTGTGAGGGCTGTGCAGTGAGTGGCTAATGAAGACCCTGAGCCAATACAGCCCTGCCTCCACCTGACTTACAGATCCCGACTGCAAATCAGCACATACTCAAGTACATCCCTCTCTCAAGGATGACTCCAGCCAAAGCAAGAGCAAACCTTCCTGTGTCTGTCTTTCCAGAGATGTATGCCACCACCCCCTCCATGAGCAGGGATCGCCAGGAGAATCTACGGACCCTATCACCCAGTACATGCCTGCAGTGGGCCAAGATGACACAGTATAGGGTCCTGACCTAGGACTCAGGACCTGTGTTTGAGAAGAGGTCCTTCCCAGCCTGCACACCAAAGCCACCCTGACCCTCCCAAGCAAGTTGAAAAGCAAAAAGGAAAAGCAGGTGCTCGAAGTGGTATTTGTACACCCATGTTCGTAGCATGTTCGTAGCACCATTAGTCACACAAGCCGAAAGATGGAAGCAACCCAACTGTCCACTGACAGATGAATAGATAAACAAAAATGGGGTCTATGCATACAATGGACTATTAGCCTTAAAAAGGAAGGGAATTTTAAGGCACCTGGCTGACTCAATGGGTGGAACATACTTGATCTCAGGGTTGTGAGTTCAAGTACCACATTGGGTGTGGGGATTACTTACACATAAAATCTTTAAAAAAAAAAAAAAAAAGGAAGGGAATTCTGACACCTACTACAACATGGATAACCTTAACGATATTCGTAAGAGGACACAAAAAGGACAGTCACAAACGACAAATACTGTATGAGCCCACATATATGGGGTACCTAGAGTAGTAAAGGTCACCGGGACAGAAAGTAGAAGGGACTGGGGATGAAGGGAACGGGCAGTTAGTGTTGAACAAGGACAGAGTTTCAGTCTGGGAAGATTGGACATGGACGGTGGTGTTCTGGACGTGGACGGTGGTGACAGTTGCCAACAGTGTGAATGTGCTTTATGCCACAGAACTGTCTGCTTAAAAATGGCCAGAATGGTACATTTTATTTGATTTAAAATTGTGTGTATAATCTTATGTACATATATTTAAACTACACATATTTCACCGCGATTATAAAAAAATATTTATAATGTGATGTCTCTTGAATCTAACAGCAATTAAAAATTAGGCTTGAATCTTTAAAAAAAAAAAAAGCAAGAAGCAATAAGTAATCCAGAAAATCCACAGATGGAAAGGAGCTATGTTCCCTAGCCTCAAACACCAATGAAATGTAATGACAGATTCGCAGAAATCCAGGACAGTGAAAGTTAAATCTTCCAATACTCAATTATTCAGGTAAGTAACCCTACCTGACCCAGCAGCACCCTCAGTAAAAATGTATGATTCCAGGCAGATCATGCTCACGGGGCTGGGACCAACCCTGAGAACCGGCTGCTTCCCCAGTGGGGATGCTGATCCTGGGGGCCGGCCCCTCCCAAAGGCCCTGTAACAGCCCATTCCCACCAGTGCCCAGCGATACCCAGGAGCCTGTCCCCAGGAGGCCCAATGAGCCATATCACTGAGTCATAACTGGTTTTCTCTCCTCAGTCATTTTCTTAATCATTCAACTAACATTTTATGTGCACCTTCTCTATGCCAAGCAGTGTGAGAAGCTCTGGAAGCAAGGAAGGAGGAGGAGTAAGACAGGAGCGGGGGAACTAAGGTCTTCAGGACATTGTAATTTGCCCAGCACAGCTCTAAGCTCTTCATAGCCTTGTCTTCTACATGCCTCATACAAGGGTACACACTACTGATACGGCCTTTTTTTTTTTTTTTTTTAAGATTTATTTATTTATTTTAGAGGTGGGAGAGGGACAGAGAGGGAGGAGAGAGTCTTAAGCAGACTCCGCACTGACTGAGAGCCCCACGTGGGGCTCGATCTCACAACCCTGAGATTGTGACCTGAGCCGAAGCTAACAGTGGGACCCTTAACCGACCGAGCCATCCAGGTGACCCTCCTTTTTTTTTTTTTTTTTTTTTTTTAAATGGAAATGCAAGCTCCTAATGAAGGAGATAAAGCTTCCGGGATTTACACAGGGATTTGAGTCTAGACTTGCCTGGCCCCTAAGTAGGAGACCTGAACCACTATTCTATACCGCTCATGCCCAGAAATGCAGAAATTAATGCCACATGACCCCTGCCCTCAAGGAGTGCACACGCTGCTAACAACAGCAGGGCAGAGGCAATGGTACTCCGAAAGACACTTGCTAAAATGTGGGCCAGTGTATGGCATGGGTGCCCAGGAGCCACAACCAGAGTCAAGACTGATCACAGGATGGGACTCTTAGACTCTAAATGTCTTGTGTCTCTATCTCCTTCCCCGACCTGTGGCTTTCTTGGAAACCAACCATGTGGCCTCCTCTCCACAGTCCCTCCGTCCCCATCCCACACAGAGAGTGCCAGGGTTGGGATGTGCCCGCCAGCAGATGCACAATCAACTCAGGAATGACAAAGTGGAGCTCCCAAGCAGAGGGAAAATGAGGCTATTTTAGGTCAGGGTCTAAAGAGAAGTAACCTCTTCTTAAAGTGGGTCTGTGACTTCATGGCTTACAGAGTTGTGCTCAGCCAAACAGCCCTCCACGGCTCTTTACTGCCCCCTGGTGGCCTGGAGGACTCGTGACTGTTGTGCAAATAATGCCCTGGGGCTGAGAGTTCAGCCCTAAAATACAATCAGAGGCTCAGAGGCAGTGCGTCTGTGGAAGAAAAAGCAGGTACACAGACGGAAAAATTGACTCATCAGGTCTGTGCCTTCTCTGGTCTGTGGCCCCTGGAGTTTAAAATTCCACTCTTTTTTAATTTTCTGCCCAGACCCGCAACTTGGGAAAAACAATTCTGCCCAGAGGTGGTAATTTCCACCAGTACCGAGTCCTTGGCAGCATGGAAAATCTCCCCCAGGAGCCTAGGGAAAGTGGCAAGGCCCCTCATGGCTGCAAAGCTCATTCCTCTAGCACGACAATTGTTCTAGATGCTGGCAGCCATACCGCTAGTGCACAGGCCAGAGGAGAATGTGCTTCCAGCCGGTCACACTGGAACAGCATCAGGCAATAGAACAAGACTCGGCCTTAAACCTGCCTGGGTCCCCTCCAAGGAGGGCCTTCCACCCACAGCCCAAGGTGAGAGATGCATGTGTCAGAACAGATCAATGGACTGCTCTGGCTTTATAAATACCTAATCTGAAGTTAATTATTTTTGAGTGGCTCTAACTTCTAGGATTTTCCCCAAGGCACACATTAAAGTGGGAGATAGAAAGAATTCACCCCAGCAATCACTTCTCAAGCCCTGTGTTAAGGAGCAGGGAGTGGAACTGGATTTCTTTTTTCTAAAATTCAGATTCTCGTGACACACATTCAAGCAATATCTATCTTTTCTTAGACGTAAATCATATTCACATGAAAAGCTTGGTACCTATATCCGACCAGGCTCTGGGCTTTCATCACTGCAAAGAAGGCATGGCCAAATGGGGCTCCTCCTTTGCCTACCAGCTTTTCCTTGTTATTCGGAAATGAGATGAAAATCTACTTCCCCTTTTTGTCTTTCCTATGGTCAAAGAAATAGCCTACAAAGAAATTCAAGGGTTTCTAGATGTTCCATAATACTCTGCTTTAAAAATGTATACGTAGAGCAGATATCTCAATAATGGAAACTCTCCATTACAACATTTCCACAAGTTTTGAGCTCTATAAACTTGTAAAGTATCAACCACAGTTCCTAGCCTGTCCCTGGCCATCTAATAGATAATAAACTCCATAATGTTTTATTTCTTTTAATCTCATCTGCTCAACCAAGGAATTTCCACTGTTCTTTCTCAGCTTATTAAATAATAAGCCACTGGGTATTTAACAATATTAAAATGAAGTAACTTGACTTATATTCTCTGGATAAAAAGTTTTCCCATGTTTATTTAAGGATAGACTAGATCAGGGGTTCTCAAAATGTGGTTCTGGGACAAGCAGCATCAGCAGTATCTGGGAACTTGTTAAGATCGCAAATTCTCAGGCCCTGAGACTAACTGAATCAGAAAGTCTGAGTGGGGGCCAGAAATCTGTGTTTTAAACAAACCTCCCAAGAGTTTCAGTTCCAGGAAAGATGGCATAAGCACACTCCCAGTTTCTTTTCTTCTAAATAAAGCTATTAAACCTGAACAGAAGGTAAGGAGCAGCTATCTGAAAATTCTGAAAAGTGAATAATGTAGGCAGTCTGAGGAAGAAGAGGGGAATTTAAACTAATATCAAACTGGTGTCCTTCTCCTTCAGTATCCCCCCAGCACAGACTCAAGGTGGTCCAAAAGCCAGATGTCCGTATTATCAGCATCACAAAGAGCCCCAAGAGAAGCCCTCCAGTTTTGACTTGAGAAATAAAAAAAGACTCTCTTAACACTCAGAGCAAATGGACACAAACCCCCTTTCTTTTGTACCCTGGCCCACAGGCACTAGAAGTCCAAGGGAAAGGAATGCTCTGCTCTAAACAGAGGAGCTCTGCCCCCCCACCCCCTAGAGGGTGGAGCAAATCCTTGTTGCTGTTTCCCTCTCTGTGTCCTCCCACCACTTGACCCTGGATACAGATGCAAAGTATGTGGCAGAGGAGGGTAAGCAAATTCCAAGGTTTCTGGAAAAGTGACAAAAGGGATCCTGGCAAATTGAGGGTACAGAAAGATCATGGAGAGGGAGGAATATAGCAAAGTGACTCCATAAAGCAGTTCATGAACTCCTTCACTTACCCCTGGGCTCCACACGTACACATTTGACCCTGAGTAGCATGCTACATATGTTAGAGACTGAATTATATGGTAGACCACCAGCCATGTCCCAGACTGGGCACTTGGTAGCATCTGCAGGACAGATCCAAATAGCACAAGGCTTTGAAAATGAAACCAACATTGAGACCCAGCCCACAGAGGACTAGCGAGAACTTGTAGCCCAAACCCAACTAGGTCAATTGCCTGCTAAAACACAAATGGGATTTAAACAAGACCCAGAGTCTCATAATATTAAAAATGTTCAGGATATGATCAGAAATTACTGAGCATACACAGAACCAGGAAATGTCTTTATGGGAAAAGACAACAGATGCCAACTCCAAGTTAACATACTGAATATCTGACAAACACTTTAAAGTAGCTACTGTAAAAATGCCTCAAGAAGGAACTCTTGAAACAGATGAAATACATAGAAACATTCTTGAAATACATAGGTAGAAAATTTCAGCAAAAAAAAAGAAAAGATATAAAAATGAACTCAAGAGAAATTTCAGGAAAAAATACAATAACCAAAATCAAAAGCTCACTAATGGGCTCAATAGAAGAATAGGGGTGACAGAAGGAACAGTCCTTAAAAAAATCAATAGGAATTATCCAATCTGAATAACAGAGGGGAGAAATTATTGAAAACAACAAACAGAACCTCAGAGACCTGTGGGTCATTAACAAAATGATCCAACATGAATGCTGCCAAGCCTCCAGGAAGACGAAAGAGTTAGGAACAGGAAGAAAAAATATATAATAACTGAAAACTTCCTCCTAACTTTGGTGAAAGATGTAAAGCTACAGATTGAAGAAACCCATCAAATCCCAAACAGGATAAACCCAAAGAAATCCATACCCAGACATATAATCAAACTGTTGACAAAACTAAAGACAAAAAAACAAACAAACAACAACAACAAAAAAAAACCACCACAGTTAAACAGGAAACAATGATGTGAAAGAGTATAGAAGTCTCATTAGGAAACAGAAGGCCCAGAAGACAGTGGAAGAACATTTTGCAGATGCAAAAAGAAAAGAATCGTCAACCTGGAATTCTATATCCTGTGAAAATATCAATCACAAATGAAGGTTAAAATAAAGGCTTCTTGGGGTGCCTGGGTGGCTCAGTGGGTTAAGCCTCTGCCTTCTGCTCAGGTCATGATCTCAGGGTCCTGGGATCGAGTCCCGCATCGGACTCTCTGCTCAGCAGGGAGCCTGCTTAACCTCTCTCTCTGCCTGCCTCTCTGCCTACTGTGATCTCTGTCAAATAAAGAAATAAAATCTTAAAAATAAATAAATAAATAAATAAATAAATAAATAAAATAAAGGCTTCTCAGATGAAGGAAAACTATGATAATTTATTGTCAACACACTTGCTGTAAAAGCACATGTAAAGGAAATTCTTCAGACAGAAGGGGGAAATGACACCAAATGGAAACTTAGAACAACAGGAAAGAAGAAACAGCCACACAATTGGTAAATGTCTGAGTGAATGAAATATACCACTCTTCCCTTCATGATTTTTTAAAAAATATGTTTAGTAGTCAAAAACAGGAATCAAAATGTTTCTGATGGGCTTTTCAATATATGTAACTGTACTACATAAGAAAACAATGAGACAGAGCAGGAAGGGTAAAGAGACTTATGAGATGGTAAGGTTTCCATACTCCCCTTGAAGGCGTAAAATACTGCTTCTGGGTAGACAGTGGAAACATAAGCATATCTACTGTAATCCCTCAAGCAACCACGAATAAAACCACACAAAGAAACATATTCCTAAAGAGCCTGGGTGGCTCAATCAGTTAAGCACTGACTCTTGATTTCAGCTTAGGTCATGATCTCAGGGTCGTGAAATCAAGCCCCATGTTGGCTCTGTACTCAGCATAGAGTCTGCCTGTCCCTCTCCCTCTGTTCCTTCCCCTGCTCATGCACACACTCTCTCTCAAACAAATGAAAAAAAAAATCTTAAAAAAAAAAAAGAAAGAAAGAAAAAGAAAAGAAAAGAAAGAAAGAAACATATTCCTAAACAAAATCTTCAGGTAATTCTTACAATGCTCAAATTTGAGAACAAATGGATCACAAAAGAAAAAAAAGAACTTTCAGTCAAATAGAAATTGTGATTAGTAGTCACTGTGACACTGAAACTCCAGCTTTAAGAGACACAGGGGATGATTCTGGCCTAAACAATAGGGCCTAAGCAATAAACAAATAAACAGACCTGTTTGTCAGTTCCCCAGCAGAGTGAAAGGGGCAGTTCTTTTCCTGCCCTGGACCAGGAATCAAGGCTGGAGATCGGACATCTAGCTTCAGAGAATCATCAGTGCTCCTTGTGAGGGGACTCTGAGGGGAAAAACTGAGGGCCTGATTGATCACCAGTTGCAATAGGAGGAATCCACTTGGTATTTCTGTGCCTTCACTTCCCCCTCCTTTGAAGCTCTACCATTCTAGATGGTCAAAATGAATATGAAAATGATGAGGGGTGCTTTGTAGAAACCTAAGAGTGTTGACAACCAACATTTTTGTAGGGATATGACCTGTTTCTTAAGAGAACAAAGAAACTGACAGAAATAAGTCAGGTAATTCTCTCAATTTCCTGAGAACTGAAGGAGAGAAACAGTTCCCCCCTGTTAATGATTTGGGGGCAAATGAATCTCAAAGAGATTAAATCCATTGTCTGAAGCCCAACTGGAGGGAATCTGGGTACATAGAGAGGGGTAGGAAGGTAAAAAAATTCTGGGTTAGGGGCACCTGGGTGGCTCCCGTAGTTAACCATCTGACTCTTGGTTTCAGCTCAGGTCATGATCTCAGGGTCATGGGATCAAGCCCCATATCAGTCTCTGCACTCAGCAGGGAGTCTGCTTGAGATTCTCTCTCTCCCTTTCCTTCTGCCCCTCCTCTCTCTCCCTCTCTCTCTCTCTGTCTCAAGTAAATAATAAATCTTTTTTTTTAAATCCTGGGTTAAAAAAAATAATTCAGTAAGTGAACGCCTGAAGAAAAACTCTGATTGAGATAATCCATGATTTCAAGCTCTGAAGAAAATTCTAAGTGAAGATATAAATTTAGGAGCTCTCTTCCCATAATGATGGCAGCAGAAATATTGGGTATAAATCATCTTGAGAGTAACTGTAAAATGAGAAAAGGGAGCCTAGAAATGAGATTCAACGCAGCCTAACATTTAAAATAATAACCCAGCAGAAAAACCCTCCTTAAAGGAGGTAGCCCAAGCAGAAGGGAAATCGGGAGAGTGTGGTGCCAGGTTAGATGGTGTTTCAAACAGGAAGGAGTGGTCAGCTGTGCTAATATTGCTATAAGGGTAGGGAAGCTGAGAACTAAGATATCTGTGTTAGGTTTTGGCACCAACCAGACAGCAATGCTCATCTCAACAAGGGCACTTGGGGCAGAGTGGTGGGAACGGAAGGCCAACTGAAGGAGCTTGTTTAAGATAAAAAATGTAGGGGCACCTGGGTGGCTCAGTGGGTTAAGCCGCTGCCTTCGGCTCAGGTCATGATCTCAGAGTCCTGGGATCGAGCCCCGCATCGGGCTCTCTGCTCTCTAGGGGAGCCTGCTTCCTCCTCTCTCTCTGCCTGCCTCTCTGCCTGCTTGTGATCTCTCTGTCAAATAAATAAATAAAATCTTAAAAAAAAAAAAAAAGATAAAAAATGTAAATAGTTAAAAAAAAAAAACCTTGAAAATTAATAACATACTTAATATAAAATGCAATGATTAAGATAATGAGGTATTTGAGTGAAGATGGTCAAACAGACACACAGAATAAAATGAAGATTCCAGAAGGAGGCCCCCACACATGTGTGATGACATGACACACGGCAGAGCCATAGAAAAGGATGGTTCTTTCAATAAATGCTGTTGGGTCAATCAGATATCCACATGGGGGGCGGTGGGTAATCTCGACTCACACCATGCCACACACGCAAGAAAAAAATCCATTCTATGTGGATTTTAGTCCAAATGTGAAGTGTTAACTAACATAGTTCTGGGAGATAACACTAAAGAATATATTCATGGAGTGCCTGGGTGGCTCAGTTGGTTAAGCGACTGCCTTCGGCTCAGGTCATGATCCTGGAGTCCCACATCAGGTTCCCTGATAAGCAGGGAGTCTGCCTCTCCCGCTGACTTCTCTCTTCTCATGCTCGCTCTCTCTCTCTCTCTCTCTCTTTCTCTCAAATAAACAAATAAAAGCTTTTAAAAGAAAAGAATATATTCATGACTTGTACTATATAGGTGATGATATCTTAAAGAGAGCACAAAAAGCACTAGTCATTAGAAAAAAAATCAATAGATTGGACTAAAATAAAATTAAGACCCTCTTTCCCCTAAAAGACACAAAGAGTGAAAGGGAAACCACAGAGTGGTAAAAAAGATATTCTGAAAACAGATACTCAGTATAAGATGTGTACCAAGAATACATGAAAAACTCCTTCCAGTCAATGAGGAAAGGGCAGACAACTCATCTTTTAAAAAGGTCAAAAGGCATGAACAAGCACTTCACAAAAGAGGATATCCACATGGCTGGGGGGGGGAAACACAATACATATGAAAACATTTCATCTCATTTGCCACCAGAGAATGAAGATGAAAACCACACTAAGATACCACTACGTATGTCACCAGAATGGCTAAAATGTAAATGACTGACAATACCAAGTGTGTCAAGTATGCGGAGAAACTGGAACTCTCACACGCTGCTCATGGAGAGAATGAATTGATACAACCACTTTGGAAACTGCTCAGTCATGTCTACTAAAGCGAAGCAAACATACATATACCATATGATCCTGCTCCCCCTACCACCCCGCCCAAAGTATATACCCATCAGAAGTGCATTCACCAAAAGATTTGCAGAAGAACAGTCAAAGCAACAGTATTCAGGCCTAAAGCAGGATACAACCCTAACATCCATTGACAGTGGAATAAATAAGTAAATTGTGGTACACTCAAACAACAAAGTAAATACCTTTATAGGAACGAATTAACCACCACTATACACAATATAGATGAATCTCACACACGTAAAATTGAACAACAAAAAAAAGCCAGACACTAAGTATATATTGAATGATTCCATTTATTCTGAATGATTCAGAAACAGGCAATACTCGTGCACAAAGCTAGTAGGATATTAAGACCTCTGGCAGGGCCCCATGACCAGGCAGAAGCCCAGCTGGGCTTGTGGAGGGCTGGAAATGCCCTATTTCTTCATCTGGGTGGCAGTCACACTATGTATCCATGCAGCTGCACACTTACACTTTGCACACTTACACTTTTCTGATCTATGTTCTCTTCAACAGAAGTTTTAAGCCTGGCTAAGAAGAGGCAAGAGTGAGCAGGTCATAACTGAGGGGTAACAGAGTTGAAAGAGGGGTTCCTAAAGACAGAAAAAAAAGGGGGTGCAGGCATGTGAACCAAGCTGCAGCCAAAAAGCTGGCCGTCTCTCGCTGAGGTGGGAGAGACCCTCCCTGCTGTCTGCCCAAGCTGGGACTCTGCGTCCTGCCCACAAGTGCCCAGGCACAGCAGAGGCACAGTAGACTAATGCAAATGACCCCTCTGGATGGTGCTTCAGAGGCTGGCCAACACCGCTTTCATAGTCATTCCTGAGCACAGCTCAGAGGACTCTAGACCTTGTGTTATTAGGGATTCTGACAACGTGGCCAAATAGCCACATGGCATGACTTCCATCTTCAGAGGAGAAAACAGACGCATGTCATAGGTTCGCAGCTAACCTGCAAAGTCATACAGTCCCTCAAAGACGAGGGACGCCAAGACCCTGAGTCAGGAAGGTCCACAGAAGCCAGGGGACTCCACTGGCCGTACAGTGTCCTGGAAAGTGCATGGCTCTCAAATGGAGCGTCATCTCCAAAAATCTCAGTTTCTATAAAATTGGAAAATGTGCACAGTAGCTTGAAGAGACTACGAAGCCAGCAGGTACTCGGGTGACCACAAGGGCTTGTTCCCTTCCTCCTCCCCCTTCCCTCGGAGAGCAGGTTTTCAGAAAAGACAGACAGCCCTGTCTTGCCAGGAGTCCCCACAAACCAGGGATGCAAAGGTCTCTAGGAGTCCAGACGCACTTTGTTAAGACCATGCAACATCCTGGCGGGACACATGCGCGTCCTAGGACAGCTCATCTCTTTCCCTTCGAAGCGTTCGTTCAGCCCATCCACATGGGCATCTGTGTTTCTACGTGGTTTGGGTGTGTTCGCTTTTCCTAGATGCATGGGCAGGGGGGCAGGTGCGGGGGGGTGTGGACACAACAGCACAAATGTGTGTGTTTGTGTTTCAAGCTGCAGCTGTTTATTTCCCCAGGTGAATTTTAAAATCACTCCAGATTCATCAGCATCTTCTAAGGAAACCTTCTAAAGAGCAACATGTGCAAAACCCAGAAGCTGTGCTGGGGTAGGGAGGAGGAGAACCGGGCCAGGGGGCAGGGCGCGCGAGGAGCTCCATCTTTAATGGCCTCCCCCCACCACTCGAGTTCTGCCACCCCCTCGGTTCGAGAAGCATCTGACTCCCCCCATGTTCACGTGAACCTCAACTTAGTCAAGGTCAACCAAAAGCCCCAGGAGGCTGGAGAGGTACCACCACGGCACCCACGGCACCCACCCGACTTCGCCTTCCAGCCCCGGGTTGGGGGAAGCACGAGGAAGAAACAGCAGGAGGAAGACAGGCTTGTCTGCACAGGCATCTGTTGCTGAGCCTCTCCTAGTCTCGAGAGATTTTAACTTTCCACACCTAATACTCAGCACCCATCTAGAGGGCAGGGGACCATTTATAACGCTTCTGGGAACTGGAGAAAGTTACCAAACGTCCACGGGCCTCCATCTGTAAAAACGAGACGAGCATATTAAAGACTCTCAAAGGTCCCTTGCAACTCTGACGTTCTGAGTCATCGGGGCTCACCATAAAACAAAAGAGAAAAAACTAAAATGAAATAAACTCTTCCTTTTCAAAAAAAAAAAAAAAAAAAGGGAGGGGGGATCATTTGCGCCTCCTCTGCCTTTAACTTGCGCGGACCCTGCCATCCTGGCCCGGCCCCCTCCCCAGACAGGAAGTGGCCCCAGTCCCCTCCTCTGGTGCTCGGTGGCTTCCTCTGCCGAGTATTTAATTAGAACTGGTGATGGCTGTTCGGACAGAGCCAAGGCCAAGAGGGCAGGAAGGCGTCCCCTTGTTCTGGGCTCAGGAGACTATGAGAAAGTGGAACAGCTGTGACAGGTCTCCACGTAGGTCATCCCCCTGCTGGCAGCGTCTGATGGCTTTCTGTGTTCATCTGCTCTGATGTCCTCCTGGGGAGGGCCTTGACTTCAGACGGGCGGGGCCCCTCATGGCAGGGGAACAACAGGCACTCCCCGTCCCGCTCCATTCAGTCTGCATACCGCCCAGCAAGTGGAGGCAGCAAAAGGGACCTGGAGATATTAGCAAACCGAGGCAGGAAGTAACAATGAGCAGATTCAACCTGGAAAAATGTGGCCGTTGCATCTGGGGATAAATAATCAGAAACACAAATACTCAGGTGGGAGGGAGATGCCTGGAACAGGAAGCGGCCAGACAGCATTTGGACAGGAGCTTGCAACGTGATCTAGTGACAAAGAAACTGCCAGGGGATTCGCGAGCTGCGTGCACAGAGGTGATACTCCACCAAGAACGAGGAAGGAACAGGGGCGGGGCCCAACAGCTGTTCTTGGCCTCTCTAGAGGCCAGGACCGGGTGGACCAAGGGACTGAGATGGCAGCAAGAGAGGTTCAAGTCAGACTCTAGAAAGAACCTTGTCACTACAAAGCATAGGGATGTATTATCTAAAGTGACAGAGAAGTCTCTGGGCAGTTGTCTGAAGGACACAGAAAAGGAAACCTGCAGGACAAGATGGCCAAGGAAAATGGGACTCTGCAGAAGACGGCAAGCAGGCCTATTTATCGATGCCCAGGAGACAGACATGGAGGAACCCAAACCAGCCCCAAACACTGAAATGTAAGATCTGGGAAAAGTCCTACAACTGGCCTGAGTCTGACACAAAGTTAGGAAAAGAGGCCCAATCTGCAGATGGCCAGACTCCCTTCTCCTCGGCCCCATAAAGAAGATATTTTCCAATCCTCCCACTGGCTCCATTGCCTGGAACATGGGAGCCTCAAAATGAGGCTCTGGAGACAAATCCCCAGGTAGGTGAAACCCAGCGGGGCCAATCAAGTGCATGCCATCTGATCTGCTCCTTCACCAACAGACGGTTGCCCCGGAGGGAGTTAGGTTAGACCCCAAGTAGAACTTCCCTCTTGAGTTTTCCAATACCACACAAGCAAGCGAGAGAGCCCATTTATGTTCTCTCTTCCTTCTGTAGGTTCCTGGGCCAGAATGTGCTTAGAACTGTATGGGGTAGAGCATTTCCCACTGAAGCATGGTGAGAGAGGTACGGGAGTGCCCTGTGAAAGTGGAGGTTTAGAAAGTAGATCAACGACACTGATTGTTCACTTTGAAAAAGGACTTACTTTGGGAGGGGGGTAGGGACAGGGTGATGGGGTTATGGACACTGGGGAGGGTATGTGCTATGGTGAGTGCTGTGAAGTGTGTAAACCTAACGATTCACAGGCCTGTACCCCTGGGGCTAATAATACATTATATGTTTATAAAAAATAAAAAAATTATTAAAAATTTAAAAAAAAAAAAAGAAAAAGCACTTACTTTAACAAGTGACATGAAAACCCTTCAAGCCTGACGAGGATTTTAAAATTCGGTATTCAGTGTAACAGGTGAGACAAATGACAGCTCAAACCAGGGCAAAAAGATTGCAGACCTAGTCACAGGCCCAGGGAGGCAAAGGTCTCTCTGATTCCAGGTGAGTGACCAGTCAGCCTTCTGGTAAGGTATTTGAAAGAGCTCCAGAGACCTCAGAAAGAAGAAGGGGGGAAAGAAAGCCTTCTAAAGAGGGGCTCGCAGGGCATGTGGACGACAGGCTGGGTCGTGGTCTACCGCTGGTCCCTGAAGCCAGGGCACCACTTGGACGGGAGACTGCGTCTCATTTATAGACAGGACAGCCTAGGGGCCAGAAAAAGACAAAAGCGCTTTAGGGATCTCTGGATCTGAGACCAAGGAGCTAGAACAGCAACCAAAACTGAAGCACTTGTGTCCTTGACCAATACTTAGTGTCCACCACGTGTCAAGTATTTCCTCAAAACAATTCAAAGAGATCCACCGAGAACACTGAAGGGACAGGAGACATCGCATGACTTGCCCAAGGTTAGAGAGACATCACTCTGCGGCTGAGCCGGGACTCAGACTCAGTCTCGCGTTCCGACTTTGCTTACATCAGAACTTCCTCCTTCAGGAAACCTTCCGGCCCTGTTCCCCTTGGCTCCAGTCATCCCAGCAGGACAGTCAGGATGTATGCCTTCGTACACAGGCAAACAAGACCTGGGCAGCTGCCAGTTACCCAAACCAGTGAAGGTGAGGGGCAGTGTGGAGAAGCCACAGCCCTTCGGTCCTGGAGGGTATTACCCCTCTGCGTCTGAGGGAGGAAGAGCCCAGCATGTCTGTCGGATTCAGCTGGGCTTAGGCTAAGATTAATGACTGAATTAGCTTCCATTTCCTGAGCATCCTAACAGCAGGAGGGAATGACCCAGAATGTAGGAAGCCGTGAGCAGATTAACCCCTCCCCCTCCCAAGAAGCCCCACGTGGAACAACCCTGCACATTTACAGGGGTCATCCTGCAAGACCCTGAAAAACTGCCTGCCTTCTGTTTCCCTCCTTAAACACTGACCCCTCTCACTCCCAGATGTACTGACCACGGCCTCCTCCTTCATCCCAAATCAGCAGAGAGGCCTCTGCACTTAAGGGCATTCCAACCCGAATGTGGCCTGGCGTTGCGGCATCAGGCTCTAAGGTAAGCGGCTTATGACAGCTGGGAAAGGAGGAGGGAGGGCTGTGGGGGCCATGGTGCTTGGAAAAAAAAGAGCCAGTACGCTGTGATTTCCAGAGCCCTGCTCCACCTGCTGGTGTCCAAAAGCCTGAAGCTTTGATCCCCATTAAAGTGCAGCTGGTACAAAGCAAGGTGAGATGAAGGGTCTGAAGGAAAGACCTGAGAGTCCATGCAGAGGATGTGGCGTGATGGGAAAACCGGACAGGGAGAAGCCACGCAGCAGGAAGGCTGAGACGCTTAAGACCAACACTCCTGGTCCCCTACACCAGCTCTGCTGCCTGAAGGCAGGAAAGGGCAGGATACACACCTGGAGATCATCCCAGCCCCGATCCCCGATCCCCGGGGAAACTGACCTTCCACCCTGGCTCACCGCCCTCCCTACTGGGGTCCCAAGAAGCTCCAGACCCATGCGCTCTCCAGTTCTTGCCGTGTCCCCCTAGGCCACCCCTCCCACCCTCCTGGGCAACCCTGCTGCCTCTTGTCCCTGCCTGCTGGCTCCACACCCATCAAACCATCTCGGGACCCATCCTGAGTGGACTGACTCTCACCACAAACACAAATTACAAACCTTGTAATGAAAAGTTATCTGCAGGGTGCAACTGTTCCCCAGCCCGTGGCCTCCCACGCATATAGGAGAGAAGACAGGTGTGCACCGCAGGGAACCAAGAGGTAAGCAGACAATACTGTCAGGTTCAGAGCCTGCCCTTTCCTTTCCTGAACCTGCTTTAACTGCTGAGAATAAGGTGACATTAACGGTGATAATAAGGCCATCCCTTCCCCACACCAGGCTCAGATGGCAGAAGCATTATCTCTGGAGAGGTGGGACACCAGAGGGCCCGAGAGCTCAGGCTCAGGGTCTGTCTGAATCCCTTCCTGACACCAGCTGATTGACCCTGACCAAGTTAGGTAACCCCACTGTTCTTACCCGCAAAAGAGCCGTAGTAGGAATAAATACTTCAGAGGCTTGTTATCAGGATTTAATGAGTTACCTGATGCGCTGAGCACAGTAGAAGTAATTGTGGTCATTACTAGTAACTTGGAAAGCCGCGGTAACATAGCCACTCAGGGAGGGAAGGGGCCAGAATCCCATGGCAGGAGGGAGAGAACAAGGAAGCCCCGCCCCCACTGCAACACCGGGACTACTAGGGACTAGAGGAAAGTAAGGTCCCAATGCCAGAGGCCCTTCGGGGCACAGCCATGGGTCATAAGGGCAGCTCCTGATACGGTGTCCACAGCAAATATTGTCTGCATCTTTTTCTGAAGGACTACGTAATCACATGCCAGAGACTAGCCTTGTATAAACACAACCACCACTAAGTGCTTCACCACAGGGGTCTTCGGGGCTGTGGGATTTGCCCACCAGTGCAGAGCTAGAGGCTGCTATCAGCAAGAAGAAAGGGAAGCAGCTAGAGAGGAAGGAGGCTGGAATGACACAAAAGGATAGCTGACAACCCCCAGGGCTCCACCTCTGCCCTGGTGAAGGCACCGGACTCCCCTTACTGCTGGACATGCGGGCAGCCTGTAAGGGCTCAGGCCTAGCCCACAGGTCTCCTGACCGCCCAGCTCTCCCTCCCCCAACCTCTCCCCTTCCTCACTCTCCCCCCAGACCCTATTCCTCCCACCCCTCACCCTGGTCTTGGCTCCCCTCAGCCTTCTCCTCAGGGTGGGTGGCTCTGAGGGGGAAGTGGGTTGCTGCTCTGGTTGGAGAAGGAGGTGAAGGAACCAAGAAGGAGAAGGAAGAACAGGAGAGGGCTCACAAGGAGCAGCGAAGGGACAGGCTCCAGGTGGCTGTGAGACGGGCCATCTCTGGAAAGCCTCCCCTGCCAAGCCTGACTCTTACGGATCTCTCCCTCCCCTCCACGCTACAGCATACTGTCTCTGCTACACGTCTGAAACAAGTCAACAAACACTGTTGAGTGTTAACTATGTGCCAGACACCACTGTACAAAGAAATAAAGCAGAAAACACAATCCCTGTTCTCCAAGTCTTCAGTCTATCCAGGGACCAGTGACGCTCAGAGGGTGTCCTAACTACTTTTGTGATGTTCCCCAAGTAAGGAACAAGGAGCATCAAATAGTAGATACAACAGAGTACCAAATAGCATGATTAGGGGCGCCCAGGAGCCTCAGCCAGCTAAGCGTAGGACTCTTGGTTTCAGCTCAGGTCAGGATCTGAGGGTCATGGGATAGAGCCTCAGGCTTTGTGCTCAGCAGGGAGTCTGCTTGGAAATTCTTTCCCTTTGCCCCTCCCCCCAGTCACATGTGCAGAAGCATGAGAGCGCGCTCTCTCTCTCTCTCTCTCTCTCAAATAAATAAATTTTTTTTTAAATAGCATTTTTGAATAGTGAGAAAGTTAGCCCCTTTCCAATTATCCTGCAAAGATAGAGTTTCAATTAGAGCCAATATACCTTTAACCTCTCTGACACTAGCCAAGCCTACTTTCTCAAGGAAGACTGAGCAGGCCCCCCAGCCTAAGATTTTCCGCAGCCAGCTGTGTCCAGCCGGAATTAATAAGGTTATTATGTTTCTGGTGTGGTTCATTTTTGCACTATTGTCTACCTGTTGGTCAGTGGTATTAGTTCTCCATGTATAACAATGTAATGTTTCCTTTTAAGATAAATAAAAACTTAAAAAGCGAGCCAACTTAGCAAAAATATTCGACAAGTAACAGCACAGATAGTAAATGGCAATCCTGAAAATCCTACAATGGGTAAGCCGTGGTAATCAAAATCACCATCATGGTCTTCAGAAAACTGAAATTGTGAGACTTTCTGACCCAGAAAAGAAGCAGTCAGCACACGTGCCCTCATGTGTCTATCTTGTCTCCCAGCTGGACAGTAAACTCCCTGAATGTCTGCCTCCCTTTGGGGGTGCCTAATCCACACAGTGGGCATTTTCATTCACTCAGAACATGGGGAGGAAATTCAACTCAGCTCACAGGGAGGTTAAAAAAATGGAAAATTAAGACAAAGCATGGACAGGTGGGAGAGCTCTTGGTTTTGGCTCAGATCATGATCTCAGGGTCGTGTGGTCGAGGAAACCCCACACCACTCCTATAAGGAACTGTGAAAACAAGGACACTTCATTTTCTAACATTTATGAAATATTTTCCCCGGTGGAAGGTGCTGGCTACAGGTCTCAGAAAAGAAAACCGACCCAGCATGCCTGACAGACTTGCACAAAAAGCACATCTCAGTGAATCCTGCTTGTTGCCCTCCACACACAAAGCTCTTCCCACTACATTCCGCGGCTGGGCAAGTCCAGGGGACCAGCAGGAAGTTACTGATAGCCACTGGTTTTCTAAAATGCTCCACTATCCGAGCTGGGACTCCTGGGCCCTGATCACAGACCATGGCGTGAGCTGGTCTGAACGCATCCCCTTCCAGCCCCATGGTGCGTGGTGAGAACAGTACACAGCAACACACAAGACGCTGTAACCAAGGCTGGGTGGTGTGTGCAGGGAGCCAGCAGCAAACTCACGCAAACTCTTAGGGCCCCGGGGCTTCAGCTCCAAAGCCTTTGGGGTTCCTGCCTCTGCACTTGACGAAACACAACAGAACAGCCTACCCATCAAATTCCACTCCTTATGAATTCCTGTTCCTAAAAAAGGTGCTAAGACGCCACAGGCCCTCTCTGCGGCCTGGGAAACCTCGACAATCCAAGGGCCTGTGGATGAGCTAAGTGTAAATTCCCTGGGCTGGACGAGCTCAGAGAGTAGGGGGAAACACAGCTTGAGCTACAACGTTCCCAGCCAGACACACTCCACCCTTCAACGCCTAACAGTGATGGCCGGATTGTTGAGCAGAAACTCAATGAGAGGGTTATAAGAATGCCAGGGGTCACCCAGCCCCCTGGACAGGGGAACTGGACCCAGAGTCTGGCTGCTATCCATGGGGGGCTAGTATGCAGCAGATGAGACCCCCAAACCAGTGAGGCTCAACGGATGGTGAACACATTCTAGAAGCCACCGGAATCCACCCAGGGCTTCCTGGAAGCCGTCCCACGGTAGACAGCAATCTCCATGAGTCCTGCTGGGCGATTCACAACACTCTTGCCTTGTGAAGCTGAGCTCCACGTCAAGAGGGATGGAGGGACATGGGCAGGTGGGGTCTCCGCAGTGCCCTGTCCACTTCAGAAGATGGTAATATGGCTAACAACCGTGACTGCTCTTCTTCCTTTTGCTTCAAAAGTACTGTCGTTTGTCCTCCTCACAGACATGGCGCACGGAACAGGGAAGGCTGGGAACACGTCAGGGCTCTATCACTTCTGTTTGTGGCCTGAAGGAAACAGAAGCACTATCTCCCCTGGAGAAGAGCCATCACCCCACTCAGACTCACCCACCCACTCAGCCTCTACTCATCCAGAACGAAGGTCAGCCTTCTTAGCAGAAGGCATCCCCAGGTGCCAGATGTTCACAATGCCAAGCCGGCAGGGGTCTGGAGCCCACTCGGGCTGTCAGAACACGTGTAGCTCATCGTGCTCTTTGCAGAATCCTTTACAGAAGTCCGTCGAATACCAACATGCTTGATCCCAACATTCACACAAAGACAAATTTAAGTGGAAGAACTCACAGGATAGGAAACAAAAAACCACAGCCAAAAGTAAGTTGCACAACTAAACATGACTGGCCAATTCTAAGTTTTCCCATTCGTGTTCTTGTACTTCTCATGAGCTTCCCTTGCCCTCATCGAGTGCTTCCTGGAAGACCAGCCTCCAAAGGTTTAAGGAAAAAAACAAATTGGGGGGAGGGGGCAAAGGAAGAAGGGGTAGAGGAAGAGAGAGAGAGAGAATCTTCAGCAGGCTCTACAGCCAGCACAGAGCCTGACATGGGGCTCGACCACACGATCCTGAGATCATGACCAGAGCCAAAACCAACAGTCAGACACTTAACCAACTGAGCCATCCAGGTGCTCCTAAGAACAATTTAAAATTGAGGAAATTATTGTCATCACTGCAATTTTCCTGCTAAATGAGAGAACGGTATCAAGTTTTCTTTTAGCACAGACAACATCGGTTTAAGTCACGAGAAGCTAGGACTCTCGAGTACACAGTTTGAGAATCCCTGATGATGCCCAAGCTTCTCCTTTTCCAGACACGGAAGTCAAGGTCCAGAAAGAAGCCAGCGGGTGGCACAAGGGGATCTAGAACCCAGGTCACCTGGTGTTCAGCCCAACCCTTTTCCCTCTCAGTGTCCTTCTTTGGTTCGAGTATATCACAGACTGAAGCACACGCTTCCAAATGCAATTAGCCACACGGGCCCCAAGGAGCAGGGGCCGCAGCTGATGTCACAAGTGGCTCAGCTGACATGCCCATCAAATTAGGACCCTGCCTCAAGCACTCCTCAGGAACCTTCTCTCAGCCAGTCAGACTCCAGAGTAACCAGTAGCTGTCCGCATGGGATCTCCTTTCCCCCAGCAGCCAGGCGGGACCACCCCTCACTGCCTGAGGGGTTATGTGCAGGGAGTCATCATCTTTTGGGGGCCTTGGAGCCCTACGACAGTCAGCTAAAATGTATAGACCCCTTCTCAGAATATTTTTAGATATGTAAAATAATTAACAGAATAAGGAAGGAGTAAGTATACAGAAATACAGTTACTAAAACATTTAAATGTAAATTCACGATCTACTCATACACTTGCTTCTCTGTCAAACACATTAAATAGCAAGACCTGGCAGTGTATCTGAAAACTGTCACAATTTCAAAGTAATGACGAGCATCCGTGCTTTTGGAGATTTGTGCCACCTGATAAGAATCTGCGTGTGCTTCCTATTGGCGACAAACTCACAGGAACTCATAGTATCTAGGTTGTGCCCATATCCTTAGTTGAAATAACCACTAAGTTCTAGTTAAATGTTGGTAAAAATAAAGCACAATTTTCTACCATCCATGTTTATGCACTCTGCCTCTGAATTCTCTTCACAGAACCCCCAAGGTTTAAGGAGCTCCTGATGCTGCCTCACAGCCCCAGGGTCATCAGATATGAGGTATGGAGGAGGCACCCGGATGAGATGACCTGAGGTGACAGGGAGACCCTGTCTCCAGTGAGGAGACGCTTTGGGCTGAAGCAGCCCCAGAACCATCTTCGCCACCTACCAAGCACCAGATATGACTCCTGGTGTCTCCAGACCTCGAAGGCTCCAAGACCCTGCCACATACAACACCCGCTTGAGCGACACCTTCTACCCTGCCGAGCATTCCCCAGTGGCTCAGTGTGCAGACTGAATCCGGCCCAGAGACCTGATCAGAGTAGGAGACTCAGCCTGCTCACGCCTGCCAGGACCCTGCACCCGTGGCAGGCAGAGAGACGGTGATCTAGCTTCCACGCAGATGCAGGACTGGGAGCCGCCCAGTCTGTCACTCTCCCAGCACCCTCTCTTACTGCACTTTTAGATCGACTTTAGGTGACTCTCTGCAGTCAGGTCAGCGTCCCCTAACAGACTACGAGGTCCTTAAAGGCAGGGACCACACCGTAGTCATACATGTCATCAGCTCCCGGGACGTGGCACCTGCAAACCTCAGTCGAGATCTGCTGAATGAGGGCACCTGGGTGGCTCAGTTGGTTAAGCATCTGCCTTCATGACTCAGGTCATGATCCAGGAGTCCTGCGACTGAGTCAAACATCAGGCTGCCTGCTCAGTGGAGAATCTGCTTCTCCCTCTCCCTCCATCCCTGCCCCTCCTCCTTCTGATTTATTCATTCTCTCCCTTAAACAAATAAATAAAATCTTAATAAAAAAAAAAAAAAAAAGATCTGCTAAATGAGAGGCAGGAGAAGGTGGCAGAGGCAGAGCCTGGCAGGTCTCCCCCAGAGCTGTTCCCTTGAGTGTCTACAGCTCAAGTCACTGCCCAAGCCACCTCCGGCCCACAAAGACCTTAAACTTACCAGTTCACGAACGGAGAAGGGCCTTCCTTCTCCGTGTCTTTCTCTGAGCCCAAAACGTCTAGCGCTGCCCTGAAGGGGAAGGACTAGCAGCACAAAAACCAACTGTCCCCTGACCCTCTCTTCACCAAATGCCGAGAGTGATGCCAACCCCCCCCGGAAAGCACAAGTGATACTCAAAATATTTAAGAGCCAGCGAGAACGGACCCTAGCCACCGATCCCGGCACGGTTGGACCAGGAGCGCCTGTCAGACCTCAGCCAAGCCGGAAGTTTGGAACTCAGCTATCGGGATGATAAACCGAACAGATAGAAGCTCGCCCTCCTGACTTGTTTGCGGCACACACTCTCCATCTCCAAGATTTCATTTATTTAAGGCATTATCTAGCAACATGAGATCATACAAGCCACATCCTCGCAACCTTAGGCCCTGCTCTGATGGAACTGAAAGGAATGATCCAGAGTCCTCCCGGCTCTAATCTCCCATGGTCACATTTTCTCATACCTCACCGGTTGTACCTGGTAACAGAAAACCAGCAGGACACACCGCCAGCTCCCATAGGGCCCAGGCAGGGGGCCCTCAGCCAGGCCAGGCACAGATCCTTGCCCTCTATTCTGTAGCATGGGACTGGCAAGTCAGAATGTGGACACTCCTCCCAGCCCCTTCTGAGGAATCCTAGTGAGCTCTGGAAGCCCTGGACCATAAGGACCGACCCCAGGCGTGAAGGAACTGAGAGGGAGCCACACCCCAGCATCAGCAAACTCCACCTGCCTTCCACCCAACCTCTTTCACACCCCGGACACTGCTCATCTCCGGGTGGCGGGCTGTGTAGACAAAACGCCACCCCTGGAAAGTCGTTTTAAGAGAACAGGGGGAGAAGTTGCAAGGCCCGGCCAGGCTCCTCACCGGCTTGGCAAGTCGTTTTCGGTTTCCTATGACAAGAGGACAAGAGCTGCTCTAACCACCTCAGCGGGAATGCCATTAGCATCAAGTGAGGATACTGAGTATTAATTGTTTAAATTCCTTGGAAAAGGAACTAGGTACCCTGTTAGGGGGCACGTGACTTCCTCCCTTCTCCTGGCAGCCCCCCTCCACCAGGCTGTGCTACGGAGGCCTCCCCTGGGAGATAAGATCCAGCCAGCCCTGCAGAGGCTCTGCTCTACTCAGCTGTGCAGTCCCAGGGGCAGGGGTTGCTGGGGCTGTCTTTGTTGTGTCCCCTGAAGGTCCCTTGGGGGCAGGAAAGAAAGGCAGGTGAGAAGCCAAAGGCTCCCGCATGCAGCTTCAGGGTGGGGCACGCGGGACAGGAACAAAGTCAAAGCCAGGGGGAAATCAGCACATTTTCCTCAGTCATTAGCAAAAGTCAAGTCGCCATAGTGCATGTGCTCCCCACACTCATGAGAGCACCGTGGCCCACAGCAAGACACGGCATGGACTGGGCCATCCTGGGATCCACATTTGCATTTTCCCTGCGTTTGCTGGAGCCTCTCCTAAGAATTCTGGGCAAGGAGGGATAGGAGAGCACTATCAGGGGCTTGGCAGTCATCCCTGGTATGACAACAACCCCAGAAAGAGTTCAAATCCCAGCTGGGTCCATCACTCCGTAGATGTCCCCATGTTGGAAATGCTAGCCTCTCTCCCCTCCTTGAGGAGATGGGGAGAACAGCCACCCGGCAGGGGATTCACGAAGACTATCGGAGGGAGCACAGGTCCACACAGAAGGCACTCAGGAAGTTGGTTTCCTCCCCAATAACCATGAGTTAATGACAGAGAGCATTGCCCAAAGTCCCCCCAGCTCCGTGCACATGCCAAGGAGGACACAGGGTCCTATCAACTGCTTAATCAGATGTATAAAAACCTTTCTGAAAAAGAAGTGGGAACAGGAAGTGATGACAAAGGTCAAGAAAGAGTGGCCTCTGTTTTTAAGAAAGTGCAAAGACATTCTGATTTTCTTGGCCCACATTTTTTTCCCCCAAATGAGCCCCCGTGGGAGATCATGATGTCCTAGACCTCAATGTCCCCTAGCCTACTTCTCTGGCTCAGAACAGTAATTTGGGTTGAGACACCAGACATCCAGGGCTAGAGGGTGAAAGGTCAGGTGTCAGAGCCATCCTGACACTTATGGGGGTCAGGGAGTGGGGGGCACTCTCCTCCCTGCAGAGAGGGAAGGGATCTAGTGAGTCCTGAGCTCCCACCTGATACCAAGTCAGAGAGAAGAGCTCTGCCCCTGAATAAAGCTGTGGGCCCCTGTTGTCTTCCACACCTGCCTCTGCCCAAAGCTGCCCTGGACACGCCGGAGATGCCAGATAATGCTGAAAAAAGGCACCTTCTGCTCTCGGTCCTCTGGTGCCCTAAGCCCAAGAGAGCTAGTCTGGAGCAAGGGGGCCCTTGGCCTCCCCGTCAGTGCCCTCTCCTCCATTCCCAGTTTGGAAGGTCCAGCTGCCCACACAGATGAAGCTGTGGGCCATGTCTGCCGGAATTTCAGGGCCTACAGGACGGGAGAAGACCTTTACACCCCAAGTCCACACACGCCCCCAGGGCCAGCACGTGCACTGCACTGCACCTGGCTCTGGGATCCCCCTGGTGGCCCTCGTTCATCTGAGTCTGTGCCTCTGTCCCGCCAGCTGTCTGGGTCAGGGCAGGGCGCTTGGGAGCAGGTGGGAGGAGGCATGTCACAGAAGGCCTTGCTCAGCCCACCCCTCCACAACCCCACCTGGAGGCCTGAGGTGGGCGAGCCCCTCAGAGGCTCACATTCGCCGGCCACTCGGCCGCAATGCCCTTCTCCAGACAGGTCGCCCTCATGTACCAAGTGACAGTGAGGGGCCCATGTCTCTGCCTCCCATGGGCACTTCCAATGATGCCTTTACATGAAATTCTAATCAAATGGCTACACGTAAGAACACAGACATGCGAACCGTCAGGTAGTCATCTGATAAATACTAAACAGCCTTTAAAATATGATCACGGACAAGTCAATACACAGAACTACACCCACTGAACAAAACAGTGAAACACCAAAGGGAAGGTACGCGCCCATCGCTGTCCTGCATCAGGCACACTCAGATAGCAACCGGGGTCCGAAACGACTCCTGTGATATTCAGTCAGTTAGGATATGATGGATGCAAAGTCCTTTTGATCTATAAGGCTAAATGAATAATTTTTAATGGGTCTCTGATAGAAACCCATTTCCTCTCCATTTATCTGAAAATCAAACTGAAACCAGAGCCTAAAAGACAGTGTAGCCCACCCAGCAGTGCGGGGAGGGCCAAGCAGGTGGGGCCAACCACACCTGTCCCCCAGGCTGCCCCCCAGGTGCCGCTGAGCCACAGCCCTGCTCCCGTGAGGTGCCAGCAGCAGCCTGCTGCTCAAGGCAGAGACCGAGCATCCTGACAGCGAGAAGAGCTGTGCCGGCCCCAAAAGGCCCCCAAAGAGCTGCTCAGGCCCTCAGAGGCTCCAGCTGACCAATCTCCAGCCAGTGTTTAGCACTGGCAGGGTGGCATGGGGGCGGGGGTTGGGCGGGGGCTGGGCAGGGGGAGAGTCGGAGACAATCCAGGACTGCTGGCCTGGAAGGAGGGGACAATTCCTACTCCATCTTGTTGGGGTGGCACACAGTTGGAGGCAATGTGGGTGCCCATTATCCTTAGGGAAGAAACACGAGGACCGAGGACCGCAGTGGCTACAAAGCCCTCATCCATTAGGAAAGATGGGTTAGAGGCACATGCAGAACACGAGTGGTCTCACAATACAGGGCTAAGAGGAAAAGCCAAAAACAGAGAGAGCTGTAAAATGGAGTGCCTCCTAGCTATACTAAAAATGTGTCCAGTTTCGAGAAACTGTCCTAGCCCGGGGAGCCTAAGGAGGCAAGGAAACTGGACGCCATGTGTGGTCTGGGATGGGATCCTGGAACAGAAGAAGGATGGTAGGTAAAAACTCAATCTGAATAAAGTAGAGATTTTAGTGAAGGATTATGTATCAATATTTGCTCATTAATTGTGACAAAAGCACCATATTAACACAGAGGTTGATAGCAGAGGAAACTGGGTATGGAGTCTGCGGGAACCCTATGTGCAATTTTTCTATACGTCTGAAACTGCTTTAAACAATAAAGTCTGTTTTTCAAATGAAAAACTCACATAAAGCAAAAACACCACCATACATTCCCCAGAAACACACCGCACTGGTATGACTGCTTGTGGGGAGAGCCAGGCAAGTATCTGTGTAGGTGACAAGAAGGTCCTCCCACAGACCAGTGATGATGACGCGTCCTGAACGAAAAGTGCCATTAACTTAGCACTTTGCATCAGAGGTCCCAAAACTAACAATAATTAATTTTTAAAATGGAGGGGGGATAACACTGCAGGAATGTAGGTCACAAAGGCTGCATGAGTGGTGGGGGCTCTGGTGACAGAAGGGGGCTCCGAGGAGCTGAGTCACCTGCCCTTGAAGGAGAAGAGTTAAGTAGGCTATGAAGGTGGGCAAAGGGGTCAGGGAGGCTGGGAGGGAGGCACTTTTGGCTGGTTGCAGACCAGGGACAACCAACTAGGACCCGCTCCATGCCCCCATCGAACACTGGGCAAGAGCTATTTCAGGGCCCTCCTAATTCTCAGCCAGAGCTGGGAAAACCCAAGAGCAACAACAATGGAACCTGCTGGTGGGCAGCAAAGCTGGGCAGTGACATCGTAGCAATAGTAAGAGTTGCCAGGACAGGAGGGCGTGGGTGGTTCAGTGGGTTAAGCCTCTGCCTTCAGGGTCTTGAGATCAAGCCCCATTGGGCTCTCTGCTCAGTGGGGAGCCTGTTTCTTCCTCCCCCTCTGCCTGCCACTCCCCCTGCCTGTGCTCTCTCTCTCTCTCTGTCAAATGAATTAAAATCTTTAACTGGAGGGCAGGGGAGTGGGGTGGGGGGGAGTTGCCAGGACAGTTCCATTTGCAATCAAATGCTCTACCACTGAGCTATACCCCCTGCACCATTCCATTTGAATTTCGGATCAGCAACAAATAATTTTTTAAGTATCTAAGCAGGTCCCAAATGTTTCATGGAACATACTTCGGCTATTTGCTGTTGATCTGAAATGCAAATGTAACTAGGCATCTTGAATCTGCTAAATCTGGCAACTCTAAATAATAATAATAATAATAATAATAATAGCAGTGACATGCCCTGTTACTGTTCTAAGTACTTAATTCACTTGTCTTGTTTTCATCTTCAAACAACCCAGTGAAGAATGTACGGCTCTCCCCTTTACACAGACATGGAAACTTTGACTCCCAAGGAGCAAGTCATTCACCCAAGGTCGTGAGGCTAGTAGATGCCAGACCTGGGATGTGAGCATCTGTCTCTGGACTCCAGAGACCACCTTCCTGAGCACGATGCTGTTTCCCAACTGAGCAGCTGAACGAGGCCCAGGGCCTCAGCTCCCTGACACCCAGAGACAGGTGTGGGACTAAGCCTCCCATGATAACAGTGCCAAGAGCTTGTTTGATCCTCAAAACAAACTACTACCTCGAGAAACCTTCCCACCAGACTCGAGTTCGAGGCACCAAGTGAGCTCTGGGTTCCAAAAAATGAAAATCAAGGAGGCAAGGGATTCCCCAGTCTGTCTTCAAAGAGCAGTGTCCTTACATTGGTGGAAAGAATGACAGAAGCAGCTCTTAGTCTAAGGGTCTGGATAAGCAGACCAGGCCAGTAGGACGAGGGTCTGAGCCAAGCCAGGTGCCATATTTCTCAGGGTCAGAGAAATGAATGAATGTCCACTGGGGGTCCCTTCCAGTTTGGGAATGGTATTAACTTGACTCTTACAAAAGAGGTGAGAATGGCATCACACCCCTCAGCATGACTCTACTTAAAATAATCCTAATGAGCATTTATTGAGCGCCTACTATGTAGCACACATCGCGTGAGATGTTTTCATTGCCCCATCCATGGATGGGACCTGCGTGAAACTACAGCTCAGCAGGACACTGAACTGTTTTGCAGATGAGGAATGTGAGATTCAGGTTGGTAACTTATTTATTCAACTAACACTAGCTAAGCACTTACTACACTGCATTATTCTTCAGACTCTGTCCTAGGGGCTGGGGATACAGAAGTGAACCAAACAAGACCCCTGCCTTCATGAAGCTGGTTGGGGCACAGATTTAAAAAAAAAATCTAGAGGCGCCTGGGTGGCTCAGTGGGTTAAGCCTCTGCCTTCGGCCCAGGTCATGATCCCAGGGTCCTGGGATCAAGCCCCGCATCAGGCTCTCTGCTCAGCAGGGAGCCTGCTCTCTCCTCTCTCTCTGCCTGCCTCTCTGCCTACTTCTGCCTACTTGTGATCTCTATCCATCAAATAAATAAATAAATAATCTTTAAAAAAAAAAAAATCTATCTCGTTGTTCCAGGTAGCAATGCTAAGTGTGATGAAGGAAAGTAAAGCATAGCCAAGGATTAGAGTGATGGGTACTTTAACTAGGATGGTCAGGAAGATGTCTGCAAAGAGACGACATTTAGGCAGAGGTCTGAAGTGAGGGGCTGAGTAGGCACAGGTCTGGGAAAGGGTGCCCAAGACAGAGGAGACAACCAGTGCAAAGGCCCTGAGGTAAGGGTGACCAACACACAACCAAGAGAAGGCCAATGGGCTGGAGCAGGTGCGGGAGGGTAGGAAGGGTAGAAGATGAGTATGGAGGGGATGGTTAGGGCAGGTCATCTTTAAAGGATCACGTGATATGAAGAAATGGATCGATGGATGAATGAATGGATGGAAGGATGGATGGACAGATATGGATATGTAGATAAATGGATTTTCATGAAATCCCTTAAGCTGCTACTGACCAGAGGTCAGAACATATATCGCTCACAAGTTGATAAAACATGTCCAAAGTTCAGTTTCCAATGATCAGAGATCCCCAGGCAAGCACATTCCTTAGTGACGTATATCCCCTATAGAGGAAGGTGATCCAAAGTTCGACATGCAATCTGGGTCTTCACCTCAAAGAAACCTTTGAGGAAGAACACAGGATGGGATCTTTGAGCACCAGGAAGAAATGTCTTGCCTCCCATCTCTAAGGAGGCCAACACCCACAGAACAGACAGGCAGCTCCCTACCACCACTACCCAGGATCCCCCAGGCAGGGGCACTAGCTACACCAAGGCTCTTCCTCAAGTCTTTGAACAAGAAAATCTGGTTTGCCCACCAGATAAAAAAACAAAATGCCACCTGCCAGAACAAGGCCAATGTTCCCTGCAGTGACCCACTCACGAGGAGGCCGATCCTTCCAGGCCATCCCACCTCACGGCCCTTTGCCCCCTGCCCAACCTCACCTCCAAGTCCTTCTCGAGCTCCAGTCCGGCCTCCATCAGGTTATGCTCAAACTCCTCCCGCTGCTCCTTCTTCTCCTCCTCCAGGGCATCGAGGGGCCCCAGCTCAATGTCACCGTGGCCCCCAGGATGAGGCTCCTTGCCTGTCTCCCCATTGGAGACAATCGCCAGTGACTGGCCAGGGGAGCCCTGGCCAGGGTGCACCCCACGCTTGCGGTAATGGTAGGCAAGCACGTAGTCGACCTTCCTCTGGTTGTCATGAAAGTGCATGCGGCTGCGGCGGGCCTCCGAGGATACTGGCTCATTGGTGTCCAGGTAGTTGTTGATCACCTGGCCAGAGAGAACAGGAAGGGACAGTGAGGGCCGATGAGGAAAAGGGAGTGATGGAGAGGGCTAACTTCATGCTCTAGGCCCAGGGAGGGGGACCAGGAAGCCCCGCAGGCCCCGAGGCCCTGACGCCCCCAGTGGAAGGACAGAGTGGCGTAGGTTCTTCTGCTGCACCCAGCCCACACAGCCCCCCGCACCTGTCCACAGCCTGGCCACCCGCGCCCTCCAACCCACTCTGGCCACCACGCACACACGTTCACTTGCATGCACGGTCTGAACGTGCAGCGGCAAAGCCCTGCACACCAGAGCCACACGGCGCTCCTGCACATGCACACAGAGCAAATACACGCGGTACCCCACACACGTGCGTGTGCGCACACACACACAGCACCCCAGGGCACTCGGACACACACACACAGCCCTCCACATGTGCTGGAACACACCCGCACATACCCAGCTCCTTGCAGATCTGCCGGCTGGCCCGCAAACACACGCTTCCTGACACACCCAGACTACTCACGGGCAAGTTCTCTGGATCCATCGGAACAAAGGCCAATCTGTTGTCACCAGGCCCACCGCAGCCCCACCCCCCGGGGATTCACTCGACACTGTGCCCCTCGCAGCCCCACATCCTCCTGCTCTGCAGCGACCAGTCGGGACCCTGCCAGAGACCGTGGCAGGGGGACCGGCTTCTGCTCTCCGCCAGCCCAGAGGTGGGAGGTTGAGAGAAGAGGAGGGGAAAGACCAAGGCGGGGCAGGAAAGGGACCTGCCTCCCTCCCTTTGGGGGTTTCCCTGTTTGTTCATGGTTTGCTACCCATCTGCCTCTGCAGGCACCTGAGAGGCCACCTGGGCAACCAGATGAAGTGCCAGGCACAGGGGAGAGCCTCCGAGCAGCCACGGCAGAGCTCTGCTTCCTCAGACCTGGCAGGGGAGTCGGGGAGTCTGCAGACCAACAGGTGGGCCCACGTGGCCTCTCACGCCTCCCCGTCCCTCTCCTCTGCCCACAGATTTAGCGTGGACTTGGAGAGAGAAGAGAGGAAAAGGCCCTCACAAAAACCCTCGGCCTCTTTCTCTCTCTCTCTTTCTCTCTCTCTGTCTCTTTCTCTTTCACACAGACTCATACACAAACACACACACCTGCCCCCAGGCAGAGGGGCCCCGGGTCAAGAGGCTCCTTTGGGGTGCCCAAAAGGGTCAGCCTTTACTCCACCTAGCACTCACCGAGCCGCTGCAGGAGCTCCCTCCACCGGAGGCCAGGCCAGATTCTCCATCAGAACTGCCCTGCTGGCCAGAACGGCCCTGCTGGCCAGAACGGCCCTGCTGGCCGGGGGCTTGGGGACCCGGCACCTTGAGGTACTGCTGTCCATGTTTGGGCCCCTGGTCCCCTCTGGCCACTGCCCGAGGGCTCAGCCGGCGCGGGGAGCCAGGGAGCAGGGGGATATCTGTGAGAGGGAAAGACAAAAGAGGCAAAGCAGCTTCAGGTGACAGGAAACCCAGGACACGGAGAAACTGAGGCACTGAGGGAGGGAAACCGGGATATCTCTAAGAAAAAGGCCACACCTCCTCACGGTCTTGCTTAGGCAGAGTCACACTGGCCACAGGGTAGGGAGAGTGTAGAAGGAAGCAGTGGGATGCGGAAGAGGGTCTCACGCACTACACACACACATACATGTGCGCGCACGCACACACACACACACACACACACACACACACACACACGGGAAAGCCAGCAGCAGAACCTCCTTCAGGTGACAGCTGTCACAATCTTCTAATTCCCAGACAAGAGGGGACAGTGTATCAGGTGAGCCAGGGTGAGTGGGAGCACTCCCTAGAGAGACACCGGAACTAATGCCAAAGGCTGGAGTTGTAGGGTCTCTCCCAGGGCACCCTGGCCAGAAAGCAAAGACAGACACACCACCCGTGGGTCCCCTGAGGGCAGAGGCCTGCTCTGACAAAAGCGCTGTCTCCAATGCCCTTGAGGGGTTCCCACGCACCTGCTGCCTCCACCAGGGCCTCAGAGCTCCACAGCCCCTTCCCAGCCCTCCCCGGAGCAGCCCCCTAGCAACCCACAGCGGGTGCCAGCGCTACTTCAGAGACCTCCCGGCTTCACGCCCCGCAGGGAAAGGCCGCAGGCCGGTGACAAAATTGCAGAATGTCAGAACTGGAGGGCACCGAAGCACTAAACACACCAGACAGGGCCCACGAGCCGCCAGGACCTCGAAGCTGACCAGACCCAATCTGTACCCCACTCTGAGAAATACTCTTTCCAGCCAAGCTGCACAGCACAGGGCGCCAGGGCTTCCCCTTCAGCTCTGCCACTTGCTCAGACCTCTCTGAGCCTGTTCCTCCCGCCTGTAGCATGAGAATCCCAAACTGGCGGGCTGCGGTGAGAAACCAAAGGACAGATACATATGCAAGACCCCCAGGGCATTATCAGTCCACAGGTGTGCAATGAAAGGGGGTTGTCATAATTGCTCTCATTTTCATTCTGAGCTGCATACGAGAAGAAATCACACCACGGACATCCAGCTCAGCCCCTAGCACCTGCTCTAAGGAGGAATGAGCAAAAAGCAGCTCGGAAGAGCCCTTTCGGCACCCAGCTCTCTGCTGGACAGTTCAGGGGCCCTAGAACTTTCGGTCCCTGTACTGGAAAACCTGATCATCTCTTCACAAAGACAGAGCTGGCAGGCAGGAAGAATGCAGAGCAGAACTCTCATAATTTACTTCTACACTGTGGGCTCCAGTGTACAGTTCTATACTTTGGGAGACCAGCGAGGCTGGAAGGCTTCCAGAGGGACTGAGCCCGACTCTGGTCTTGAAGGGTGGATGGGTTTGGAAAGGCAGGGGCGAGAACACAGAAGGGCAACAGTGGGTGTGCGTGCTGGTGGTGGGATGGAGGACCTGGGGCTCAGGACGGCAAGGAAGGGCTTCCTTCCTCAGTCCCTCATCTTGCCTTATCCCTCTCCCCTTGTGCCTTTCGCATGCCTGCCTAACACCTGGCCCAGGGCAGAACTGTCCCCAGGGAAGGCTTGAAAACCTCCAGATGCACATCGAAAGAGACCAAGACCACCCCAATGTACACCTGTGCTCAGACAGAACAAAGGTAAGGCTCACTCAAGCACACTGGTCGGCTATATTCCCATTCACAGCTGTAGCTCAGATACAGGGTCAGTCCCAGCGTTAGTCAAACCACTATCCAGGAGGCACAAGCCCCTGAAGGTACAACCTGGGGTTTGAGGCTGGCCTCCAGGGCTCCACCAGCCATCCCAGCAGCTCCCTCTGCTTGCCTCTGATGCATGGACCACAGCTGCCTGAGGCCCTGCCTTCATGCCCACCTTCTCCCACCAGCCCCCTGCACCCAACAATGAGAACACAGCACATGGCTGAGTCGTTCCACCTCCAGAAAGACACCCCAGGCAGTAATGACATAGAGGTGGAGACACTCGAGTCGGTTGGCCTCACCATGAAATTGGCGGGGGAGGGGGCGGGCGGGAGGGGTGAGTGAAGCCTGGGCATCAGGACAAAAGGGACAAAAGAACCCACTCCACAGGACTCCTCCAAGAAGCTGAAAAAGGGGGAATTGAGTCTGATGGGAAGGAAAGGCCTACATACACAGCCTATGGAACATGTTACAAAGTTGAAAATAATCTTTCCTTCGTTGACCATTTACTTGGCTCTTGGCCGAGGCTGCCTTGCCCAACAGAACCCTGGGGATGCAGGATGCAGCTGCCTCCCTGGGCTCTGAGTGCCATGGGAGGTGGGGAAGGTGCATGGCTTCCCCACCTCTGGACCAGCTGGACAGATTTTCACAAGGCTTGGACCTGGGACGTCTTCTCTACACTCTCACCCTATGCCTGGATACTCTCATGCACTCCTACGGCCTTAATGATCAGCTGTGCTCATGACCCCCAGCATTTTGTCTTTAACTCTTATTTCCTTCCAAACGCCCTCCCACCTACTGGCCCCTCCGCCTGGGTGCTTCGGCGCCTCCTTCAGAACCTACAGGTCCAAAACCAAACCTGCATTCTGCTCCGCATGAGGACCCTGCTCCAGCATTCCCTGTCGCTGTGATGGCCGCCACCACACCCGTCCACACTCCAGCCTGGACAGCCTTCCCCGTGCCTGACAGCCACTGTCACCCATCCTAGGAACTCTGCCCTGAAACAGCTCCCAAAGCCATCTGTTTTCCACCACCTCCATGACTAGCACCCTAGTCCAAACTACCATGCTCATTCAGCGGGGTCACTCCAACAGCACCCCCTGCCTCCACCCTCACCCGCCTCCACTGTTCCCCAAAAGACAGTCGGCCTGGCTACAACAACTGCATGCGTGGAGACTTCTGGTGCTTCCCCCCACCCCCCAAGCTGTGAGACCCTGCATTACCCGGCCTGCTCCCCGGCTCCGCTGCGTCTCTGAGTCCCAGCCCTGCTGCTCTGTAGACAGTGTCTGGAACGCACCACACGCTCTCCCAGCCCAGGGCCTGACCCATGTTCCTCCCTCAGGCTAGGTCATGCTTCTTTGTCTAGCTGTGGGCCACCTGCTCTTTGGGTCACAAGGGACCCAGAAAATCAAAAGTAACACATGGCCGTTTCAAAAAGCTACTGCTCAAGGTCTAAGACGGAAATATTCAGACACTACAGGCAAAGCTAATTTGCTTCCTCTGCAGACAAGACTTGCGGTTCCCCAAGCTGAGGTGGTGCTGGGAGAGCTCGGGGGACACACAGACCCAGGTCTAGCTGGCAGGAGAAGGCCTCCGAGCTTTATTCCATGGACTCCACTGGTCAGGAGGGTACCGCAGAGAGTGGGGCATTTATTGTCTGGGGTCACTGAATAAGGGTAACCTACTGATGGCAGCCACTGACTGTCCAGTCAAAGGAATCCCTCTCCTCCAAGCTTTTGCCCAGATCGGATCACTACAACCAACTCCCCCAAATGGGGCTAGCCCATCCTTCAGCCATCCAAACCCTCACAAGCCTTCTAGAGCGTGAGGGTGGGGGAAGGGAAGGCCCTCCTCACCTAGTCAAGTGTAACTGGATGAAAATGACCAGAGGCCTCCAGGAGCCTAAACATAGACAGAGGCAGCCCCAGCCTGGCAGCAGCTGCCCGCCTCCCCCCTACCCCAATCCATTCTCCCCTCCACCTTCAGGGAGACCTTTCCAAGTCACAGGGCCCCACTCTCCTACTGGAAGCCCTTCGATGGCTCCCTACTGCCAGAGCAGAAAGTCTTTACCATGGGCTGAGAGACGCTACATGTATTCTCCAGCCTTGTTGTCGCCCTTCTTCCCACTCCCTTATTTCCGAATATTCTTATTTGCTCCATTGGCTAAGACGATGAAGCACAGAGAAACCACAAGGCATGTGATGGGCGGGGGGCTGCACTTCTGGGGGAGGGCAGTGTTCTGGTCTTAGCTTGCTGTTTGGAGAACCTGCCACCCGAGTGGTTCAAGACCGCAGCCGACACTTTTCCAGGCCAGGTATAAGAAATTCAAAAAATGTCAGCCTGTGATCTGGGACTACATGGGTGTCTCACAGTGGAGTGGGATCTACAGACAACTGAGAAGTGCTGGGGTGACAACCACATTGCTCTCCAGCACTCCTCGCAGGCCTCACCGTCAGCACCCTGCCACACGGCAGGCCCCACGCTGAGCCAGGGGGACCCTCGGCGCCACGTCTTGGCACTACCACAATTTCAGAAAAATAATGTGATTTCTTTGACGTCAGTTTCTACTTCCACAGTTGAGAGGAGGGTGTCATTATCCTATCTGTTCTCCACAGGGGGTGGGTGAGACAGAACAAGAGGAAAGATGACAACTCCTGGAAGTCCACGAGCTACAGAAAATGTGAGGGATTGTTACCAAATCCTACCCCAGGGCCTCAGGGCCTGCCCCTTCCCATGCTTCTGCCCACCCTCACTTCTCTGTTTCATACCAGTCACTTGGCCTTAAACCCCAGAATTGCCCTTCTCTGCCACCCGCCTGCCTGCTCCTATTCACCTCCCCCTGGAAGCACTCCTAGAGGAGGCAGGAGAAGCACCAGCTCTCTATCCCCCAGTACCAGGATTTCGTTTGTCATCTGGCACCATCGCACAATTTCTTAGCCTTTAGAACCATAATTTCAGGGGTGAACTCTGTCCCTTCCGGACGGATCCCACCTCCACTGCTCAGGAGGGCTGCAGGTGCCTTAGGCTACACCACAGAGGCAGACAAAGGAGCAGGATCAGAGATCAAGAGGGAAAGGAACAGAGACAAAAGGCAGGGAGAGCCCCCAAATCTAAATGAAAAAGCAGGTAGAGCTTGTTTTCAGGGTCCTCCTGTGGCCTGCCCTTTCACACCATCCCTTCCCCCAGCCCAGCCAAAGCCCCTCCCCAGCTGGAGTCTCCATTCTGAGCAGTGCTTTCCCATCCACCGTCAGGGGCTTCCGACGCCCATTCCCCCATTGAGCTGTTTGCTGTCTCGGCTTACAAGCTAACAGGCTCCGGAGTACCGAGAGCTAGCATCCTGAGACAACAGAAGGGAAAGAATTCAGGAAACTCTAAAGCGCTCTGGAGATGTCCAAGCCCTGCATGTGTGCAGGGGGCAGGGCTCTGGACTCACCTCGAGGAATACCCTCCAATGGTAGGCACTGCGCACCATGCTGGGTGGGGGCACAGACACTGCAGGGCTTCTTTCCGGACCCTTCGAACCACGCCCCGGCCCTCAAACAGTTTGGTGAGACTCTTTGGGGTCACAGTGATGAGGGAGCAGGAGGCTGGCTGAAGACAAAGCAAAAGCTGGCTCCTTGCACCCCCTCTCCACCCGCTCCCCTCGGTAATGTGTGTGACATCCCACAGGCACCCCTGACCGCCATAAAGAAACAAATTGTTAACTTGTAGAGATCACAATCCTGCAAGACAGGAATCTCCCAACTATCTTGATGTTAATGGCTTGCTAAAAGACAACAGTGGTCTCCAGGCACCTTGTAGGCCCTCTTTAGCATATGAAAACTCCTTGAAACCTCCCTTCCCCTCACCTTCCCCCAACCGCAGGGTACATAACCTGCCATCCCTCACAACCCGGGGCAGCAGCTCTTCCTACCCACGGGTCCTGTCCCCGTGCTTTAATAAACCACCATTTTGCACCAAAGATGTCTCAAGAATTCTTTCTTGGTCATCGGCTCCAGACCTCAGCCCACCGAACCTCACCTAGGTTCTAGAACTTCATCAACAGCAAAGGATCGGAGTGGGGCGGGGCTTCTGAGGAGGGGAAACAGCCAGGCATGGGCTGTGGAGAGCCAGGGGGGTAGGGTGAGCTCAGGCAGTAGGGGATGGCGGGAGAACCGGAGCAAAGGGACCAGGAAGCACAGCCAAGAGCAAGGCAGCAGAAGGCTGAACAGACTGGGAGCGGGAAGTGGGTTCCCCAGGCAAGTAGGAGGGGGAGGTGAGTCATCGGGGCTCTAGGAGGTTTCCAGAGCCTCCAAGAAAGAACAGCAGTAGGTGGTGTCCTGTGGGAGCCTGACCTCCAGGCAGCAGTGCTCTTCTTCAAAGCTTCCCTCGTGGCATCATTACTGCCTCCTTACGAAGCACGGGCAGGGCAAGTGTGAAGGGAAGAACAGGGCCGCCTCTCTCCCTACCCTTCAAGGCCACTGCTTCAGGTAAAGCCAGACAGGCCCGGGCTACCCTGAGCGGAGACAGCGCATCCACACTCTCCCAGGTCAAGAACAAGACTCCAGGTGGAGCTCAGAGAGACCTGGGCACGTGCAGACTTTTGTGGATGTTCATGTGGCCCCTCCCCAAGCATCCTGGGATGGACGGATGGCAGTTCAGGTAGGGTCAGCACTTGTGCAGAGGTCTTCTTACCCTGCTTTCCTGCGTGAACTTGATAGTCAAAATTGGAGGTGCCAAGCTTAAAATTTGGACCCAATGGCCCTGCTGATCACACTACGCCCTGCCCCACGGCTGCTGCTGAACAGCATTTTCCTAGACTCTGCATGAGGCCTGAGCAACAGAAGGACGGTCTTCCAGTCCCCTCCACACAAAAAAGGACCATTTGCAGATCTGCCTCTTGGGCTCTGCCTCTCAGACTCAAAAACAGCCCTCTGTCCACCAATGCTCAAATATCCCCTTCCTAAGGATGACACGGCGACAGTGTGCATCCTTACCTTGAACCTGGGTAAGTAAGAGCTAACTGGCCTCCCTGCCACTAGCTTGCTCCCCTCTGATCCTTGGGTCACAACCTGACCAAGTTACTCCCGTTCAATCCACTCTTCTTAGATGAAGACCAGATTATCTGATATGCACACAGGACCTCTCACGATCTGGGCCCTGCCCACCTGTCTGAATACTCCTTCATCTAACACCCATCCACAGCCCGCTTACCCCTCCCTGCAGCCACCCCCAACCACCACCACCACATGCCATCACGCCATGCTCCAACCTCAAGCAGCTGTCCTTGCAGGGTGGGGGAGTGAACACCTATGTCTCTATTCATTTCAGAACCATTTCACTTCCTGGGCTCTATATAATACAATGGAAATACAAGGCTTGCCCTAGGTGCTCCCAAGGAAGGCAGATTAATAAGGAAAATAGACTAATAAGGAGATCATTTCAGGAACAAGAAAAAAGCTAAAGCTGGAGTATGAACAAGAACCTGTAGAAGCAGAAGCCCGCAGCTCTGCTTAGAGCTAGCAAGAAAGGCCTCCCAGGGTACACAACTTTTGAGAAGCATCTAGAAAAGAGAAGTGGGCATATTCCAAAGGGCAAGGGAGGAAAAGGGATTGCAGGGAGAAAGGCAATCATTTGCATGTCCTTTGCAATCAGCTGCTGGGCTTGGCTGTTTCAGATCATCAACCTTCTGAGAGCAAGGCCTGCCTCCTCCTCCTCATGTTCCTTTCTACCCACATAGTCCCAGCAGGTGGCCAGCTATGTGATGGGATTGGAGGGGCTGAGAAAGGACCCTTCTGGTTTATAATACACACTTTTTAACATGGCCTACAAGGCCCCTTACTCTCTTTTCTGTCAACCTGCCGGTATCAATGATCTCCTGCTGGCTACTCCCCCCTCCCTTTCTCCCTCCCTCCACTTCTCTCTCTCTCTCTCTCTCTCTCTCTCTCTCTCACACACACACACACACACACACACACACACACACACACACACCAGGCACACTGAACTACCAGCAGCTTCCTTAAGGTGACATGCTTTTTCTTATCCTTGGTCTTCGATCTTTGGAATTGTACTCCCTTCTGCCCCTAAACATCTCTTCTCAACCAAGACAACCTGGTAAGTCCCTTCCTGGTAGCATTCTTCACATCTCTCCCCTCCCCTTTACAAAATTCAAACAACGAGCACTTATGGTCAATGCTCAGACCCAAGATCCTAGGTCAAGAAAAGAATAAGAATTTCAGGAAGCGCTTCCCTCAGTGACAAAACCCATGGACTGGATCTGGAGGAGTTCTCCAGATGAAACCTACTCACCAGCTGCCCATCCTACACTGTGGTCTGGAGTGTGGCTGATGAGATTAATGTATAGGCGTCCCTATCCCTACACCAGGAAGAAGCAGCCAGTCTACAGCCTAATTGATCAAAACTGTTCTGTTGGCCAACCACAACCTGTTGTGCAAGTTCATTAACATGAAAAGAGCATGATAATGCAATGGTGAGCAAAATGTAACCCTTCTTCTACCCACCCCCCCCAATACCACACACACAAGCACACTGCTCTATGAGGGTGTCCTCTCGTGGACATATTTGGTGGATTCCTGAAACATCCCCCATTTTCCTCCATCACCAATAAACCTCTCCCACCTCTCATCACCAGTGGTATAACCAAGATTGATGATCTCTGTCTTATTCCCAGCTCTCCAAAGAAGGTAGAACAGATTTCCATTGCCCAAAATAGACTGGGTCTGAGACTAAAGCCTAAGACAGCTCTTGCAATCATAGCTCCCTGCCCAGGCCACCCCAGCTTCTGACCTGGATGAGAAATGAGGCATACAGAGGGATTCAGCAGGGAAGAAGAACATGGATGAATCTGAGAATTTTATAAAATATCTCAAATACATGTATAAGCTATAGGAAATTGCTCAAAAGTTTTCTCTATGCTACAACCTGGTTCATATCATATAGACAGCAAGCCTTATCTGCTCACTTGTGCTCTCCTCGAGGACAGGAATAGTGCCTATCTTGCTCACCACATATGCTTAGCCCCAAGCATGAGGACTGGCACATAACTGGCTTCAGAAGGAGAAGGACAAGTGTTTTCCCACAACTTGGGAGAAGGAAATTCACAACTTCAAGCATCAACTAAGATGGTTAACGCCACGTGGAGGCCTGAAGAATTGTTCATGAACACACTGGAAACACCCCTAGGGACTGGGTCAGACTTTTTAAAGGACTGGAGAGCCCATAATAACTAGGAGAGAGGAAAGTTTGAGAGACACATTTTTAAATTTCTCCTAACTCCACTTCTACTAGGCCTAGCCAAATATAAATTGTTCTTACTGAAAACCAGATGTGTCCTCATTTGACTATCAGTGAGGCGATGGTCACCACATTCCAAAGGACAGAACCAGAAGTAGTAGTCCTGGAAAAGGAGAGACAGAAGCATCCAGGAGCTGCTCTGTGGGGAGGAAGACATGGTCGTGGGAAGCCAGACTTAAAATATTAGCAGTCAGCAACAGAGAAAGGTGAGAGCCCGTGGAGAAACTGGCTGGTTCGCAACCCTGGATCCATAATTAGAATCACCTAAGAAAGTTAAAATATTGATGTCTGGGCTCCACCTGAAGATTTGGACTTCATTTGTGTGAGGTGCTCCACTGGACCACCAGGGGTGAGATCCCTGGTCTACAGAATAAAAGTGTGGGCAGAGATCGAGTCACAAGGAAGGAAAGGAGCTTATGAAGGAAAGGAGTACCACCTAGAACTTGAATAAAGTGAGCTTAAGACAAATAAAACTAAGCGCCACTTTGCACAGCCAAGTTAAACATTTTACGTTTAGAGACCTCTCTTGGCCTGGGTGTTTAAAAAAAAAAAAAAAAAAAAAAGTGGGTGCTGCATGAATCAAGAAGCAAGGGAAGCCTGTCCCTGCAGAAGGAAAAGAAAGCGACCATACTTGGCAACCCATGAACACACCTTGGGCCAATGGCTATAGAAGCGGTGTGTGCTTTAAGCAGGGGTAAGACCCTCCACTCTTGTAGCTTTGGTTTGGCCCCCTGACTTCTAAAGCATACTGAAGGGCTTAGATCGTAATTCCAGCTTGAGATCAGAGCGGGTAGGAATGAGTTCTACATGGTCCAAGTAAATCCAAACACTAAATGTCATTAACTGTAGTGAACTTGTGCCTCAATGATGTGATACAGTTTATACACGAACTGGAGGCTCGCCTACCTGCCATAACAAATAGAAAGGCAAGCATCTTCCTCAAAATTGGCACCATTCCAGGAAGAGCCTCAAGATCAACGTATAAAACCATCCTAATACAGCATGCGTTTAAAAAGCAACTTTTTAAAAAGGCGACCCTCAGGCAGGGTCATTTCACCTTTTATTATTATTATCATTTCACCTCACTTCAGAGGATCAGGAATACCCAAGTCCCATAACTCAGTACCCTGGCTCAGTACTTCATAATGAGGTTTTTATTGAAAGAAAATATTTTTAAATATGCAACTGTATCTCCAGTTCATATATAATTTTTATAATTTCTCCATCTCCTTCCTTTAACCCAATGTGTTGATTTCATCAGGGTGTAAAAATTCTGAAAAGCACTGAGTTCCAAAGGAGAAATCACATTCAAACTTAGCATCTCAAAGAACTGCTTGGGTTTCAAGCACAAGTGAAGTATGTATTTCACGTTTAAGACAAGACTCAAAACGCCTTCATCTGCTTACTCTAGCTCACAGCAGTCAGATACCACTTCAATAAAATGAAGTTTTTTTTAGTTTTTTAAAAGAAGCAACTGAATCTGTTGGCCAACTAATTTCATACCGACTAACCATTAATTCATTTCTTCACTCACAGAACTAGAACAAATAATCCTAAAATTTGTATGGAACCACAAAAGGCCCTGAATAGCCAAAGCAGTCTTGAAAAAGAAAAAACTGGAGGCATCACAATTCCAGATCCCAAGTTGTATTACAAAGTGATAATAATTAAAACAGTATGGCCTGGCATAAAAATAGACACATAGATCAATGGAATAGACAGAAAACCCAGAAATGAACCCCCAACTATATGGTCAATCAATCTTTGACAAAGGAAGAATGAATGTCCAATGGGAAAAAAGACAGTCTCTTCAACAAATGGTGTTGGAGAAACTGGACAGCAACATGTAATAGAATGAAACTGGCACACTTTCTTACACCATACACAAAAATAGACTCAAAGAGGATTAAAGACCTCAATGTGACACCTGAAAACATAAAAATCCTTGAAGAGAGCATAGTAATCTCTCTGACATCGGCCATAACAACATTTTTCTAGATGTCTCCTGAGGCAAAGGAAATAGAGAAAATAAACTATTGGCACTACAGCAAAATAAAAAGCTTCTACACAGCAAAGGAAACAATTAACAAAACTAAAAGAAAACCTACGAAATGGGAGAAAATATTTATAAATGGCATATCTGATAAAGAGTTGGTATTGGAGGGGGAGGAGCAAGAGGGCGGAGGTGTAGGAGACCTAAATATCGTCAGGTCCCAGGAGTTCAGCTAGGTAGTTATCAAACCATTATGAACACCTACAAACTCAACAGGAGGTTGAAAAGAAGAAGAGCAGCAAGTCTAGGAACAGAAAAGCGACCACTTTCTGGAAGGTAGGACGTGTGGAGAAGTGAATCCGGATAGACAAGAAGATAGACCGCAGGGGGAGGGGCCAGCTCCCAGCAAGTGGCAGAGCAGTGGAGCACAAAATTGGAACTTTTAGAAGTCTGCTCAACTGAGGGGTGGCGTTCCAGAAGCTAAGCAGGGGGTGGAGCCCTCGCAGGGACAATGTGGTCTCAGGACCCTTGGGGTCACAGAAAGACCATGGGTGTCTGAGTGTGGCCGAGCTCCCAGGTATCGGATCGGGGAAGCCAGCAGCAAAGACGGCGATGAGCAGTGAGCTCTCAGCTCGGGGTTACCTTCAATGGTGATCCGCGGCACAGTTGGGCAACTGCTCTTCGAGCAGGGACCCCACAGGAGGCACATTCAAGGAGACTCAGCTTCCTCCTCTAGGAGGAGCAGCGCAGGAGCCAACGGCAGGAATCTGCTGGGTTTGGAGACTCCAAACAGAGCCGTGGGCCTGTGATAGAAATGCTTGGTCACAGGCTGGGTGAGCTCAGAGTGTAGCCAGAGACTAGGAAGACAGGAGGGATTGAGTGTTTTTCTCTGAGGGCGCACTGAGGAGTGGGGCTCCCAGCTCTCAGCTCCTCCAGGCTGGAGACAGGGAGGCCGCCATTTTCATCCCTGTCCTCCAAAGCGGTATGGAAAGCATTCAGGGAACAAAAGCTCCTGAGCACGAACCAAGCAGATTACTTAGCCTGGACCCTGGCAAAGGCGGTACAATTACGCCTCATTTGAGAATCCGGGCAACAGACCCCTCCCCCAGAAGATCAGCAAGAGCATCCAGCCAAGACCAAGTTCACCGATCAATGAGAACTACAGAACTTCAAAGCTCCCAGAATACAGCATGTAGAATTCATGGCTTTTTTCCCATGATTCTTTAGTCTTTCAAAGTTAAATTTTTTTAATTTTATTTTTTTCTTATTCTATTTTTTAATGTTTCCTCGTTCCTATTTTAACATTTCTTAACTATTTTATCTTGTCAATACCATTTTAAAAATCTTTTTAAAATTTTATTGTTATATTCTATCCCTTCATTGTATTTCACCTTATTTTTTGCATACATATAGGTTTTTCTTTCTTTAAAATTTTGGGATACAGTTTCTTCTAATAGATCAAAATATACCCTAATCTAGCACATGGCTTTTTCTAGTCTCCAGCCTGATTCCATTCTTTTGTCTTTTTTTTTCTTTTTTCAACCAACTTATCTTATCAATTCCTTTTTTAGAATCTTTTTAAATTTTCATCTTTACAGTCATATTCAAGCCCTTCAATATGTTTACCCTTAATTTTGTATGTATATAAGTTTTTCTTCCTTTAAAATTTTGGGAGGTAGTTTCTTCTAACAGACCAAAATATATCCAAAATCAAGTGTGTGGCTCTATTCTATTCACCAGTCTAATATACACATTTTGTTTCTTTTTTTCCTTCTTTCCTCTCCCCCTGGTTTCAGGTCTCTTCTGATATGGTTAGTGTATATCTTTCTGGGGTTGTTACTACCTTTTCAGTATTTTGTTCTCTCATTCATCTATTACCTGGTTAAATGACAAGGTGGAAAAATTAAACACAAGAAAAAGAAAAAGAGGCAGCTCCAATGGCTAGGGACCTAATCAATATGGACATTAGTAATATGTCAGAACTAGAATTGAAAATGACGATTATCAAGGTGCTAGATGAGGATCAAAAAAAGCATGGAAGATGCTAGAGAATCCCTTTCTGGAGAAATAAAAGAACTAAAATCTAACCAAGTTGAAATCAAAAAAGCTATTAATGAGGTGCAATCAAAAATGGAGGCTCTTACTGCTAGGATAAATGAGGCAGAACAGAGAATCAGTAATATAGAAGACCAAAAGATGGAGAATAAAAAATCCAAGAAAAAGAGAGACCAACAACTACTGGAACACGAGGGGACAATTCGAGAGATAAGTGATACCAAAAGACAAAACAATATTGAAATAATTGGGATCCCAGAAGAAGAAGAAAGAGGGGGACAGAAGGTATATTGGAGCAAATTATAGCAGAGAATGTCCCTAATTTGGTGAAGGGAACAACATTAAAATCCAGGAGGCATAGAGAACATCCCTCAAAATCAATAAAAATTGGCCAACATCCCCTCATCTAACAGTAAAACTTACAAGTCTTAGTGACAAAGAGAAAATCCTAAAAGCAGCTCAGGACAAGAGGTCTGTAACATACAACAGTAGAAATATTAGACTGGCAACACACCTATCCAGAGACATGGCAGGCCAGAAAGGACTGGCATGATATATTCAGAGCACTAAGCAAGAAGAATATGCAGCCAAGAATACTACATCCACCTAGGCTGTCATTGAAAGTAGACGGAAAGATAAAAAGCTTTGAGGACAAACAAAAACTAAAACAATTTGCACACCAAACGAGCCTTACAGGAAATATTGAAAGGGGTCCTCTGAGCCAATAGAGAGCCTAAAAGCAACAGACCAGAAAGGAACAGAGACAACATACAGTAACAGTCACCTTACAGGCCATACAATGGCACTAAAATCTTATCTTTCAGTAGTTACCCTAAATGTAAATGGGCTAAATGCCCCCAAGAAAAAGACACACAGTATCACAATGGATTAAAAAATCGGGACCCAACGACATGCTGTCTGCAAGAAACTCATTTTAGACCCAAAGACACCTCCAGATTGAAAGTGCGGGGGTGGAAAACAATTTACCATGCGAATGGACATCAAAAGAAACCAGGGGTGGGAATCCTTCTATCAGATAAATAAGATTTTAAGCCAAAGACTATCACAAAAGATGAGGAAGGACACTATATCATACTTAAAGGGTCTGTCTGGCAAGAAAACCTAACAATTTTAAATATCTATGCCCCTAATATGGGAGCAGCCAATTATATAAACCAATGAATAACAAAATCAAAGAAATACATCGACAATAATACAATAATAGAGGGACTTTAACACCCCTTACTGAAATGGACAGATCATCTAAGCAAAAGATCAACAAGGAAAAATGGCTTTAAATGATACACTGGGGACGCCTGGGTGGCTCAGTTGGTTAAGCGGCTGCCTTTGGCTCGGGTCATGATCCCAGCGTCCTGGGATCGAGTCCCACATCAGGCTCTTTGCTCAGCAGGAAGCCTGCTTCTCCCTCTGCCTCTGCCTGCCACTCTGTCTGCCTGTGCTCACTCTCTCTGACAAACAAACAAACAAACAATCACTGGACCAGATGGACATCTCAGATATATTCAGAACATTCCATCCCAAAGCAACAGAATATACATTCTTCTCTAGTGTACATGGGACATTCTCCAGAATAGATCACATTGTGGGTCATAATCAGGTCTCGACCGGTACCAAAAGATTGGGATCATTCCCTGCATATTTTCAGACCACAATGCTTTCAAACTAGACTCACCCACAAGAGGAAAGCTGGAAAGAACTGAAATACATGGAGGCTAAAGAGCATCCTACTAAAGAGGGAATGGGTCAACCAGGAAATTAAATAAGAATTTTAAAAATTCATGGAAACAAATAAGAATGAAAACACTACTGTTCAAAGCCTTTGGGACACAGCAAAGGTGGTGCTGAGAGGAGAGTATACAGCAATACAAGCCTTTTTCAAGAAACAAAATGATCTCAAATATACAACCTAACCCTACACTTGAAGGAGCTGGAGAAAGAACAGCAAAAAAAAGCCTAAACCCAGCAGGAGAAGAGAAATAATAAAAATCAGAGAGGAAATCAATGAAACAGAAACCAAAAGAACAGTAGAACAAATCAACAAAACTAGGAGCTGGTTCTTGGAAAGAATTAATAAGATTGATAAAGCCCTGACCAGACTTATCAAAAAGAAAAGAGAAAGGACCCAAACTAATAAAATCATGAATGAAAGAGGAGAGATCACAACCAACCAAAACCAAAGAAATACAAACAATTATAAGAACATATTATGAGCAACTATACACCAGCAAATTTGATAATCTGGAAGAAATGGATGCATTCAAACTACCAAAACTGAACCAGGAAGGAATAGAAAACCTGAACAGGCCCATAACCAGCAAGGAAATTAAAGCAGTCATCAAAAAACCCCCAACAAACAAGTGCCCAAGGACAGATGGCTTCCCAGGGGAATTCTACCAAACATTTAAAGAATTAATACTTATTCTCCTGAAACTGTTCCAAAAAACAGAAAAGGAAGGAAAACTTCCAAACTCATTTTATGAGGCCAGCATTACCTTGATCCCAAAACCAAACAAAGAACCCCTTAAAAAGGAGAATTACAGACCAATATCCTTGATGAACACAAATGCAAAAATTCTCACCAAAATACTAGCCAATAGGGGCACCTGTGTGGCTCAGTGGATTAAAGCCTCTGCCTTCGGCTCAGGTCATGATCCCAGGGTCCTGGGATCGGGCCCTGCGTCAGGCTCTCTGCTCAGCGGGGGGCCTGCTTCCTCCTCTCTCTGCCTGCCTCTGCCTGCTTGTGATTTCTGTCTGTCAAATAAATAAATAAAATCTAAAAAAAAAAAAAAATACTAGCCAATAGGATCCAACAGTACATTAAAAGGATTATTCACCACCACCAAGTAGGATTTATTCCTGGGCTGCAAGGTTGGTTCAACATCTGCAAATCAATCAATGTGATACAATACATTAATAAAAGAAAGAACAAGAACCATAAGATACTCCCAGTAGATGCTGAAAAAGCATCTGACAAAGTACAGCAGCCTTTCTTGATCAAAACTTTTCACAGTGTAGGGATAGAGGGTACATATCTGAATATCATCAAAGCCATCTATTAAAAACCCACAGCAAAAATCATTCTGAATGGCAAAAAACTGAGAGCTTTTCCACTAAGGTCAGGAACACAGCAGGGATATCCACTATCACCACTGCTATTCAACATAGTACTAGAAGTCAGCCTCAGCAATCAGACAACAAAAAGAAATAAAAGGTATCTGAATTGGCAAAGAAGAAGTCAAACTCTCACTCTTTGCAGATGATATGATACTTTATGTAAAAACCCAAAAGAGTCCACTCTAAAACTGCTAGAACTCATACAGGAATTCAGAAAAGTGTCAGGATATAAAATCAGTGCACATAAATCAGTTGCATTTCTATACATCAACAGCAAGACAGAAGAAAGAGAAATTAAGGACTCGATCCCGTTTATAACTGCACCCAAAACCATAAGATACCTAGGAATAAGCCTAACCAAAGAGGCAAAGAATCTGTACTCAGAAAACTATAAAGTACTCATGAAAGAAATTGAGGAAGACACAAAGAAATGGAAAAACGTTCCATGCTCATGGATTGGAAGAACAAACATTGTGAAAATGTCTATGTTACCTAAAGTAAGCTACACATTTAATGCAATCTCTATCAAAATACCATCAATTTTTCTCTAAGAAATGGAACAAATAATCCTAAAATTTATATGGAACCAGAAAAGACCCCAAATAGCCAGAGGAATGCTAAAAAAGAAAACCAAAGTTGGTGGCATCACAATTCCAGACTTCAAGCTCTATTACAAAGCTGTAATCATCAAGACAGTATGGTACTGGCACAAAAACAGACACATAGATCAATGAAACAGAATAGAGAGCCCAGAAATGGACCCTCAACTCTGTGGTCAACTAATCTTCGACAAAGCAGGAAAGAATGTCAAATGGAAAAAAGACAGTCTCAACAAATTGTGTTGGGAAAATAGGACAGCCACATGCAGAAGAATAAAACTGGACAACTGCCTTACACCACACACAAAAATAGACTCAAAATAGATAAAAGACCTCAATGTGAGACAGGAATCCATCAAAATCCTTGAGAAGAACACAGGCAGCAACCTCTCTGACCTCAGCCACAGCAACTTCTTCCTAGAAACATCACCAAAGGCAAGGGAAGCAAGGGCAAAAATGAACTACTGGGATTTCAAGATCAAAAGCTTTTGCACAGCAAAGGAAACAGTCAACAAAACCAAAAGACAACTGACAAAATGGGAGAAGATATTTACAAATGACATCAGATAAAGGGCTAGTATCCATAATCTATAAAGAATTTATTCAGGGGCACCTGGGTGGCTCAGTGGGTTAAGCCGCTGCCTTCGGCTCAGGTCATGGTCTCAGGGTCCTGGGATCGAGTCCCGCGTCGGGCTCTCTGCTCGGCAGGGAGCCTGCTTCCCTCTCTCTCTCTCTGCCTGCCTCTCTGTCTACTTGTGATCTCTCTCTGTCAAATAAATAAATAAAATCTTTAAAAAAAAAAAAAGAATTTATTCAACTCAACACCCAAAGAACAAATAATCCAAACAAGAAATAAACAGAAGACACGAACAGACATTTCTGCAAAGAAGACATCCAAATGGTCAACAGACCCCTGAAAAAGTGTTCAACATCACTCGGCATCAGGGAAATACAAATCAAAACCACAGTGAGATATCACCTCACACCAGTCAAATGGCTAAAATTAACAGGTACAAAAGGACAGATGTTGGCAAGGATGTAGAGAAAGGGGAACCCTCCTACACTGTTGGTGGCAATGCAACTGGTGCAGCCACTCTGGAAAACAGTATGGAGGTTGCTCAGAAAGTTGAAAATAGAGCTATCCTATGACCCAGCAATCACACTACTAGGTATTTACCCTAAAGATACAAATGTAGTGTCTGAAGGGGAACCTGCACCCAAACATTTATAGGAGCAATGTCCACAATAGCCAAACTATGGAAAGAGCCCAGATGTCCATCAACAGAGGAATGGATAAAGAAGAGCTGGTGTATATATATACAATGGAATACTACACGGCCATCAAAAAAGAAATCTTTTTTTTTTTTAAGATTTTATTTACTTATTTGACAGACAGAGATCACAAGTAGGCAGGGAGGCAGGCAGAGAGAGAGGGGAGGAAGCAGGTTCCCTGTGGAGCAGAGAGCCCGATGCGGGGCTCGATCCCAGGACCCTGGGATCATGACCTGAACCGAAGGCAGAGGCTTTAACCCACTGAGCCACCCAGGCGCCCCTTAAAAAAGAAATCTTTCCATTTCCAATAACATGGATGGAACTAGAGGGTATTTTGCTAAGCGAAATAAGTCAATCAGAGAAAAACAATTATCATATGCTCTCTCTGATATGAGGAATTTGAGAGGCAGGGCAGAGGGCCGTGGGGGTAGGGAGGGAAAAAATGAAACAGGATGGGATGGGGAGGGAGACAAACCATAAGTGACTCTTAATGTCAGGAAACAAACTGAGGGTTGCTGGGGGGTGGGGGTGAGAGGGATAGGGTGGCTGAGTGATGGACATTGGGGAGGGTATGTGCTATGGTGAGTGCTGCGAATTGTGTAAGACTGATGATTCACAGACTTATACCCCTGAAGCAAATATTACATGTTAATTAAAAAAAAAAGAGTTAGTATCCAAAATATATAAAGAACTGATACAACTCAATATCGAAAAAACAAATAATCAAATTTAAAAATGGGCAGAAGACCTGAACAGACATCTCTCCAAAGACACACAGGTTGCCAACAGACACATGAAAAGATGCTCAACATCACTCATCACCAGGGAAATGCAAATAAAACAACAATGAGCTATCACCTCACACCCGTCAGAATGGCTAAAATCAACAAGACAAGCAATAAGAAATGCTGGTGAGGTTGAAGAGAAAGAAAAAACCCTCATGCACTGTTGGTGGGAATGCAAACTAATGCAGCCACCATAGAAAACAGTATGGAGGTTCTTCAAAAAGTTAAAAATAAAACTACTGTATTACATATGAATCACACTAATGGGTATTGACCAAAAAAATACCAACACACTAATTTGAAGGGATACATGCACTCTTGTGTTTATAGCAGCATTACTTACAATAGCCCAACTATGGAAGCAGCCCAAGTGTCTGTCAACAGAGGAATGGATAAAGAAGATGTGGTATATGTATACACAATGGAATACTATTCAGCCATTAAAAAAAAAACAGCAATGAAATCTTACCAATTACAAAAACATGGATAGACCCAGAGAGTACTATGCTGAGTGAACTAAGTCAGTCAGGAAAGACAAATACCATGTGATCTCACTCATATGTAGAATTTAAAAAACAAAACAAATGAGCGAAGGAAAAACAAAGAGAGAAAGAGAAACCAAGAAACAGACTCTTAACTACATAGAACAAACTAAAGGTTACTAGAGGGGAAATGGGTGGGGGGACACGGAAATAGGGGATGAGGGTTAAAAAGTATACCTATCATGATGAAATAAAATGAAATAAAAAAAAGAAATAAGATCATGCTTACAAAGCTTAGCATGCAGTAGATGCTCAATAAATAGCAGTTCTTATTATCAATATCATCATCATCATTTGGGGACTTTGGCATCAGACAAATAAAACTAAATTTAAAAATTCATTCCTTCATTCAAAAACCATTTAATAAGTATTTAGCAACCCCTGTCCTGCCATGGCTGCTGAAACTTGAAGACCTCAGAGACTTCTTTGGAGAGACAAATATGTAATTCTGCAACTTTAATTCAGGAAAATAAGTGTGACCATGCCACACTAAAATTATCCTTTTTGGTAAGTCCCTAAGACAAAGACTACTAGCTGCTTACCAAAATTCCATGTTCTCTCTTTCTTTCTGGACACATAGCTAGACCCTATTTCCTAGCCTCCCTTGCAATTACATGTAGCTACAAGACAATTCCAGCCAGAGGAATGTAACCAGAGTGATATGTGCTACCTTCAAACCTAGCCCATAGAAACCTTCTGTGCGTGCTTCTGCTTGCCCATCCATGCTCTCTCCCCTTTCAGATAACTGGGAGGAAAGCCCTCAGGGCCGCCTTGGAAGTCAGAGTTGAAACTGGTTAAGCCTCCATCATGCTGGGTCCCTGAAAAGCTATATGGATAAGAGCTACCCCAGTCACTTGTTTACTCAGCTGGACTATTAGTTTAGCAAGAAGTAAACTGTCATGTTTTACTCATTACTTATTTTTTGGTCTATTCGTTAGAGCAGCTGAGTGTTACCCTAACTAACACAGTACCCTTCACTAGCAATGCAAATAATAATAAATAACTTTACTCACAAGTGCAGTAATTAGTCTACTGAGATACCATCCAAGCCAAATGCCCACATGTCAGAGTCCAGTTCAACAGACCCTTCCCCAAACTTCTCCCAACCTGACAGATTTAACAGCACCCCCCCTCAATTTCTGCAAATCACAAGCCAGGAGAGATACTCAAAGGTAGGGACTGGATATCATCTTTGACCTTCACTGCAGCCTGGCACATAGTAGGTGCTCAACGAAAGAGCAAATTAAAAAACTGAAATGCCCAAAAGATGAGAAGGATTTCTCCCCTATGCTTTGTGCAAAATAACCTCCACTATGCTTTGTGCTATAGAATTCTGGAGCTTTCATTATGTTGAGTTCCAGTACTGCTGAGCACTAACAAAGGTGATTTTAAAGAAAAGTTGTGGCCTTACCTGCAGGCACCTCCATAGTCTAACTCTCTCTTAAGACAGACACTAAGGCTGGGCTCTCAACTTCTCATTAAAATTAGATAAACACAACAAATTCATTCTTTTCTAAATCATGAAGAACACTTTTGAATTAATATTAGAAAGTCCTGTTCCTTCTGGCCTTTGCCAATAACCTACAACTGAAACTGTTTTTCAACAGAATACTTTTTACCTAAAAACCTGCTGATAAACTTGTTTCCAGTACCGATAAAATCACTGGTACCGGGGTGGACATTCTGCTGTAAACAGCCATAAAACAGGACAAAGTACACAAGCCAAACATTTTCAGGCACTGAACACATCCCTCGTTCGGAACTGCAATTTTCGAGACTAGAAAGTCACAAATGTAATCCCATAAAGACAAATTATTGACTGGGGTTCAGGAAGCAGGAACCCAAGTAAAGGAAAATCCCACTGAACTGAGGAAGCAGAGGTCAAGGCTTGGAGAAATTAAAATGACTGGAAATTATGGGGCAGAGTGAAAAAGAGGAGAAATGTGTGCAAAGAATGTTCTCTAGAGAGATTTTTGGGGACCTTCATGAGTCCTTGGCTGAGAGCAAGTCTCCACACGCGTAAGGGCAAGATGTATGAGGCTGACCAGAGAGAGGCTACCACCACGCTGAGATCAGAACAAGATGCTGGAGGTCACGCAGTACTGGAAGACATTGATGTTCCATCCCAGCCAGAGCAGCAAGACCTCATTAACATGTCCTAATATTCCAGATATCCAGCTGAGACATGAGATCCCATTTTAGGAGTAAGAACCACATGCTAGAAAAATGTTTCTAGCAGACTATCCCTGAAAACTTCTAAGGCCAAGCCCTGAACAGAGCACTAGGGGAGACACATGAGAGGCTGAGTCTTACCAAGTTAAAGAATCACGGGAAAAACCTTGCATTTTCCAAAAATATACCTTAATGAGCAGAAAACTAGACCTAAATACTAAGCTCAAAGGGATCAGCTCATAATTGAACTACATGCTGGAAAACTTTTCTTAAAAAAAAAAAATGTTAACTCTCCTGAAAGATAGTGTTGTAACATGCACAATGTCCATTTTACTATCAAAATTTACTAGACATGCAAGAAACAGACAAAAGTGATCCATGAAAGACACAAAGAAAGCAATAAAAATTCACATCAGCCCTCTGGCCTTTTTCAGTAGGCCCAGAGGGACCCAGGGCCAATGAACTCTCTCCCCAACCTCAGGAAAGATTCACACCTGCACTGGCAAGGCTGCTGGGCCAGCTTTGGTCATACACTTAGACATAGCCTGTTCTGGATCTGGCCCTGTCAAGGGGATTAGTGTTTGTTCTCATTGCTCCTTCCTAGTTGCACTGTTTATACTTCTATGACCTTAGTAAGTGCAAGATATGGAAACTGCAAAAGTGCAGAGAACTAGAAAATATAAACAAAAATCAATGTAATTGGTTTCACACTCCCCGATTTCAAAACTTACTACAAGCACAGCAATTAGGCAAGAACAAGAAATAAAGATAGCCAAATTGGAAAGGAAGAAGTAAAACTGGCACTATTTTCAGAGGACATAATATTATATGGAGAAATCCTGGAGACTATCAAAAAACTGTTAGGACTAATAACTTCAGTAAAGTTTCAGGATACAAAATCAAATACAAAACAACAACAACAACAACAACAAAAAAAAAACCTTACTGCAAAGTTACTGTGGTATTGGCGTAAGGACAGAAAAATTAATCACTCATTAGAATTGGGATTCCAGGGCGCCTGGGTGGCTCAGTCCTTAAGCGGCTGCCTTCAGCTCAGGTCATGATCCCAGGGTTCTGGGATTGAGGCCCACATCCGGCTCCCTGCTCTGTGGGAGGCCTGCTTCTCCCTCTCCTGCTCCTCCTGCTTGTGTTCTCTCTCTGTGTGTCTCTCTCTGTCAAATAAATAACATCTTTAAACAAAAAAAAAAAAAAAAAAAAAGAATTGGGATTCCAGAAATAAGTCCTTGAATTTCAACAAAGGAACTAAGAAGTGGAGAAAGAAAGGGAGAAATGGTACTGGGACAACTGGATATCCACACAAGAAAGAAGGAAGTTGGACCCTTTCCTCACATCATACATAAAAATTCACATTTTCCAGAAATGGATCACAGACCTAAATGCAATAGGTAAAAATATAAAACATGTGGAAGGTAACACAGGAGTAAATCTTTATAACCTTAAGCACTTGTTTCTTAACCAAAAAGCACATGCAAGCAAAGAAAAATAGACAAACTAGCTTTCATCAAAATTAAAAATGTTTTAAAAGACATCTATGGAAAGTGTACTTTAAAACTATGGAAAGAACCTAGATGTCCATCAAAAGATGAATGGATAAAGAAGATGTGGTATATATACACAATGGAATACTATGCAGCCATCAAAAGAAATGAAATCTTGCCATTCGCAACGACGTGGATGGAACTAGAGGTTATCATGCTTAGCGAAATAAGTCAATCGGAGAAAGACAACTATCATATGATCTCCCTGATATGAGGGAGAGGAGATGCAACATGGGGGTTAAGGGGGTAGGAGAAGAGTAAATGAAACAAGATGGGATTGGGAGGGAGACAAACCATAAGTGACTCTTAATCTCACAAAACAAACTGAGGGTTGATGGGGGGAGGGGCGTTGGAAGGGGGGGTGGGGTTATGGACATTGGGGAGGGTGTGTAATATGGTGAGTGCTGTGAAGTGTGTAAAACTGGTGATTCACAGACCCGGACCCCTGGGGATAAAAATATATGTTTATAAAAAATAAAATTAAAAAAAAAATTTTTTTTAATTGGAAGTGGAGGGGAAATCAATTGAAACCTAAGGGAAAACTATCTGGAGAGGAAGTCTGGGTACAAGGGGCAAATGACACAGAAAGACATAAATGGACAACTGTACAGATGTTTGTGGCAGCAGTAGATGAATACCTTCTTTACGGAGCCAGTCTCAGAACCAGAGGAGACAAGAGAAGGGAGCCTTCTCCAAATCGTACAGGTCGAGTTTCCCGAAGTCTGGGCAGAAAGGAAGCCCCTTGGCTTGGCCAAGGGACAGCCTCCAGTGGAGGTACAATTAAAAGCAATGGCCACGGCTGTTCGTGTCCGGCAGTACTCCCTTCCCTGGGAAGCAAAGGAAGGTATCAGAAAGCACATTAACTGCCTCCCATGGGATGGGATCCTAGTTCCTTGCAAATCTCCAGGCGACACACCTTTGCTGCCCATCAAAAAGGCTGAGACTGGGGAGTACTGGCCCGTTCAGGACTTGTGGGAAGTTAATAAATGGGATGAAGATATCCACCCAACAGGGCCTAACCCCTATACCCTCCTCTCCCTCCTGGGCCTCAAAAGAACTGTTCATAATGTCTTAGATCTCAAAGATGCATTTTTCTGCATATCTTTAGTAAGGGACTATCAGCCCCTTTTTGCTTTTGAGTGGTCTGACCCACAGGAAGGGTTCCAAGGCCAGCTTACCTGCACAAGACTTCCCCAAGTATTCAAGAATTCACCTATCTTCAATGAGGCCTTACATGAGGATTTGCGTGAGCACAGAACCTCCAATCTGGGATTCACTCTGTTACAGTGTGTTGATGACTTGCTGATAGCCACTGAGGACTATGAGTCATGCTTGCGGGGGACAAGAGCTCTCTTATAGACTCTACAGGGAAAAGGGTATCAGGTGTCAGCAAGGAAAGCACAGCTCTGTCAGAGCCATGCCACGTATCTAGGCTTTGATCTCCATGAGGTAGTGCGTTCACTGAGTCCAGGAAACAGGTGATTACCCGATACCCCAGGCCCACCACGTCCCAACAATTGAGGGAGTTTCTTGGGACGGTGGGCTACTGTAGGCTATGGATACCTCAGTTTGCAGAGGTTGCCTGACCTCTCTACGAACTGGCAAAAGGGGGTTGGGGCTCACTATGATAGAGTGGACAGCTGAGGCAGAAGGAGCATTTCAGGAATTACAAACAGCCTTACTGAATGCCCCAGCATTGGCCATCCCAGATGTTACCAAGTCCTTCCATTTGTATATGGATGAAAAAGCAGGGGTGGCCAAAGGAGTTTTGACTCAGACTCTGGGGCCTTGGCAAAGGCCAGTAGCCTATCTTAGCAAGAAACTAGATCCAGTAGCAGCTGGGTTCCCCCTTGCCTCCGCATAATTGCTGCCAGTGCCCTCCTGGTCAAGGATGCAAGTAAATTGACTTTGGGTCAAAATCTCATCTTTCCCACCACACACACTATCGAGGACCTTCTCCAGACTCTACCAGACTGATGGATGATGAACGCCTGAGTGACAGGATATCAGGCCCTCCTCCTCAACAACCAAGAGTGACCTTCTGGCCCCCGGTGGTGCTAAATCCAGCCACGCTACTGCCAGAGGAGCTGGCTGACCACCCACACGACTGTGGAGAGGTCCTAACCCAAGTCACAGGAGTAAGGCTGGATCTCAGAGACATTCCCCTTCCGGGTGTGGAAAGGACTCTGTTCACAGAAGGAAGTAGCTACATGATCGATGGAAAGATTGGGGTGGGGGGGGGACTGCGGTGGTTTCCCCTGAGCAGGAACTATGGACGGCAGCCCTGCCACATGGATCATCGGCGCAAAAAGTGGAGCTGATTGCACTCACCAAGGCACTGCAGATGGCCAAGATAAAACCGCCAACATCTATATGGACAGCAGGTACGCCTTTGCTACTCTCCATATACATGGGGCTATTTATAAAGAAAGGGGCCTATTAACAAAAGAAGGAAAAGGAATTAAAAACAGAGAAGAAATATTGGTTCTCCTCCAGGCTATTTGGGACCCAAAAAAGGTGGCCACTATGCATTGCCTGGGACACCAAAAGGGGACTGATCTGATTTCAAAAGGAAACCAATTAGCAGATCAAGCTGCAAAGCAAGCAGCCCGAGAAACAGTGCAAGAGCTGGTTACACTCCCTGCTCTAGCCTTATCAGAAGAACCGAACTATTCAGAAGAAGATTTAAAGTATTTACAAAAACGAGTTAAATTGGACTATGAAGGGGACTGGGCTCAGACTAAAACAGGAAAGTTAATTCCTCCTCGAAGACTAGGTAAGAAGTTAGTTGAGCAGATACATCAGGGTACTCATTTAGGGACACACAATCTCAAGAACTTATAAGCAAGCAGTTCCAGGTTTCTAAATTAGGGTGTATGGTTCAGGATATAGTTGATAAGTGTGCTCAATGCCAGGCAGTTAATGTGGGAGGAACTAGAATGGGAAGCAGGAAAAGAGAAAGAGGTAAGGAACCAGGAATTTATTGGGAAATAGGTTTTACAGAAATGGAACCCAGAAAATATGAGCACAAGTATATGTTAGTTTTTGTAGATACCTTTTCAGGCTAGGTAGAGGCTTTTCCCGCCAAACATGAGACGGCAGGAGTGGTAGCCAAAATGCTATTAGAAGAAATAATTCCTGGGTTTGGGCTGCCTCTTGCGATCAGGTCAATGGCCCTGCCTTTGTGAGTTCAGTCTCACAGGCATTGGCCAAGGCTCCGTGGACACTATTTGGAAACTACACTGTGCCTACTGGCCCCAGAGTTCCGGACAAGTAGAGAGAATGAATTGGACTCTTAAAGAGACCTTTCACAAAGCTAATTCTGGAGACTGGCAGTGGATGGGTGGATCTCCTTCCTTTCACTCTCCTCAGGGCTCGATGTACACCCTACTTAAACAAGGTGACCCCATTTGAAATAATGTTCGGGAGACCCCACCCGCTCTGCCCTTGGCTACAAGAGGTTGCCCTAGGAGAAATGACTGATCAGTCTGTACTCCAGTCACTGCAGGCATTACAGTCTGTCTTAAAAAGTGCCCACACAGGGATCCTAACTGCCCACACTGAGACAGAGGTGGAGGCGGAACCACATCCTTACCAACCCAGGGACTTGGTTTGGATACCTCACCACCAAGTGGGAAACTTGGAGCCTCATTGGAAGGGACCATTTACTGTCATCCTGACTACCCCCAGGGCAATAAAAGTAGAAGGCATCATGGCCTGGATTCACGCGGGTCATGTCAAATGAGTCAAGGACAAGGACGTCCCCCAGAGATGGAAGCTGCAGCCAATGGACCCCTCTGACCATGGACTAAAGCCAATACTCAAAAGACTATGAGTTTATTGTCGCTCCTATTGTTACCTGTTAGTGTATTATTGCTCCTATCATTATCTGTTTATGTAAAGTATAGGTGGGAAATTAGATGAATGAAATTAGGAAAAATGGAAAAGGTTATACAAAGTGGAAAATGGATAACTCATCAGCCAACTGTGCACTAGTGTCATTTGTACAAAAGAAAACTAGACTGATAAAAATGTTAGACTTACATGATCAATATAACATATAACTGGCTGAAAAGTCAAGGATTTGACTAATCTCCAAAGAAAAGGGGGAAATATAAGGGCCTGGTTAGCCAGAGGGGGTCATTTTGTGTTTATGCAGTGAACTTAGATTGACCCCGCCCCTTCCAGAGGTACTAAATTGCAAAGCCTAGATACAAGGGTGGGTCAGGCCAGGTTAAGACACCCAATCAGTGGGGTGCGCATATATCTACTAGAGTAAATTGAAATTCAATTGGCCATCTGTGTGTTACCTAGCAGTTTTTTCTGTGTGGCAGACTTAGCATGACTGTGCAGTTTTCTCCGTATATTGCAATCTCATTGGCCACCTGTGTATAGCCCGGCTAAACTACCTCTATAAAAGTTAGTCTGTGAGGCTGGAAGGGGTCGCCTCTTTGCAAGAGACGGCCCTGACCAGTCAGTTTGATTCTCGATGCTTGTCTCGAAATAAAGCTTTGCTTGACCTTTGCTTTGTATCAGTCTAGCTCCTTTGATTACGGACCCTAACAATAAGGAGTGGCACCACCTGAGTGCTCAGGGCCCAGTGGCTGAATGAACAGGAGAGAGGATCCAGCCCACCACCGACCAGCTCTATTGTCCAAGCCCAATTGATTTGGGTCATGTGTAAGTCCTGTTGTTTTCTTTTGTTTCCTGTATCAACTCTGTGTTCCATGTGGGGCTCAAACTCATGACCCTGAGATCAAGTACCTCGTGCCCTACTGACTGAGGAAGCCAGGTGCTTCTTTGGTCATTTTCTCTAGGTTCTAGGCTGATAATTATGGACGTTTGTTTGCTGATTTCAACATGTTCTCGTTATATTCCCTTATACTGAATTACCAAATAACTCTCCTAATTATAGTGGCATTTTGCCATAGATTTCCTCACATGACAGTGCTGAGTGGATCTTCAGATTAGATACTGAGCTCCTTCATATGGTCTTTCAGGAAACCAGAGTCCCTCCACCATGGTCCTTGTCACTCCCTTGATTATCAAGCACTTCTGATGCCATCGGTACAAGGGGAATGTCCCTGAATTAAAGTGTACAAGTGGTGAAACTTGTAGGAATCAGACAGAAAGAAACAGATTTGTGGCACAGACATACATACCATTTGAATGATGAGTGTCAAATAATTGGAAATGGCTAAGTTGTTCAACGATGGGTCTTTGGGTGCTGTCAGTGAGAATGTCCAAGAGGACAGCAGTGACAGTGCTTGTCCACTGTGGCGACATCAGGTAGAAGAAGAACCCAGCCCGAAAACTCTACCTTCCCCCCCACAGCATAACAGACACACATACACACACACACAAACAAGAAGGAAAATCATTGGAATTGGGACAAAATTCATTACAGGTGATCATTTCTTGGAGAAGGAACTTGTCTTCTTTTTGTCATATTTAAGTCATTATTTTACTACATAAACACCTTTGGGCTTAAAACTAAAGAACTATTTACACGATTACCTGACTTGTTAGTAATAAATGGGAAGATTTAAGATGTTATTTTAATATTTTTTATAAATTGCCCACTAGAATAATTTAAACATGGCCTATGCAGGATAATAAAAGAATTTAAAGGTGTCTCATGGACCCAGAATTGCCCCCCGTTTCCTCCATTCAAGATATCATTATGAAAGGGAACACTACCCCAGATAATGAGAGTAGCTTATTTTGGGGCTTCCCATGATGGTAGTTCTTTCAGGAACATTCGTTTGTAATAAAATGTTACTTTTATAAAACAATGAAAAAAATATATATCTTTCGTATATTCTGTAGCTAGACAGAGAAGGCCATATTGTAGGATTCAAGTTACATGAAAATCCCAGATGAGGTATAGTACCAGAGACAGAGTGAAGCGCAGTGGTTTCAGGGACTGGGGCACAGTAATGAGCAGTGAGTGATATGTAGCCCAGGTTTCTCTGTGATGGAAATGTTCTACAAGTAATTAGTTGTGCAACACACTTAAAGTACTTAAGTACACTTTTTAAGTACTTAAAGACACTTCAATATACCATTGAAAAGGATCAGAGTAAATTTTTAAGTAAACTCTAATAATACTTTATGTAATGAGAAAAATCTCTTCAGCTATTTTACAAGTGTATACAAACTCCTAGAACTGAAACGTACAATAATGAAAAAGAAAAATTTCATTGGATGAGCTTAACAGCAAACTAGAGAAGGCAGAGAAAAGATCAGTGGAAGTTAAAGATGAAGCAATAGAAATTACCTGATCTAAAGAACAGAAGACTAAAGACTGAAGAAATTTAACACAGTTTTAGGAACTGGTGGGACCACATTGTCTAACATGCATGTTAGAAAAAGGAGAGAATGAAAATCAAGCAGAAAAACAGTGGAAGAAAGAGCAAGAGAAATTATCCCAAAAGCTCATAAAATACAATATCCATATTCAAGAAGGTAAAAAAAAAAAAATCAAGGAGGAAAAAACACAAAGAAAATCACCCCGGACACATCATAGTCTGATTGCTGAACACCAAAAATAAAAATAAAATATTAATATCGAGAGCTACCAGATTAGGAAAGTATTACACATGAGTAAAATAAAATTCTGGATTAAGGGAGCGCCTGGGTGGTTCAGTGGGTTAAGCCTCTGCCTTCGGCTCAGGTCATGATCCCAGGGTCCTGGGATCAAGCCCCGCATCAGGCTCTCTGCTCGGCAGGGAGCCTGCTTCCCTTCCTCTCTCTCTGCCTGCCTCTCTGCCTACTTGTGATCTCTGTCTGTCAAATAGATAATAAATAAAAATCTTTAAATCCAAATGGAATGCCCCAAATAACAAGTGTTTAAAAAAAAAAAAAATCTGGATTAAGGCAGACTTCTCATCAAAACCACGGAGACCAGCAGAGAACACCTGGAGTCCTGAAAGGAAAAACTTGTCTGATGCACACGTTCTTCCAGAAGGAGAGTAAAACAGACGGTCTTCCAAGAAAACACAAGCTGAGAGGGGCGCCTGGGTGGCTCAGTCAGTTAAGCGTCCAGCTTTTGGTTTCAGCTCAGGTCATGACCTCAGGGTCGTGAGATTGAGCCCTGCTCTGTGCTCAACGGGGAGTCTGCTCAAGATTCTCTCTCCCTCTGCCTCTGCCCCTCCCCCTGCTCTCTCTCTCTCTCTCTCAAATAAATAAACAAAATCTTAAAAAAAAAAAAAATACAAGCTGAGAGAATTTGTCACCAGCAAGGAACTACACCTTCACCTTCAACACCTGCTAAATGAGGTTCTTTAGGCTGAAGGGAAACGGTACCACAGGGAACCTGGGGAGCTGTTCCTGAGGAAGGGGCTTGTGTCCCTTGACTGGCAGCCTCTGGTCTAAATGAGTGAATGAACAGAGGAGCTTTTTATATGCTACCTGCTACTACTTTTCAAATTAGAGGTTTAACCCAGTGGCTGGTGACCTACAGGCTTACAAACAGCATTTTTAAAAACATAGTAGGGTAGTGTGGCCCAGGAAAGAAGAGCACACAAACACCCATTTAAAAAAAAATCAGAAACAATAAATGCTCACGTGATGAATAATACTCTTTCCAAAAATCTATTAATGAAACTACAGCTCATTATGTTGGGCAATGTCTTATATAAATAGCACAAATATCACTGTGACATTCTTCTTAAGGTTTAATGTTGATGAACTAGAACTAGTCTCCTTCTATCAGACAATGAAACCCATGCAACTTGCTGTCTGTTTTCTGACCTGCCTGTCAGAAGTTCAGAGATAAGTTTTTGTTCAACTGCAATACCTATTCTTAGTCTAAGTTTTGTGATATAATACTGTTCTCTCAATCCTTCATTATTTGGCATTTGTTCATTTAAGTGTTACTGTATCTGGGGTTTCCTCTTTTGTAAACTGTTTGAAGATTAATAAATAGTAAATAGAAACAGTTATTTGATACGGGCAAAAATAAAAACAGACTAAAAAGAAGTTTGAGTGAAGACTAATTACCAAAATAATTAAAAACAGGGAACTTTTATTTTTAATTTATTTACTTGTATTTAAACATTTTCCACAATGGAAGTATATTATTGCTTTTTCTAATCTATTTTTAATTAGCTAATGCTGTGTATCAGGCATCAAGGACTGCTAGAAAGTATGGATTATCTCTATGTCAGTGAACAAGTCAGAAGATACAAGGTATTAAAAAAAAAAAAAAAAAAAAGCCCAAAACGGAGTCATCTGCACACACATGCACACAACACACACCCCTCCAGCAAATGAAGTTTCAACCTATCCCAGGAATGTGACCTTTTATCCTGGGTATGTAACCTTTGAAAGGTTTGTCTGAAATTTCCCCATCAACACTGGTGAGGTAGTAAACCGCATGATAAACACACTATCATTCCCTTGCCCCAAAAAAGGCGAAGGGGCAGATAGGGTGGCTGGGTGATGGACACTGGGTATGTGCTACGGTGAGTGCTGTGAATTGTGTAACCCTGATGAATCACAGACCTGTACCCCTGAAGCAAATACTACATTCTATGTTAATTAAATATATATATATATTTCTAATATATATAATATATAATTATATAATATATATTTAATTATATAATTAAATATTTATATATATAAATTACATCTTCCAAATCATGGGGAAAAAAAGCTATTTCCAGGCCTGAAACAATCCTTTTTATTTGCTAATAACTTCTTGCCCCACCCACCTTCCTATAAAAACCTTCCATTTTGTAGCGCTCCCCTCTATTTGCTGGATGGGATTTGCCCGATTCATGTACCACTTAATAAAACCAATGAAACCTTCCAATTCACGTGGTTGAATTTCATTTTTTAACAAAGGGTGGTGTGTCCTCTGCTTGTGTTTGCTCAGCAGCGGGAGGGCGTGACACCAGCTGATTGTGAGAATGGAGATCCTTCAGTAGTTTCAGTGCAGGCTAACCTAGAGGGAGAGTTGTCAGCCAGACAGACTTAAAATTTATGTCCTTGAAGATTCTAGAGGAAAAGCAGGGCTGTCAGTAGGAGTCCAAGAAAGACGTTGAGTACATCCTGATATAACTACAGTGTGGTCGGGCTAATGTCATTGGTGTGGTCTGAACAAGTCAAAGTTTGACGCCACCTCCTCCTTCCCAGGACGCACAGCAGTGGATAAGGCTGCTAAAGTATTAAGATCATCGTAGGGTTCCAAGAGTCTAGAAAATACAGTCTTGACAGGCAGGTGTTGTGCCTTATTAATCTTTGTAACTCCAACCCTGAGCACAGTATTTGGCACACAGTCTGGCTCACAGGTGTCCTCTGAGCTGATCTGAGCTGCACTTATAAGGGCATACTACAGTGAGCCAGATTTGCTAGAGCCCATCAGGAATTAAACACGTCTTCCCCACCGTCATCACTAGGTCAGTTTCCCATGCCTACGTAAACCCTAAATGTGGAACTCAGCTAATCTGTGCTGGTTAAGACATGTCCCCAGCAGAGATCACAGTGGTACATTTCCTTACAAGTTTGGTGATGACATCCAGCCTCCTTGGGCTTGGTCCCACTAGATAAACTAACCATGATGATCTGAGACTGGAAATACAGTTGACTCGAACAATGCAGGATTAGGGGTGCCAATCCCCTCGTGCAGTTAAAAATCTGCATGTAACTTCTGACTCCCCCACACTTACCTACTAATAGCCTACTGTTCATTAGAAGCCTTACCAGTAACATAGATAGTGAATTAACACGTTTTCTATGTGTATTATATACTGCACTCTTAGAACAAACCTAGAGAAAAGGAAGTGTTAAGAATATCGTAAGAACAGACACTTCAGGTACTGTACTGTAAAAAAAAATCTGCATGTTAGTGAAACCACGCAGTTCAAAGCCATATTGTTCAAGAGTCAACTGTAGTGTAGAGATAACAGCCCTGCCTGGCCTGTGACCACCGTATTTCCCCAACAGCCTTGCAAAATCAGTATCCCCCTTAAAGCCCCAGGTTCCCCCACATTTCCCACCCCACTTGCTGGTACCTACACTTTCTTCTAATGATTTCTTATGAAACAGAGCAAAAGCCACAAGGTGAGGTGCTGGGGAAAACAAGCTTGAATTCTAACTTTATCCTTCCGTGATTATTTGGTGGTTAACACAAGGTAACAGGAGTATTTCTGCCCCCTCTCTGAACGTCAGGCTCCTCTTCGATGAAATGGACTGAACGCCAACAATAAAGCTGTTGTGAGGCAAAGCACCTAGCACAGAGTCTGGATATAGTAGATGCTTAATGAGTATCAGTCTACCTTTTCTCTGAATGCCAAGAACAGGTGGCATGAGTTACAGCACTCTGCGGGAGCTGGCTCATTCTTGCCACGCTCCCTCTTCATCTCTCTGCTCCAAGCACTTGGCTTCCCCACTATTTTTTGGACAGCTCAAGCACACTCCTGCGGCAGGGTCTTTCACCTATATTCGCCTTTGCGAGATCATTCTCCAGATATTTCCAAGGCTTGTTCTTTCATTCAACACAATCTCTGTTCAAACTCATCTCTGCAGAGAAGCCTTACCTAACCACCTGATCACAAGTGGAGACCGAGTCTATTTTGCAACTAGAAGCAAGATCCTTACGTCTAGTGGCCAAATTTCTGTTCTCCACGTGCTCTAAGAACGCCACACACAGGGTGGAACAAGTTTCTCTCGGCCAGCAGAAAGAGTTCACAGATGGGTGAATTTCCACAAAATCAGGTCCTCATTTCATTAAATAAAAGACAAGCTTCACTTGAGGCCCTATGCCTCATGTCCTGGAGCTTTGCCCTACCATGGACGAGGGCAGAGAAGGTACGCAGAGTGACCAGACCAGAACCTGAGGTTGGTGTTTGGAACCCACCGCTCCCCCTCACACCTCCACTTCATTCAGCCAGCAAAGGAGCCCAGGTTCTCACATCCATGCAACTCAGAGAGTATTACAGGTTGCTGGAAAGGACCATCCCATTAGGTCTCTGCCTCCCAAAATGACAGGTGTGTGGCAAGACCCAGTGAGAGGAGCAAATGTCTGTCAGGGTGACCCAGCTAGATGGGCCAGGGCTCTGGGGTCAGGTCCGGAGAACAAACTCCAGGAGAGTAGAAGGATGCAGAATACCACAGACCTCTAGGAGAGCCTCCCCTCACCCCAACCGGTCTAAGATCCTCCCCCCACCTGCCACTTGCCTTTGGGCTTAGATCTAACATCACTCAGTAGGGCCTTCTGTCCCCGCCCAGGGTCCACATGGTTCCCGGAGGTATCTCCAGGACTGTAACCAACACCTACCTTTCAGTTTCCTTGGTTCACAGTTTATGCCAATGGAGTGGGCACTTCCCAGCCTTATGCCTCACTCAAGAATCACCCGAAGACACTCAACATAATCCCTTCCCAGGCAAGGTCAACCCTGCCCAAGTGCATGTGTCCGCTCAGTATAACTTGAGAGATGCGGCAGAATAATATCCCCCTCCCAGGAAGTCCACCTGCACTTGCTTTTCCTCTAAGAAAAGGGGCGCCTGTGTGGCCCTGCACCCTGGGGTGTAAAGGCCCCTGTTGAAGGCAGGTTTGGCGGGGGGGGGGGGGGGGGGGGGGGGGGGGCGGCTTCCTGAAATCCTGAGGACACCCTGGGGAAGCCAAAGTCAAAGTCGCTGGTGATGAATCTGAACCTCCGTCCTCAGCAGACTGCTTGGGAATTAAACCCCAGCTGCTTGCTTGCCCCAAATAAGCTCAACTAAACACCTAACGACTAGTAATGAGTTGAGGCCAAAACGCAGAGGTAAGCATGGGTCATCAATCACCAAAAAGCCGCTGCACCAACCCTCCGCCTCTTGCCCTGCCTTCTCTCCTCGATAAAAATAAAGAATACTAATAAGTGTGTGGGAAACTGCTCCGGCGTACCTCAGCTCCCCGACCCCGGCGGGGAAGGGACCAGGGCCCCGCACCTCCCTCTCCGGGTTCACGTGGGGTCAGCGGCCCCAGAAGCGAGGAGTGGGGATGTCGGCTCCGTCCCTCGCAGCCCCGCTCCCCCCTACAGTTGGCCGGACGCCCAGGACCAGAGTCCGGGGCAAGGGAGACTCACCGCACAGCCCGGGGGCGGCCATGGCGCGGGCACGCCGGTCACGAAAGCCAGACCCGCCCGCCGCGGCACCGGCGTCCGCTCGGACTTACTCCGCGGCGGGGCTAATTCCAAGGCGCTCGGCGGCGCCCGGACGTGCCCGCCCCCCGCCCCTCCCCCGCCCCGCCGCCGGGGTTCGAGCGGGCGCTCCCGGCGCGCCGAGCGGCACGTGGGAAAGGAGCGCGCCCGCGGGCCGCCGGAGTCCCGGCCGCGCGGGGGTTGGTGAGGCAGAGGGGCGAGCCGAGCGGAGCTGCCGGCCCTGCCCGAGCCGGGGAGGGGCCTCCGAACCTGGGTTGGGGTGCGCGTTCCGCCGGATTGTGGGGCTCGCGGTGCGGCTGAGTAGTTCGCGGTCCCGCCCCGCCGCCCCGTCTGTCCCAGGCACTGCGGGCTCCCCTCGCCCGGCGGCCCGCACTCGCCCGGCGACCCGCTGCCCCCACCTCCCCGGGAGTGCGAGGGGCTGGGGCGGGGGGAGGGGGGATAAGGTATAAGGAACAGGAGGACAGGAAGAGGGGCTGCGAAGGGCAGAAGGAGGGCGAGGTAGTCTTACGGGGCCCGTCCCTCTGAGACGCTCGGGACGGGGACATGGTGGAGGAGGGAGTCTGGAAGCTCCATCCCAGAGCACTCGAGGGGCGCCGTCGCTCCGCCGGGTTCAGGTGCCCTCGGTGAGCAGAGACACGGAAGACCCTCTGAAGGGCCGCTCTGGGCGCTGGAATCGGCAACTCCCAGACTCCCCAAGGCTCAACGAGTTAGAGAACGCCAGGGACCCAAACGAGCGAAAGGGTATTCTGCTAAGGTCAAGTATGCTATTTATTCTTCAGTGTGAAGTGAGGAATCGTGTCTCCCGCACGGATAAGGGAGGCCGGTGGCGACTGCTCCCTGCTTGTCAGAGGACAGGGGGGAGTAGACAGCACAGAGGAGTCAGGGGCGCGCAGAAGGAAAACCAGAAGTGTGAGATCCCAGTCCAGAGCTTTATTCGGGCCGCGAGGAGTGATGGGGGCTAATGTTTATTCAGGACTTCCTTGTCCCTCTCAGAGCTGTACCTGGGGGATTGGTTGATTCTGACACAGCCCTGTGAGGCAGTTGCTGCTGCTGTGCCCATCTGACAGATGAGACCACAGTGTAAAAGGTCAAGCAACTCGCCTCTAAGAGCTGTGCCGGGATCCCCAAGCAGCCAGCCTGCTCAGCGTCCGTGTGGCAACGCTTTGCTATTCTGCTTCTTTCCCTCCCAAACGAGGGCCTTCTCCCCATTCGCTCCCAGCGACCCTTCTCCCTGTCTTTTCAAGGCCAAGAACCCTGGAAGCCTTTCTACCCTGGTTCCTTGATCCATTCCCTTTCTTCTCTTCCTCCTGCACTTTCTAATCCCTTAGCCCCTGTATATGCTCTCCTTGAGATTCCCCCTGAAACGCTCACCTTGGGGGGACTCTGTGTCACCTGCTCTGAGGGCAAGCAGGAGGAGTCCCTGAGACCAGAGGCAGACCCTGTCCTGTTAAACCCCTGGAGGAAGGGAAAGCCCCCGAGATACACACACACACACACACACACACACACACACACACACACTCAGTCTGCAGCCTCCTTTCCCTGCTCCTTGCCATTTTTTAAAAATCAAAACATACAGCTTTTCTGATTTGGCTTTTTTCTTGGCTGTGAATTGTCCTATCAGTAAATCTGAGGAGAAATTCAGGCTACGGAGGCATAGGGGGTTGGAAAGTTGACAACTTATGCTGGAGAGGTAGCCTCCCTGCTGAGTTTCTCTGGGGCTGAGGCCTCCAGTAACACCTCAGCACCAGGTAGAGTGTTAGGCGACCAGTAAGAAGAGAGATAGGTAATTCCCTGCCCCCAGATCTGGTTTCCTACAGAGACCTCAGAGGCTACTCAGAGTTGGAGGCCCGGAGATGGACGGACAGATGACAACCTGTGAATTATTGAGCAGTTATATAAAACTTCTATCCATTCCTCCTTTCCTCTGCTGACTGAGCCACCACCAAAACTGCTCAACACAATCCACGCTGTTTGCCTGTAGCGTATGTCCCCTCCGTGTGATTCCCCACAGCATCAGAAGGGGGTGAGTCCTAGAAACACAGCAGTCACTGGTTTCCACAAGGCCAGCAAGGACCTGCCCTGTAAGCAACAGGGACAGCGTGGTTCCAGTGGAGTGACCTGGGAGTTCTTGCCTTGGTGTCAGGCACCTGGGTTCTGAATGTGCCCTGCCACCCAGGAGCTGTGTGACCTTTGGCAAGTCCTCTGAGCTGTTTTTTTTGTTGTTTGTTTTTTTGTTGTTTTTTTTTTTAAGATTTTATTTATTTGACAGAGAGATCACAAGCAGGCAGAGAGGCAGGCAGAGAGAGAGGAGGAAGCAGGCTCCCCTAGAGAGCAGAGAGCCCGATGCGGGGCTCGATCCCAGGACTCTGAGATCATGACCTGAGCCGAAGGCAGCGGCTTAACCCACTGAGCCACCCAGGCGCCCCCTCTGAGCTGTTTTTATTCTCTGTAAAGGTGGGGGTAGGGGGCAGTGGATTGGATGATGTATAAATCCTTTCCAGCCCCACCAGCCAGCCCTTCCAGTGAGTAGAGGCTTTCCTGGGTTAAAAGGATCTGGAATGAAAATCAATTCTCCATCAAATTCCTGTTACAAACCCAGGGTATTCCCCTCATTCTCATGGGTCTTCTCTCCCCAGCTAGAGTCTCCACCATCTTGCCAGCTTATACACATAAACTCTTCACATAAGTTTAAGGAAGAACAACCTCTCCTCGAGAGTGACCTTACCGGTTAGTGATTGGGGGAGTGGGTGAAGTCTGGCGTTATCTCTGTCCTTCCACTAAAAGATGTCTGGAGTCGACAGGGCCTGGGCATCCAGCATACAGCCCAAAAGAAACTCAGCTCTTCCTCCCCTCAGGATACAGTCAGTCCCTAATGCTCTGCCACTGACAAGACACTTATTCCCCCACTTGGAGCCTTGATTTCCCCTCATTTTTATTCTTGCCGCTTCTTATGTTATTAAAGAGCAATTGACAGTTTGCCCCAGACTTTCAGTTGTATTTGACACTCTCAACCCTATGACTCAGACTAATGTTCCTATTCTCCAGATGAGGAAACTAAGGCTGAGAACCACTAATGGTCTTATTGGGAGCCACACCGTAGAATGAGGGCCATGTGTAGAACCCAGGCCTTCCTGCAAGTCTGGGGTTCATCCCCCAGGGCTGAGCTTTTGCTGGATGGGCCCCTATTCCTATTCCTGCCAGCAACCCATTTCCAGTCCCTCAGTCCTCAGTGTATCCGAGGATACATGGGAACTTAGGGAGCCAAGGGCTTGCAGAAACCCCTGCACACCTGCTCAAGTTCCTTCACCCCAAGGTCAGCCACACTGGCAATGACCATGTCTGCCTTGGCAGGAGCCTGGCTCTGGGGCCCACCCCTCTGCTCTGTTCAGAAGCCCTTGGATCCAGAGCTTGGAGAACCTAGTGTTCTGAGCAAATCCCTTTGGAGATTTGGGCTGGGTTCTGAGAAGTCCTGCCCCAGACAATCCTCTCCCCACCCCATGGAGGCAGCCACCATTTTTTCCCAGAGGCTGGCCATACCTGGGGCTGGAGTGCTTTTTCAGATGGAGCCTGTGCTTTCTCCCGCAGAACAAGGTGCGGAGCTTGGGCCCTGCCCACCCCACCCCCCACCATCTCAGCCTGGAAGAGGCAGTGAACCACCAGCGTTTTGCAAAGTGAGAGATTAGCCTTTATTGTGGGCTCAGGAGGGCTCCAGAGTGGAGCACGAGGAGGAGGAGCGAGAGCAGCACGCTGGCTGGTCCAGTCTCAGGTGAGGCGGGCGATGGCAGGGTCCAGCCGACTGCAGGGTCCGGGGCGACCTCATTTGCTGCACTTCCTGGGGGAGCACCGGCACTGCATGGCGTTGAGGATCTGGTGGTGGACCACGGAGCCATTGGTGCAGTGCAAGGGCACCAGCATGGGCTCCGTCCGCGTGGGCGAGCAGCATGAGCACTGGTCCTGCACGTCCTCCGTGTCGATGGAGTACAAGGCTTTGCTGGCACATTTACCCTGTGACGGAACAAGTTGGTGGGGGGGGTGGCACTGCAACACTGGAAGGGCCTGCTAGGCAATTTGCAAATGTAGACCTCAGGAAAGTCTGACATGCCCCCTATCCTTATGGTCCTATTACGCCCAAATCCCACTATCTGCAATTTCTATACATGTCTGATGAGGAAACATAATTCTACCCTTCCCCACCCCGGCCTCACTGAAGCCGGGACCCCCTTACCTCGCAGTAATGAATGTCCACCTCCTCTTCAGACTTACAGTCTCCCACCTTGACATACCGCAGCCTGGCCGTGATGTCTTTGCATTCCAGCTCCTCACCTACAGGACAGGTGAAAGACAGGGCGTGGGGCCTGGCTGAGGTTCAATAGAAAGCTCTCTGGCCCATCTCCCTCACTTCACTGGACAAAGGTCAGTTTCACAGTAACCAAATCACTGAAGCCGGCTGCGAGGAGGGGAACTAGTTATCCTGGTTCACTGCTGCATCTCCTGGCCCTCCGATTAAGAGGTAATAGTTACGGCTGGGTTTAACTCACTTAGTGGTACAATCTGAATGGCAGGAGGAGCCTGGCCTATCACTGTGCGTTGGTGATACAGATGGACGAGACTCACTTTTATGTAATTGTAGATTCTAAAAACCATAATGACTGGAGCAATCTTCTTATGCTTAAATTTATATCCAGAAGCTAATGGGCAAGGAAGGAGCCAATAAATATAACTAACATCTATCTTTGCCTTTGCAAAAGAGGAAGGGCAAATGTCATGACCACGCAGGGGACTAAGAGGATCCCTAGGACCCCTTATGGAGTCTTCCCATTGGGAATAGCTGTTTCTGGTCTCTGGCATGGCGAGGATTAGTGGCATTCACATTTGAACCTCTGCTTGGCCCACCAATAATTCTAAGATTTAATACCAGCTCGCCATTCCCCATCTGAACACTGGAGCTCTTCCATTCTTGAATGGCTCCCAAACTAAATCAACCCTAACTACATATTAGCCTGCCTCCCAATTTCCAAATAACTTCATTTTACAGTGAAAGTCTGCCAACCTCATTAAAAGAATGAATAAGGAAAATATATTTAGGCCAACAGGCTATATTCTCTCACTGTAGATTTAAATCCTCGAGCCTGGCTTCCTCCCCTCACGAAGCGTCTCCACCCTCCTGAGAGTACTGACCAACACGGGCCCCTCACTGCCTCCCTGCTAGTTTGGCAAATAACTGTCTCTTGACCAAATTCCGTGCACAAAATGTGCCCAGAGAGAATTCATGCTCCCTGATGGTTTCCAGACTTCAGCATTCTGAAACTCATGCAGCTGGGAATCACAGAAAGAGTAGCTTTCGGAGCGTGTTTCCTCGATCTGCAACCTTCTTATAGCAACTGCAGGGACTGTCAGAGTGAGCCATCAGGAAGAGAATGAATGATTGAGGACCGAAGGTATTCTTGCTTTCACTCCTCCTTTCTTTACCCAATACCAAACATGGGCCCACGAACCCCACATAAAACAAAAAACACAAAGCACCAAACCAAAAACAAAAAAAATAGTCTATATTCAGAGACCACAGCACTAGCACTAGGATTTGGAAAGTTACTTGTCTTGTGAACACAGGAATGTGTGGTGAGACTACAGTCTGATGGGCACTGGCAGCCTGCTGTGAGCTACGAGGACCCACTGGCAGAACATAACTGCAAGGTCATGAGGGGCCTGAGAGTGAAGAAGGGGAGGTTAATCAATGTAGACCAGTCTTCTGAACTCTTGAGAAGACTCTGTGGTCTCTGCGTCCGCAGGCCTCACAACCTGTGGTGGGAGCTCATGTCAGCTAGCCGATGGCTTCTTTTTCTCTGGGAGGTGGCTGTCTGACCCTCAAAGAATACATGTGTCTTGAGTGTCTGCTCTGTCAAGATTATGGATTAAGGGTGCCTTTCTTCAAGGAGCTCTGGCCAGAAAAAGAAGATATTGTCTCAGGATGGGACTATGAGCCACCCTTGCCTCTGGGAGGGAAAAAGCAGGTAGGAGGATAGAAAGAGGAGTTTTGGAAAAGGGGAAGAGCCTGCTTCACAGGGATTTGAGTGGCGATCTGAGGAGTGGGCTGTTTAAGAACATTCAAGGGGGGTGGCGGTTCCCTGAAGAACTGAACCTAGTGATTGGCCAGTGGTTAAGAACGATCTTTCCATAACAAGCTTCCTCCAAAAAAAACAGTCCTTGGACTAGGTCTGACAAATTTCAAGGGACAAGCTATTGGTAATATACTTACATGTGTTACAGCAGGTGCCTGGAATTTTCATGATTCTCCCCTAAGAAAAGAGCAAAATCCCAGATTAGGCACAACTAGGACACAACAGACAGCTTCCAAGTCATTCTAGGCCAGTTCCTGGCTCTGGCCTCGCAGCCCCAAGCTTCAGTCCCCAGACAGAAAATGTGCACTGACATCACAACTGAGAGCAGACTGACCACCCTACCTGACCAGGCTGGAACAATTCTGATTATTCTAGATTCTCTCCCAGTTGCATCACCAGGACCATCATTCTCAGGAGGGACTAGAAATCATTTGATCTCTCAGCCTCCCATTCGAGGATCGCAGATTCAGTGTCCCCGAAGGAAAAAGTATCTATTGAAAGCACCATATAGTGCTTATATAGTCTTTCCACTAGGCTTTGATATTGAAACCTCATGGTTGTTGAACTAGGTCTGGGGTCTCCCCTGGACACTGGGACGTCATGTCAGGGAAGACCATACCGTTCAGAGGACTCTGTTCTTAGAGTCAAAGATGGAGCTGTCAAGAGGAAATTAGGGCTTGAGCTTTAACTACTCACTCCCTCGGCCAGACACTTGCGTTCATCGAAGGGCGGGCAGCCCATGACCCTCTTCTCCCAGATGTACTCTCCTCTCTCATTGACCTTGCAGAAGTGATTATCACAGCCATCCTGGAGCGTCTCATCACGCTGAAAACAAAGAGGGGAAATGGGTAGAGCAAATCTGAAGACGATTTTTGGTTTGCAAAGACACTTCAAACCATGACTCCTTGAAGTTGCTGAAACAATCTGGAGGACTATGGAGCAAGACTGAGACCATCTATGATCTCCACACCCAGAGCACACAGTAGAAGTGGAGTCCCAGCTCATTTACTGTGAATAGGGCTGCATAAATGCGGAGAATTCCCCAAACCCTTCTGACCACCTAGAAGTTTAAAAAATTAAGACATAGTGAGGGTAAACTAGCAAATCAATAACTGAACCAGAGATGAACCAGGCACCACCACCCAGCCCTAACAACTAATTTACATGCTCATAGATCAGACTTAGTGTCATTCTGACTGCCCGTCAGTCTTATAGGCAATGGAGGCTGGAAGAAATCTTAAAGATCAACCAACTCTAAACCATAGGCCTTACACCAACTATGCTCTGGTCAAGGAGAGTGAAAAAATTACTAAATCAAAGAGAAAATTCTATACCTTCTACAGGCTCTCCATCTTTTCTCTATAAAATCAGAAATAGGTGGGAAGCTAATATTGACCCAAACTTAGTCCTTCTTTCTTGAAGAAGAAATGCCAAAATGGGGCGCCTGGGTGGTTCAGTGGGTTAAAGCCTCTGCCTTCGGCTCAGGTCACGATCTCAGGGTCCTGGGATCGAGGCCCACATCGGGCTCTCTGCTCAGCAGGGAGCCTGCTTCCTCCTCTCTCTGCCTACTTGTGATCTCTCTCTCTCTCTCTATCAAATAAATAAATAAAATCTTTAAAAAAAAAAGAAAAGAAAAAAAAAGAAATGCCAAAATGGGAAACCAGGTGGTGACATGAGTACAACTTGCTCCCACCTTCAGTGTCATGATCTGTCCTCCTCTTAGCTGAATGGTACAAGCCGTAGGCAGACATTTCCCACAGCATTCGCCTTGGTTCTTCTCTTCCTTGTAACCCTGTATCCAGGAGAAAAATCAGCCTTGGTTAACCCCCCAGAATGCCCCATCATAAGTAGGCTTACTTTTCTAGCTTCTCATCTCTCCCAACCAGCAGTTGCACCCAGAGCTCAGAAAGTCAACATTCAACTCTTGGCTGACCTTTGTCAGTTCTCAGTCCCCTAGATGGCATTCCTTCCCTCTACATATGTACATCTTGCTCATGTTCTAGCAGCCAGACCTATTAAATGAGACCCCTCCCTTGAGCTTCAGACTTACAAATTCAATTGTTTAATTTGACAACTGTTTATCTTATCTTCTCAAGACTTATTTACAAAATGCAACTTGATATTTCTCCCAAATTTCATCCTTCTCCTGTCCTACCTTACCTTGGTAAATAGCTTCATTACCCAGTTGCTCAAAACCAGAAATCTAGGAGTCATCCTTGACTTCTTTCTTTTTCTCATTCCCCCACTCCCATCATCAAATCTTGCCAAAAATTCTGACTCAACCTCCACTTGTCATGACCAATGTCCTCTGTCATCACCTAGTCCAAGCAATCACCATATACCTCTAGACTCTGGTAACAGTCTTAATTTGTCTTTCTTCCTCCATTCTTGCCCCTGTACTGACCCTATAGGTCTCTACACATCTGTTAGAAAGACTTTCTTATAAGTCTAGTCATGTCACTCCTCTGCGTAAAAAACATTCATGGATTTCTTGTTCTAGTAATGGCAGTACAGCTTATATTGGACTGACCCTCTATAGACAATGATTATAAACTCTTGACAAAATATTTTAAACAATTGTTGAAAGGCACTGGATGGCAAAAAGAACATCTTGTGAATTCATATCTCATGTAGCAGTAAGTGATGTGACAACAATAGCACAAAGTATAGGGGGGTAAGTACATCATTCATGAAGTGTTTACTATCAAACCAAGGTAGACCATGAGAAGTCAAGGATGCATATTGTAATCTCTGGAGTAACTGGAATTATCTGTGGCAAAATATTTTCTATCCTCACTTACGATTTCTTCTCTGATTCATGAATTAACATATTTTATTTAATTTCCAAGTGGTGGGGCATGTTTCCAAATACCTTCTTATTACGAATTTCAATCTAATTGTGGTCACAGAATGTACTCTAAATTCAAAATTTTGATATATATTGACCTTTTAATGGCCCAGAATTTGGTCCAGATAGGTGAAAATTCCATGTGCATTGAGAAGAATGTGTGTTCTGCACTTTGGGAGTATAATAGTCTATTATTCTCAATTAGGTCAAGTGGGTTTTCCAAATCTTCTATATGTTTATTGATATTTTTCTTACTTGTTCTATCAACTACTGAGAAAAAATATTAGAATTATGAAATATGGTTGTGGATAAGTCTATGTCTAGTTCTGTCAATTTGTGCTTCACATACTGGAACCTCTGCTACCGGATGCATACACATTTAGGATTCCTGTGTCTTCAGAGTAGTCTTTTATAAAATAACCTTCTTTTAATATGGTTGTGGATAAGTCTATGTCTAGTTCTGTCAATTTGTGCTTCACATACTGGAACCTCTGCTACCGGATGCATACACATTTAGGATTCCTGTGTCTTCAGAGTAGTCTTTTATAAAATAACCTTCTTTTATGTAGTCTTTTATGAAATAGTAGTCTTTTATGGCATTTTATGAAATAACCTTCTTTATTTGTGGTAACATTCCTCATCTTACAGTCTATCTTGTAGATTATCCATCGCAATGTTTTTATTCTTAGCATTGACTGGTATTATCTTTTCTCATCCTTTTATTTTCAATCTCTCCATCTCTTTAAAGTGAAAATAAATCTTGAGGCACATGGCTGGAACAGTGGGTGGAATGTGTGACTCTTGATCCAGGCGTACTGAGTTCAAGCCCCACCTTAGGCAGAGAGCTTACTTTAAAAAATAATAAATAAATAAATAAATAAATAGAATTGAAAGTGCGTCTCTTGTAAACAGCATACTAACTGGGTCTTGCTTTCTTATCCAAGCCTGACAAGTTCCATTTTTTATTGGGATTTTGTTTTCCCATTTATATTTAATGTAATTATTGATATGTTTGGGTTTATATCTCCCATTCTGCTATTCATTTTATTTGTTGTCTTCTCTGTTATCTGTTCTATTGTTAATGTTTTTCTATATTCTTTTGGTTTAATCAAGTTATTTGTTTAGAATTTTACTTTCTCTCCCCCTTTGGCCTTTTAGGTGCATTTCTTCACATTACTATTTTAGTGGTTACACAGACTTATCCATTTATCAAATCTCATCAAATTATATATTTAATATCTATGCATTTTATTGTAGGTGAACTATCCTGATTTTTTTAAAATAATACTTTTACAAAAATTTTAAAAATAAGACTTGCTTTGGCTTCCCATTACATTCGGAATAAAATCCAATCTTCTTAACACGTTCTACAAGGCCCTGTATGGTTTGTTCCTAATTTTCTGACCTTGTCTTCTATCACTATCCCCTTGCTTTTGACAATCTACGCCTTTGCATCTTCTAGGATCATGAATATCCCAGCCTCCTCACCTAAGAGTCTTTATGTATGTTATCCCTCTACCTGGAATGCTCTTCCCCATGCTTTGTATAACTAGCTTTTCTCATCCCCCTTCAGTAATCATTTCAAATATCATTATGCAGAGAGGTCTTGCAAGATACAACACACACACACACACACACTCTTCATAACACTTAACACAATCCAGGGATGCCTGGGTGGTTCCGTTGGTTAAGCCTCTGCCTTTGGCTCAGGTCATGATCCCAGGGTCCTGGGATCAAGTTCTGCATGGGGGGGGGGGGGTCCTTGCTCAGCAGGAAGTCTGCCTCACCCTCTGCCTGTTGCTCCCACTGCTTGTGCTCTCTCTCTGACAAGTAAATAAATAAAATCTTAAAAAAAAAAAACCACTTAACACAATCTGAAATTTTCATTTGTTCTCCCTGAGAGGCATGTAAATTCCCAACTAATTCTATGCTGTTGTCGTTGTACCCAGCACTTGGCTGTAAGTAGGCTTCCTATAATCACTAAGATCAGCTGAGCTGGGAACTCCATGATAGTGGCTTTAAGTGACAGTCCTTCATTTACATCTGAGCTGGAAAAAGCAGGAGCTTCCAGCTTCCAGTAAAATAGGACCTCACTGTCTTGCAAAAATGCCCCCAAATTTGGGAGACAATACAGGGCAACCAACTCTTTATCTTGCAAAGTAAGTGTATTTTCAGCAATGTTAACAAAATAAAAACCAAAAGCTACCATCAGCTGTTTCATCACTGCATCAAAATTTAAGCTCTTTTAATGCTACCCACCACTCCAAAAAAAGGGGGGGGACATAATCTCACAACATTTTTAAAGAATAAATTGAATTATATGAGAAGCCAGCTACAGCGTCACTCTTTTTCTCATTTTGCCACATTTAGTAATCACCACTTGGAGATTCAGTCATCCAGGTCCTGAGGTTTTCCAAACACGAAGCTCTAGCCAGTCAGTTTGGAGCCCTCAGACAGAAAATGCGGGCCTTTCTGTATTGCTCCCTTGTTCATTGCACATGGGCTGAATGCTTCTAATCAGCAGGCAAGGTTAGGAGTCCATAAGCTTGTGCAGAACAAATGTAAACAATTTGCTACTCATAAACCAAGCTTCTGAACACAATGTGTTGTCAGGGAGTGGGCTGTGCAGAAAGCCAGTGAGTGTGGAGTCAGCACAGAATCGGGGCTCCTGGGTCCAGGCCACACTCTCCATCCTGGGAAAGACACCGCTGGAGTCTGAGGCATCAGGTCATCTTTCGCTGGTGAGTTTTAACTGTGTTTTCAAAAACGTACAGTTCCTGGAAGGTGTACCACTGAGGTAAAGGCGACAGGAAGAAAGGGAGGGAATAAACAGTGTAAGTGAGTGTGGGTGGTTACAGTCAGAAGGAGGAGATTACAGGGATTAAATTGGGCAGGATTTTGTGGGAGCGTGGATTTGGGTGCTTTTCTTTTCAGTGAGTGTTAGAAGAAGAGACCTGGAAACAGGCTCTGCTCAGCAGGCCCAAGGAGAGGAAAATGGAAAAATCTTTACAGGAGAAGTGAGTGGGCAGGGGACAAAGGGAGGAGGGGACCACTAAGTGAAGGGACAGGGTGATGGGGACAAAACCCACACTCCAGAGAAGCAGAGGGCACAATGAAGCCAAAAATAGGGAAAGGCAGAGGGTGTTATGATAGGAAAAAAACAGCAGGAAGTAAAGGAAGAGAGGGTAGAAGGTAATAGGAGAGGAGCAATGATTTTGGAGTTGGGACAAGGGAGAGGGGAGGAGGGGCGCATGGCAGGACCCACTTACAGGAGTAAACAAAGAAAACATTCCCTCTGCAGGTCCCCTGCCCTAGAAGGCCAGAATGCAGCTGCACCAGGTAACAGGGCTTGTCTGGCCCTGTGAGGCTTCCCAGCCACTTCTGGCACCACGATGGGCTCCATATGCAGACATACACACGCGCACACACACCCATACCCAGAGTAAGGCACTGCTGAATGGGCTTTCCCCCAAACATCCAATCAGGAGCAGCCACTTCCTCTGCCTGCCAGCCAAGTTCCTAGCAGCCTGAGCTCACTTCTGTCGGTCTGAGCAGCCAGTCAGTCCTGCCCCTGACCAGTCATTCCCCGAACACTGCCCTGCCTGTGTCTCATGGCCCTTTCCGGAAATTGCATTGGCTGCTCAAAGCCTTCCAGTCTTGCTTCCCTCTGCTGTCCTCTTCTCTTACTTCCAGCTGCCAGTCCAGCCCCCATTCCCCTTCCTGGAAGGTCCTCTATATTCAACTCTCTACTCAAGGTCAGCTCGTGGTCAGGTCCCTCCAGGTGCCTTCTCGGCGTTCCATGTCAAGGACCTCTCTTCCTCATGCCTTCCTTGAGAGTTCACCGGTCAGCCTTCATGTCTACTACCCACCAGCACAAACCACCTTCTACAGACTCCTTTTAGGTATAAGCACAGTCTCCACTGGGAGGAAATGAAGGACTCACATGGTGATGACAACACTTCAGTCTGGCGTAGGCAGTTCAAGCCGGCCTACCTAAACTTAATTCACCACAGCGCCTCACTTGCAGGAGACCTCTCTCACCTTCACAGCAGAGGACAGTGGCAAGACCAGTTAAGGATGCTGAACTACAATGGGGACAACTGAGGCAGTTTTCAGCAGAAGTTGAGCAATAACATGGAAAGGAGATGGATCTAGCAGTTCTCAAGAGGGAGGAAGTAAGGACACTGCCATGGGGGAATATCAAAATTTTGGAGGAAAGGAGGAAGAGTAAAACAAAACAAAACAAAACAAAACAAAACAAAACAAAAAACAAGGCCGGGGGCGTGGATTTAAAACTGCTGAAACCTAGCGCTAGCCTGGATTGATTCTAAAGCTGGGTTTCTGTGGATGCAGAGGAGCCGACTGTGCCACCTCTGCCACCTTCTGGCCACTAGAGGGCGCTGTTAGAGAGTTAGCCGCTTGCCCTCTAGAACGCGCTCCTTGGAGATGGTGGGGACTTCTTGCCGCACTGACTGTATTTCAGTGGACGTCCAAGGTGTAAGGTCTGTCGCAAACTCCACACAGCATTATTTCATTCCCTATTCAAGCTGATATATATTCTAGGGGAGCTGTTACATGCACATACACCACCCAAAATCCTAGAGCAACAACTGGGATTTTTTTTTAAAAGCATGTGCTTAGTTGGCTTCGTTCTGATTGAGGCAGAAATGTTCTCTTTGAATCATTCTGTCAGAAATAGCTGTGTCTCCTATAGACCCATTCACTCCGCAGATATTTTATTACGCCCCTTCTTTGAGCATGAGTCCGTGCCCAGTGCCATGAAGCACACAGATGTGGACGCTCAAGTGTTCTTTGTCCCTGTCCTCCTGAAGTCCCCCTCTGGCTGGCTCTGCTCCTACTCACATGAAGGACTTCTCCCAGACGCCGCCCCACAGCCTGCCTGCTCCCTGACAAAGCTGAGAGGGAAAGCCCTCGGTTGGCACCGAATGGAAGAGCTATTACTGTATTCTGTGCCTCTGGCTGACAAGAGGCTCATCCATCCAATTGTGTTTTCCAAAAAAAAGGCAGGAGCCCCCAACACAGACGGCACGTTGAGGAGGAAGTGTCAGTCCAGCTCTGGAGGTGGGGCTGAGTCATCATTAAAGCAGTGAAATGCCGGTTTTTATCTACCCAACTGGAATGATGATTCCACTTCTCAGAATCCACCCTCAGAGTGAATAGAGTCATTGTGACCTGGTGGAAACAGGGCGAAAGGTTTTAAACCACCTCAGTGCCCAGTGAGAAAAGTATAGGCTGGGGTACATCTGCTCCAAGAAAGAGTGTGTAGAATTTTGCACACAGTGAGTGTCTGATCAATATTCATTAACTAATTAATATTTAATATTTTCAAAGAATGGTAGTGATGCTCCTTAAAATGTTGTATGAAAAGAAAAAGAACTGTACTATGGTTCCCCAGGCCTTGCAAATATTATCTTTTTTCTTTAAATTTACAAAACAAGACTCTCCATTATAGTTGTGAAATATTGCCCACAATCAGAAAATAGCAAAACCTTTATTCACAGACCCAGTGAGGTCCCAGTGCTTGGGTCCCCCAAGTTTCTGGGTCCCCAGGAACTCTGGGTACCTGACAAACCCTCTTACCGGGGAGCAGGGCTCACAGGTGGTCTTCCTGCACTCCAGCTTGAATCCAGAGATGAACCCCACCTGGACTGTGCAGCGGCAAGTCGTGCACACATCAACCATCAGACTTTTCCCGGGCTGAAACCAGAGGTACCAGCGTCAGACTGCCCAGGCTAACCCCCTAACCCTCCCATTCACCTCAGCCATCTGCCTTAGGAAAGGGGGCCCCATGGCCCACAGCCAAGATGAGTCATCACCCTGTCACTTCTCCTGTGTCCAGTGGCCTGCTCCCTCCCTGCCCTCCCACCTCAAGGATAGGAATAGTAAGCCAGAGCTTTTATGCCCGAAAGGGAGGCTGAACAGTGGGAGAGGGGAATAGATTGAAATGTGTATCATGCCATCAGAGGGCTTCTCTGCACACAGGAGAGCTGCTTGTGAGCCTGAGTGGAGGCTGGAAGGTGAGGCCCTAGACACTTAGCAAGATGGGGGGAGCCTGGGCACCAAGATGCCCCAGAAGCTGGGAGGCAGTGGAAAGTGGAGGATAGGGCTCCCTGCTTCCTTTCATTTCCACTTCAGAATGACTGAGCTGCCTCCCCTTCCCACAGTACCCCCATCCCTCCCCCACAACTCGCCCTGGAGAAGAAGGCTTACCCCAATGACGGTGCCATTGAGCATGCAGGCCTCCAGGGGCTCTGGGAGGAGAGAAAAGTGCAGAGCTGATCCCCTCAGGGTCTTCTCCTCTCAGTCATTCGTAGTCCGTCGCCCCACCCATGCTCCAGGCGCTGGGGGTCCTAGTGCCAGAGCCACAAGGGCCTTGCTACCCCCAGGCCTGCAAAGGAAGGGCAGGCGGCCTATCCTACCTCCCAGCCCACAGTGAGAAGATCCTTTTCCTTCAAGTCCTCAAGGGGACAGCCCTTTTTAAATGGTCCACACTTAAGGAGTGAGTGAGAGGGCACTTGGGTTTCTGAAAGAAGGAAATTCTACTCTGGAAACTTAAAGTCCCAAAGGATTCAGAGCAGGTGGTGAAAAGAGTCACTATTTTGTTCTTTTGTTGGCAGGGTTGGGGTGGGAAGTTGGAGCACCTTTTCCCAGCAGAGGCATTACCATGAATGACTGAGAAGTCTGGAGTGAGCGAGTCCACCACTCACTAATTCACATGAGCAAACGGAGGTCCCATGGTAGAAAGCCACCACTGAGCACAGTGATGACCTTCAGGAAACTGTAATATTTTTCTCCTCTTATTTGCTTTCCCACAAAAGCATTAGGAATGGATAGGAGGACTTTGATCCTCCCCATCTCCCTGAGTTGTTGAAAAGGCAAAGAATTCAGGAGCCGTTAGTGGACAGAGAGGCTTGGAGGTGGGGCCCCTGGACACACGTCTTACCACAGCGACAGGTGGGACAACACTCTGAGGTCTTACAGCTCAGCTGGAAACCCACGGGGCAGGTGGGGACTTCCAGCTGGGGGCAGGAGACATTCCTCTGTTGCACAAAGACCTCTTCCTTCACGCGGACACACTCGTTGATGAGACAGGGGTTGTCAGGGGAGGCCCAGTGAGAGCCAACCTGCAGGAAGAGCCCCGGAGTTGAGCAAGGCTGAGGCCAAGGGTCCTAGAGGGGTGTGCTGTTCTCTCAGGGAGCTGATCTGGGATCTGGGGATGAGCTCCAGCTTAATGTCTAAGTCCCACCCACAGGGTAAGGCCCACAGAGGGAATGAGTGGGGCACATCCCAAGTCCTTCAATGAGTCTGGGTCAAAGTCTCCCTGACCAAGAGCCTCACTCAGGACCATGCATGCTACGGACAGAGTCTTTACCACGTTAGGGAAGCCTGGGGACACTCCCCGCGACCCTGGGCACTGGCGGTGAGCTGAGCTCAGAGGCTCTCGGGTACTCTGACTGAGAAGCGGCAGCAAGAATGGACACAGAAGGGATGGGGAAGGAACTTCACGCATTTCCCAGCCAGGTGCTACTTTCCACTTACTCCTAGAGGCAAATAGCGAGAGACTAGGGATGTTGGCACCTGACTGCCACAGCCCAGCAATCTGTCCCCCGGGCTTCCAGGCCTATGGATGAGTGGCCCGGCCAACCGCAGAACAGTACTCAGAGCCTGTGGAGCTTTGGGGCGGTGGTGGGCCTACCACAGACACAGGATGGTGAGGGTGACCCACTATGAGCACTCAGGGGAAGCAGACCTAAGATTCACAGGTAAACAGGAGGACACAAATCCCCCAGGAGTTCACAGAACTCATAGGGAATGAACTGGGCCTCTCCTCACATCAACCAAATGGGAAGTTGGAGGCAATCTCAACTGTTCCTATCAAGGGCATAATCATCCCAAAGAACATCTTGCTCAAACCACAGCCAGATACAACTCTCTGTGGGGAGACCGAAAGGTGGTGGGGGGGTAAAATCAAAGCCAGCAGTGGACCACAGGGTGGCCAACCAAGCTGGTTAGGTCACCATCCTCCTTCCTCCCCAGCCCAGGCCCCAGACCTACATTCTTCCACTGAGACAGGGAGTCCCCCCGCCGTGAACCAACGACCACCTCACAGGCAGAAGGCAGACACTTTCCACAGCACTCGCCTTCATGGATGACGTAAGTGAAGCCCTGGAAAAACGCAAAGAACAGAGATTAGGACAACCCTAGGTCTCCTCACTGACTAAGGAAAATCAGTCAGGATGCCTGGGCTCTAGTCTCTGCCCTCACAGGGATAACATCTATACAAGATGAACACCTTGACCTCTCACCAACATACAGAGTTTCCCCTGGTCATTGCTTGATATGATCTAGTGGTTTATGGACACAGTAAGATAAGAAAGTACACAGATTGATCTTTTCCAGAAAGTGTGTTGGGGAGACCACGGTCCTGCAAGTAGGCCCGCCCATCTTGCCTCTTGGAGGTCCTCCATCTGGCCAAAGCTTTAGGGAACTTGGACTGAAATCCTCCACGGAAACTCTGAAGCAATATGCAAAGAATAAGCGAAACACTGCTATGTGTGTTTGTCCCAGGAGCCCCAGAAAGAGAACCCAGGACCAAGCTTCATTTTGGAGCTCTGTCCTTGAGAGAGAAGGAATGATTGCAAGCCTGCTCTGCTCCAGAAGCACACTCACAAGCAAGGCCAAGTCAGGAGATGCGCACAACACTGAAGCCTCTCCCTTGGGGAAGACAAGCACTCCAGAGACCCGGCTCAACCTCACACCATCTGCATGGGACCTACTCACATCCCCACCTGCGTCACGACAGTGCCCACTGAGCTGTCCCCAGTCTTCTATCAGCTGAGAGTCTAGTCATTTATTGTGTATCTATGACGTACAAGGTACTTTGGAGGAGCCAACAAATGAGGATGGTACAATCTAGGCACCCTTCACTACAAGTGGAATCCACAAAGTGCCAGAAAAGAAAGCCTCAGGGGAGCACAGAAGAGAGTCATTAATGCCTTCAGGGACCTAGAGTCACTCTCGTGTGCCTCTCTCAGAGTGCTGAGTCACCTGGATTTGCATAATCTTCCTGTTTGCTGCTGCCCCATCCCACTCCCACCATCACAGGCAAACATGTTGTCCATATGTTGGCTAACTCCAGACCAGAAGCGTTGTTCTCAAAACCCCACCAACTTCTCGCACTCAGGTACTCCTAGGCATGCCACCAAATTTCTTGGTCGCCATCTTTCTAAGATTCCCTCCAAGCCTCCAATAGTTCCATCTTCTTGCTGTGTATTCCCAGGGTTCATCCTACATGTCACCTCTCCTTCTTTTCCGATATTTCTCCAAATCCTCTAGCTTACAACTGTTCAAAATCTATATCTCACACCTTCTCTTTACTCTTCTCCACCCTGTTTCCACTGGTTCCCCAGTTAAGAATGAAACTAAGTAGAGATACCTGGGTGGCACAGTTGGTTGAGCATCCAGCTCTTGGTTTTGGCTCAGGTCATGATCTTGGGGTGGTGGGCTCGAGCCCCACATCAGGCTCCAGGCTCCATACTCAGTGGAGAGTCTGCTTGGAATTCTCTCTCCTTCTCCCTCTGCCCCTCCCGCTCCTGCTCTCTCCCTCTCAAATAAATAAATCTTTACCAAAAAAAAAAAAAAAAAAGAAAGAAAAGAAAAGAAAGAAAGAGAAAAGGAAAGACAGGAAGACAGGAAGGAAGGAAGGAAAGGGAAAAGAAGAATGGAACTAATTGTAACTATGATCCCCCTATCTGAAGACAGATTTTCCTCATAATAAATCCCTAATGCATTTAGCAGTACAATTGCCATAGCTGACATGGAGGTGGGAGGCATGGAGCTCTTGTTCCTTGTCCTTGTCCCATGGCTGCTTCAGACCAGCCCTTGCAATGCTTGCTGGTGTTGCCAGTATACTGGCCTATCAGAATGGGCCCTGGGCCAGGAGTCAGGACACTCCCATGACCACTAGCTTCCAGTGAACTGTAGAACTTATGGGCAGCTTCATGACCTGTGCTAGTCCTCTGCTTCTTATCTAGCCAGTGGGAAGAGTAGCCTTGCCTCTTTTTCCTTCTGGAAGAGAATCATGAGGATAAATAAAACACAATGCCTAATATGCAATCCCTCAGAACGGTTCCTAAGTTTCCATGATTTAGTCTGATTCTGGAGTCTAAGGGTAGGGAATCGGCAGTCAGAAGCCTTCAAAGAAAAGCTCTTCCAAGATTTATACAAAGGAGTGGGAATTCCTCTTGCTGTCCACATGGAAGCAAGGCCGTATGCCCATAGGCCACCCTTGCTACAAATTCTATGGGAAGCCTGAAATGCCCCTTGGTAGCTTTACGTTTTTCTGACATGAAGAGCTGAGAACTATGGAGGTGGTCAGGGAAAGCCTATTTCTGCAGACTGTGTCTTCAGAAAAGAACAATCAGGGGTGCCTTGGTGGCTCAGTGGGTTGGGGCCTCTGCCTTCGGCTTGGGTCGTGGTCCCGGGCTCCTGGGATCGAGCCCCTTGTGGAGCTCTCTGCTTGGCAGGGAGCCTGCTTCCCCCCCTTCTCTCTGCCTGCCTCTCTGCCTACTTATGATCTCTGCCTGTCAGATGAGTGAATAAAATCTTTTTAAAAAAATATTAAAAAAAAAAAAAGAAAAGAACAATCAGAGGGTGACGGTAATGGTATTCTTTGTGGGTAAGTCTGTGCTTTGTTTGCTTGGTGTCACAACCTAGACAGCAAACGAATTCAGGCAAGTGAGCTCAAATATCTCTAGAGTTGGACCTGAGCTGATGCTACCCTCCTGGAAGAATGAAGTCTGAGGCCCTCTCAGTTCACCGAATGCCCCACCTCAACTCAACACATTGCACGGCCTCCCACATCCCCTCAGCTTGAACTAAACCACGCTGCCTTCTCCCCGGAAGATGTGAGCATTCAGTCTCTAAGACAGGCATGTCTCTCAGACAATTCCCTCGAGCAATCATACAGTCAAGAGATCTAGACATGGGACGCCCTCCACCCATTCCCCTGACCTCTGCACCCGTCTTCTTTGTGAAACTGCCTCCAGCACCGCAGCCTTCCGAGAGCCAGGCTTATCCCACGTGACCTGCACCCTCCCTAACAGCTGACCAGGCCAGAGTGGGGACTGGACAGAGGACCCAATCCATACACTGAGCTGAGCGCATCAGTTTTCTTCCTGAGAAGGTACTCTGTGGAACATAAAGACCGAATAAGTCAGATTAGACAGGGATAACCCTGGATCTGCAAAGCCATGTGGAGTTGAAGCCAGATTCAACAAAGCCACATGCAAAGGAAATTTACGAGAAAGCAAAACTTCCTCCCCCAGGCAGTCGGCCTGCAGGGAGGAGCTGGAACAGATGGGCAGAGAGAAGCAGAGACAGGGGCTCACAGGACGAATGAAGAGAAATGCTATATGACCATGGCACCCACTCATATCTCTTGTATTTCATTTCTGAAAGCTTCCCTGTGTTTTCCATAAATCCCTTTTTCATTTTAGCTAGCTTTAGTGGAGTCTGTTCTTTGCAGTCAAAACTCCCTACTGATAGCAAAATACATTGGGGGCTGGGGTGCCTGGGTGGCTCAGTTGGTTAAGTGTCCGATGGTTGATTTTGGCTCCGGTCATGATCTCAGGGTCGTGAGATGGAGCCCAGTGTCAGGCTCCGTGCTCAGCATGGAGTCAGCCTGAGATTCTCCCCCACCCTCTCTCTCAGATTGCCCCTCCCCTGCCTTGCATTTTCTCTCTTGAATAAATACAATCTTTAAATTATTTATATACATGCACACACTGGGTGCTGGTTTTATAGAAATGACCTCTAAGCAGCACTCTCTTGCTTGATGGCAAGTTATTTCCATCACCTTCCATGGCCTGTGGGAAGCCTGATAGGTTTCCCAAACTCAGTGTCCCCAGTGGAAACACCTGGATACCACATCACGCTCTCCCAAGGGTGCCACGCAACTCCGTCTCTCCTCAGTACCAGCAATGCAGGTGGAGAGCAGATGAGCTGAGCAGACTCTCTGACTTTGGGATTTGCTCTCAGGCCCTCCCTTCCATCAAAGCACCCACTTCCAAGCCAGCATCAAGGGCATTAGCTCCACTGCTGTTATGAAGACAAGCACAAGACGTATGCCCTTGTCTGTCCCAGCTACTCTCCTCTTACCATCATCATCTCCTGATAACACTGTCATAATAATAATAATACCACCAGAATTTGACCCACAATTCTTCCTGCACACCATTGCTCCCTTGTGTCTAGGGTCTCGTCAGTCTGAAATGAGCAAGAATAGAGTGCCCCAGAGCACACAGCAGCCTTAGGGGTCAGGCTACCCCTGGAAGAATTAAAAACTGAATTGGGGCAGCAGGGACCATGTTTCCTGTACCACAAATTAGAAACGCAGTCTGAAAAAATTACCCATCTGTGTAGATACACTGTAGGACATTGAAACTGGGGGAACTTCAGAAAAATCAGAATGTGTGTCTGTTCTAGGAGTAGGCTGAGGTGATGTCTGAGGGGAAAGACATGGGGAAAATATCAGGTCCTCCTCTGTAGGCATTAAATCCAATTTCTGCTCAAACCAATTCCACAGCGCTCTCAACTCAAGACCATACAACAGACACATGGCCATTAGCCGAGGACGGACTCACAGAAGGACAGACTCACAGAAGGATGGCATAGCAATCCGCTCCTCCTGCTTTCTTTCACTCATCCCCAGTCCCAGCCCCCTCCTTCCCCTCAACTCTGACCGGGAACCAGAAGTTACTAAAGGGGATTTCTTGCTCCTTCTTGGGACCCCCCTCCCCAAACCTCCTGCCCTGACGGCTCCAGGCAGTGCCGAGCTCCTCTGCGCCCCTTACCGACCGACAGTTGTCCTCACAGGGCTTCTGGGAGCACTGGGCCACGCGCAGGCCCATCACAGAGTCCTCCAAGTCGGTGCAGGTGCACACATCACAGCCCTCCTCCCAGAACTGGCCCACAGGGTAGACGGTACCTCGGTGGACGCACACCTGCAGACACAAGGTTGCCGTGAGCGAACTCATTCTGTCCATTTCAGAAAGAGATCAGGAAGCACCTCCTGTGTGTGGGAAGCTGCTGTAGGTGCTGAGAATACAGCAGTATGTAAAACCGACGTGCTCTCCACCCACCCGGAGGGATATTTATGAAGGATGTTTTGCCCTCTGCCCTTCCCTGTCCACCAGCCCTGGAGAGCCATCACGGGTGTATGCTAGTGGCCGCTAGTGAGTCTGTCTTGGACCATAGGCTCAGAAATAACTCACTTGGCTGCCTCGATCCAGTTTCATCGCTGCCTTAATTGCATTTAACTCCCTCCTATGTCACACAGAAAACTGTTCCCTAATCCTCACCCACTGAAGTCCTTGGACTTAGCCCCCATCCACACACAGCCCTCTGTCCTACTAGGAGTGGGCTGAAGGTGAGGGGTGGGCTATGAAAGGGTGCTCCTTTGATGCCCGCAGATGACAAGGAGCAGGACAAGGAAAGAACCTGGGGCACAGAGAATGGAATATGCTTGAGAGACAAAGGATCCTACTTGGAAGAACTACAGGCTACAGAAGGGATATGGGAAATGAAATTATAAAGGTTGATTGAGATTAGAATATGTAAAGCCAGGCTATTTATTCAGACTTTATTCTGTAGGAATGAGGCACTGTTTGATTAGGACCCTAAATGACAGTTTTGACATAATCCCAAATCTGCCCTCGGAAGCAATGAACAGGTGGAGACCCTCACTCACACACACCATAGCAGTACAAGTATTCATAAGTCGTTACACTTTACCAGCTCGGTCTTTCAGCTGCTGCGTAATGAAGTTGAATCAGACCCCTGGTTCTTCTATTAAGAACCTGCTAGAAAATGTTAACCACCCAGAATCTCACTTCCAGGAACCTACCTCAAAAGACACATTGCCCCAGATATAAAATGACAGGTGTGCGAGGCTCTCTGTTACAGTGTTATCAGTAATTATGCTACTATGACATGGTATGTTTCATGCAACAAAATAGTAAGTCAAAAAGGAAGTAAAAGCAAGCCCCAAAAATGGAAAACAAACTGAAATATCTGATTAACTAGATAGCAAAGCAGTGGCAAGATCACACAAGGAAAATAATTATTTCAAATAACTTTAAAAAAGCCAAGATTTTGACCATATATCCCTAATGAGTTCTATTCCTAGGCTAAAAAACTGCAAAGAAATCATCAACCTCTTCCAGTTGTCTTAAATTGTTAGCAATAGTATTGGCATTGTTATTTTGGAGACTCTTCTAGGCATTTTATAGTATGAAGCAAATAACTAATGATGTCAATTATGTTAGGAAACCAGTATCTGCAACTTAGAAGAGAAGTGGTATGGGTATAAATCAAAGAAGTTAAGTAAAACCTTATAATTGCATTTGAATCTGAAATATCACTATGAATGCATGAGTTTTATCCTCTTTAGAAATACGTTTCCAAGCTCTATTCAGCAAAAAGGTCTGGAGGCAATGACAGCCCAGAAGCAGCAAGTATCCAGGGAGGGAGAACCACGGCTTCTCCCTGGCATTCATTCTCAGGCTCACTGTCAATAATCCAGCAGCTGCAAGTGGGCCCAGGTCTTCCTGCAGCAGTTCTGGCTCATGATAGCTCATCTTGGTGCATCTCTCCCCCAAAACACCCCTACTTGCATTTACTAGCAGTACTGTCCCTTGTTTACGATATTCAATTTATAAACAGTAATCTTCTATATACTACCAAGAGCATAGGTCATCTGCTCTTACATTTCTCCCATAACACCTAACATAGCACCAGCTCTGCTAGAACATAGTTGTTGCTCAATGAATATTGGATGGATAAATGGATGGATGGACAGACGGATGGACAGATGGATGGAAGAAAGGATAGGTGGATAGATGGACGGTTGCCTAGACGAGTTGATAGCAATTAATAAATGAATAGAGTAAACTATTAACTAATAATTCATGCAATTATATTAGTTCCTTAGCTAACCTACAAAATACGCTTTGTAATGGTAGGGGCCATGGGTTATAGCTTGCTTTAACCGTAGCACCTAGCCATGCTGAGAACATGGTAGGTTCTCTCTAAATACCTCCCGAGATAATTAAATGTCCATTCAGGCTGTGATGGAATGCTGACTGCTCGCCCACCATTAAAGCCCTCGGTTTGGGCAAAAGGGGATGGTTAGGTCAGCAGAGTTTGTGAGGAGCCAATGTTTGTCCGTCTTCCCAGCCAGAACGAAGCAGCCCCTACCTTGTCAGGGAAGCAGGTGGTCGTGGTGCAGCCACAGTCGTTGGTGATGGCCGAGGTCAGGTACCCCAGCGGGCAGCTCACGGTGGAGTTGACACAGCTGCAGGCGCACTCGTACTCATCACAGCACTGGGTCTTCCGAAGGGTCGGTGTCCGGTGCGGGGGGCAGGAGGGCGGGGACTCCCTTCTGCACTCGTCCTTCCTGCAGGCTGAGGGACAGAATGAGGTAACGTCCCCGTCCTGCCACACTGGGCGGTACGCTCAGCCAGGGTTCATAAGTATTCAGCTTGGATATAAGATCCCAGGAAACTCCAGACCCAGACTATAAAATCAGAAATGTCCATGAGCCTGGTTTGGGGCCTGTGGGATTTTCAGTCATACAAAAAAGTAGTCTACAGGAAAAATAAGAACATTAATCAAAAGGAGAAATGTGAAGCTAGGAATTCTAATGGAGGAGAAGTGAAGGCTGCTTGGGTCTCCGCTCTATAAAGAAGGGTCCTTCCAGCTGTAGAATCTCAGAGACAGCAGACATAGAATCTCTAAGACCCAGACAGGCCTGGGCACACCATGGGTTAGCAAGTGTTCTCACAGGCTGGTAGCTTCTGTGATCCTAGCCCTGGCTCAGTACCTAGAATGATGCCCTGTAGTTTTAGATCTTCCAACAATGTTGAATGGAAGAATGCTAGCAACCGTGTCAAACCCACAGTGTCGGGGTGCCTGGGTGGCTCAGTGGGTTAAAGCCTCTGCCTTTGGCTCGGGTCATGATCCCAGGGTCCTGGGATCAAGCCCCGCGTTGGGTTCTCTGCTCAGCGGGGAGCCTGCTTCCTCCCCTCTCTCTTTCTACCTACTTGTGATCTCTGTCAAATAAATAAATTAAATCTTCAAAAAAACCCAAAACAAACCCCACAGTGTCTTTTTATAAATGCCCATCCCCTCCCTGTGTCCTTTGCCTCTGTCCAGGTCTCACATCTAGGAGCTCAAGTGAGACTCCAGGCCAACAGAACAGGAACCCCACTCGACATCAAGTGGGTATTCTCAAAGGAGACACATGGAATTGTGTTCCTTGCCATGTCTTGCTTTAGCCCAATCTTATGCTCACATGACACAAGTTGGTGATCCAGTAGGTACACAAAAGGCATATGGCTTGGCATGACTGTTTCTTCAAAGGGGGAGAAAACTGACAGATTTGCTTGGGAATAAGATCTACTGATGAGGACGACCCAAAGGAATATTCCTCCCCTCAATGGTGTGTGGGAGGATGAGAGTAAGTTCAGGTTGGGCCTGGATGCTTCTCCATCTCAGGTCCAACTGTCTCTCAACACAGCTCCAGAGGGAGGTGTGTACAGCTATGTCCATGCCTGGTAGGCTGCAGCAGCATGTGGCTTGGAAGGTTCAATTCAGGTGCGATCTGACCTCCTCTGCTCCAGCTGTGCCCAAAGCCCAGATTTCAATGAACTAGAATACAGGACACCTTCCCCAGGCCAGAAGACAGCGGCCATGCCATACCCTCCTCATCCACAGAGGCCTTACCGCAGGTGAAGTTGGGCCTGCACTCTCCAGGATTGGTCAGGGTCATCTGGAGGCCACCTTCACAGGGAGGAACTGGGGGCAGGTCACAGCTCAGCAGGTCGCACACTGAGGCCAGGAAAGAGAGACACCCACACAGAGGTCAGCAAGGTCACTATTGCCTGTGGCACCCTACATTCCTATTCCTGCAGACCTCCACTGTTAGATGCGTGATGGTGATGGGATGGAGCTGGAGGTGGAGGAGAGAAGGGGAGAAGTGACATGTAGGTAGATGGACAGATAGATCCAAGTCATATGATAAGCTCAAGTTGATTTCTTTCGACACGGCTGGGACTTCCAGATGTCAGCCACGTCACCTGAACTCTCTGGGCCTCGGTCTCATCTTCTGCAAGGTGAGGAAGGCTACCTTCGAGGACCAGTTTCCAGATGTCATGAAATAATGAGACAGAGTGTCTGGCCCATCGTAGAAGCTTAAGCACATCTTCAAAATGAGGGCTTGAACTAAAGGCTGCCCCAGTTCTCTCCACCATTAACATTCTGAGCCCTATTTTCCACAAGTTTATCTCAAGCCACATCTTCCTCCACACAAGCTTTCTATTTGGGCCTTATAAATTTCATCAGCATAAATAAATTTCTCAGATGATTTCATTCTTTTTTAGACCCCCCGACGGTCCCTCGATCTATTCTCTCTCCCTCAAAGATCTGCGTCATTGCAAATTTGATGTCCCTGTGCTTTATGTCCTCATCTGTCCAATTAATAAACACGTTGGACAGGACAGCGACGGGGCACTGGAGAGTTCCTGTCATGTTAACCATGATTCCATCAGCTCCGGATTCATCTCATTACACTGTTTGTTCAGCCCATTACTCACTGTGGAGTTTGCAAGCCTATAATGAAACCCTTTGACGAATCACTTGCTGAAATCAAGGTGCCCTGTGTGTGCCCTTCTCTAGAGCTTCTACCCTCAGGATTTTATTGAAAAGGCATATGGGTTGGCATGACTGTTTCTTCAATAAATCTCTGCACTGCCTCCCCCACCAGAGATTACCCCATTCTTTTTTTTTTTCTTTAATGCTTTCAAACCTTACATTTCATAATCCACTGCAGAATTTTTCCTAGGAAGCAAATCCTACTTTGCAGAGGTTACTCTTGCCATTTTTTTGGAAAAGTCAGTCAGCCCTTACCCCCTTCCTTTGGCTCACCCTGTGCCTGAGCCCACATGCGCCTTGTAGCACCTGCCGCGTGGGTCGCCTGGGGCTGGGGCCTGCACCCTGGGGGAGGCGCCCAGGGCGGGACACCTACCACACTCGTACTCCGGGCAGCACTGCTCTGCGTTCTGGCGGAGACGGGCCACTTCACACGGGCCGCACACAGGAGCTGAGGGAGAAGACCACGGAAGTGGGAGAGATCGGTGATGCTGCAACCTGCAGCCTTCAGAATGCTGCGAAAAACCAGCACGGGCCCTGCCTGCGAGGCCCACCAGGAATCGGACCAAGGGGCCTCTGACAAATGAGTCTCCTCGGGGTGTCCTGGTGGCCCCCTCGAACGTGCCCTCCAGGAGACTCTGAGTCTGAAGGCCAAGGTAGGGATGGGGTGGAGAGGGCAGGATTAACCTCTGAGAGTATCTACTCCAGTACAGAAAAGGGGACCCCGAGTCCAGTGAGGGAAGGAAGGGTGGGCAGGAGGGGTGGAGGAAACAGACGTTTGTATCTGGCCCGCCAGGTATGCAGACAGGGTGGCCCAGGGCTCCTGGAAGTGGTCCTTCCTCCAGGAGCAGCAGGGATGGGGACGCTCACCTCTGGCCGTGGGGCAGGGCTGCGACGTACAATTGACCTTCCGCCCACTGAGGCACATGCAGATGTGGCACGGCTGGTGAGCTGGGACCCAGGTTTCCAGGAACTGAAGGAAAACAAGTTTCAGAGAAGGCCCAGGACACTGAGGGCACAAAGCCTCAGAGGTCATGGACGTCGGTCCCCCCCACTTCCGGCTCGGTCTCCCCTCGTAGGGCAGGGCCCGAGCCGTGCCTGTCACAACCACACAGTTGAGCACACGCTGAAAGGCAGTGTGAGGTTCTGAGAGGAAAGAGCTGGAGAAGCACCAGGGGTGCTGAAAGGAAGCAGGACGAGAAGGGGAGCACTCCCATGCCACACAGCTGGCTGGTTCCTAAGCCAAAGCTGGGGTGCAGCTGGAGAAACAGATTCCATTTCTTCCTGGAATTGATAAGACATGGATGGGGCAGGAAGAGGTGTGAGGGGTGGACAGCGAGACTCTCAGACTCGTCGCGCTGTCGGGACTGGGAGACTGGAGGGCAGATGATGGTTGGCGAAGCTTTCCCAGAGTTGCAGGCAGCCCCCCTGCAGCAGGGCTGCGAAGTCAGGGAGGCCTCAACTCCACTGTGGGGCTTCACTCCCCCGGCCAGTTTCCTCCCCTGCAAACAGAGGGCACCAGGCCCACCTCGGCCGTGCAGACTGTGACCAGTGCAGGCGGGGACCACCGAGCCAGGACCAGGCATCCCTCTATGCTCAGCCAGAGAGTCAAATTCAGAGTTAAAATTAAGTTCACATTTAAATGGCCTGCCCCTGAGAAAAGAGAACCTTCTTGTGGTGTTGGTGGGAATGCAAGCTGGTGCAGCCACTCTGGAAAACAGCATGGAGGTTCCTCAAAAAGTTGAAAATAGAGCTACCCTACGACTCAGCAAAGGTACTACTGGGTATTTACCCTAAAGATACAAACATGGTGATCTGAAGGGGCACGTGCACCAGAATGTTTATAGCAGCAATGTCCACAATAGCCAAACTATGGAAAGAACCTAAATGCCCATCAACAGATGAATGGATAAAGAAGTGGTGTATATATACAATGGCATATTACTCAGCCATCAAGAAAAATGAAATCTTGCCATTTATTCCAACATGGACGGGACTAGAGGGTATTATGTTGAGTGAAATAAGTCAATCAAAGAAAGAAAACTATCATATGATATTACTCATATGTGGAATTTAAGAAACAAAACAGAAGATCATAGGGGAGGAGAGGAAAAATAAAACAAGATGAAATCAGAGAGGGAGACAAGCCATAAGAGACTCTAATTCATAGAAAATAAACTGAGGATAACTAGAGGGGAGAGGGGTGGAAGGATGGGGTAACTGGGTGAGGGACATTAAGGAGGGTACATGATATAATAAGTCCTGGGTGTTATATAAGACTGATGAAACACCGACCTCTACCTCTGAAACTAATAATACATTATATGTTAATTAATTAAATTTAAATAAAAGTAGATAAAATAAATCTCCCACCCCAAAATGTGTTTAAGAATAAGCACATTCTTAAGCAGTAGCTCAAAGGCTAAAAAATTCCCAGGTCAAGAAGGTCTTAGTTAAAGGCGCCTGGGTGGCTCAGTGGGTTAAAGCCTCTGTCTTCAGCTCAGGTCATGATCCCAGGGTCCTGGAATCAAGCCCCGCATCAGGCTCTCTGCTCAGTGGGGAGCCTGCTTCCTCCTCTCTCTCTGCCTGCCTCTCTGCCTACTTGTGATCTCTGTCTGTCAAATAAATAAATAAAATCTTAAAAAAAGAAGAAGAAGAAGAAGAAGAAGGTCTTATTTATTGCATGTTTCCAGGTTCAGCAATCAGTCAGCTGAGAAGGAAGATCAGAGGTCTCCAAGGAAAACACTCTTCCCCCAAGCTGCTGTCTTCCTCCAATGTTAAATCTTTTGACCTTGATACCTTCCCCTCACTCAGTATGTAATACCAGCCAATGTCTGAAGAGCATATGCTCTGTACCACTGTTCTATGGTTTCTTTTTTTTTAAGATTTTATTTACTTAAAAGAGAGAGAGTGTGTGTGTGAGCTGGTGGGGAGGGGCAGAGGGAGAGGGAGAGGGAGAAGCAGGCTCCCTGCTGAGCAAGAAGACCAATGTGGGACTCCGATCCTGGGACTCCAGGATCATGACCTGAGCTGAAGGCAGCCGCTTAATAGACTGAGCCACCCAGGCACCCCTGTTCTATGGGTTTTATATAAATGACTCATTTAATTCACACTGCAGCCCGCTAGTGAGGACATCTGTATTACCCCCACTTGTCAAATGGGAAAGCTGAGGCCTCTGCTTAGGGTCATACCATCAGAGCAGCGGAGCTACGATATGAACCCACAAGCCCTCTCTTCGACACCATGCTCTATTGCCTCCCAGCAATAACTAGCATTAAATATGTTCAAGATCTCTTTCTAAGGACTTCACATTTTATTCACGTCATACTCCTTACAGTAACCGTATCAGGGAAGTACTGTCATTATCTACACTTACAAATGACGCATGGAGACCCAGACAAGAAACGTGACCAGGAGGTACCCCCCAGGATTAAACCTGGCATTCCGGCCCCAGACACCTCGTGCTTTCTGCACTCCAGCTGCCTTCGTCGGCAATCACACTGCCTGCAACGGGCAGGTCACACTGTCGGGGCCGTGGGAGGGCGGGGGGGGGGGTGGGCCAAAAGCCCCATCTCAGCCCTCAAATGGCTGACGCTCAAGCCTGGGAAATAAGACCCATCGATGAAAAGCTGAATGAGAGAAATGAATTGTGATACATTCACAGCCTGGCACGTTACTCAGCCATGAGAACAAACTATGGAAACGTGCAAGACGAAGGGCTCTCAGAAGTATCAAACTGAGTGAAAGAAGACGGGGGGTGGGGAAAGAGTACACACTGCATGATTCCATTTATAGAAAGTTCCAGAAAATGTAAACGTCTCTCTAGTGACAGAAAGCAGAGCAGTGGTTGCCTGGGGATGGGAGATGGGGGCAACGGATGTCTTCCTAAGAGGCCCAAGGAAACACTGGGGACTGATGGAAATGTTCATTGTCTTGATTGCGATGATGGCTTTATGGGAACGTCCGTATGTCAAAACTCATCAAATTGTACACTTTAAATAGGAGCTATTTACTGTAAGTAAACTATACCTCAATAAAGCTGTTTTTAAAAACGAGAAATACAAGAGCCACAGCAGGGCAGAAGAGATGTTCACAGAAGCTGGGGTGCTCCGCAAAGGCCTCACAAGGCGCACTGTGCTGGGTGGGAAGGAGGCGGGCAGAGGGAAGGAGAAGGAATTCTGAGTGGGAACAGAGGGTGGAAGGTCCTTGTGGATATCTAGAAGATTCTAGAGGCCTTCCCTTTCCACTTCGGGGGGTGGGGGTTCACAAGGTAGGTGATACTCACCCTGACACTTTGTAAGCAGGACCCTGCCTCAGAGAGAAGAATGTCGAATAAGGACAACCTTGGTGACAGTGAGCAGGACAGAGAAGGCAGGAGCCAGCCCCAGAGCCCAGTGCTCTCCTAGGGGCTGGGAATGTCCAGGGAGGGCCCAGGGTGCTGGCCTCTGAGGCCTGGAGTGGAAGGAGGAGGGGGACATCTCACATGTCCCTAGGCCTCACTCTGTTCTGCCTCTTTCCTGCCTTTTGCATGGATGGTAATGCTAAGAAAATGACCAATCAAGGATCTATATTTAGACCTTTAAACGGCAAAAGTGATGAGATGAGAAAAGATAGGATCATTTTTTTTTTTTTTCCTGTTTGGGTTTTTCTTCTCTCTTTTTAAATGAGAACTTTAGATATCTAAATTCAAGAAAAAAATAATACAATTTCCCCACAATCCTGAGAGTGAACAAGAGACAACATCAGATGGCCAAAATCAGGTGTTAAGTCTCCTCTTTCAGGAGGCTTTAATGAGGAGTGCCCGGGGCAGGGGACAGCCTCTGTGGTCCCTGAGAAAGCCCTTTCCGGATTAAAAAGCACCTGCGGCCAGCCCTGCCCTGGTATCACCTGTCCGGTTATGCAGTGAACACGCCAGCAGGTGGCACTCCTGCACCAGGACAGGTCAACTCTAGTAGCCTGTCCTGCCTCACCTCCTGGGTACCAAGGCCAGGAGGGACTACTCCCAGGACAGAACAGGAATGAGAACTGGCTGCAGTTCTAAATTCAGTAAAGATGACAAAGAACGGCCTGCAGAGAATATGGTAAGGGAAAATTGAAGTCTTCAAAACCCCAGGTCAGAGAAGGGACACAGCCAGTGACCATGCACCACCCACCCCAGCCAAAGATCTGGGGGAAGATGCAGGAAAATGTGAGCACTGGGCCACCAGAGCACAGCAAAGACCACGGAGGAGGAAGCGCAAGCTAGAGGCGCTCTGTCCCTGAGTGAGGGAGGCGGTCCTTGCTGCCCCCTGCACAGCCCCCAACCCAGAGAGGGACAGCCACTTGCTCGCTGCTCGCTGCTCGGCCTGGATCCCCTCTGAGCCAGCCACAAAGTCTCATGTGTTTATACTGTGTTCTGCAAAATCAACAAGAGCTATGGAAACTGGTAAATATTTTGCCCTTCCAACGTTACCACCAGAGACTTACACCCTGGATTATTTCCCTGAAGAAAAGCTGTCTAGGCTTTCTTTTTCGCTTAAAGACATTTCATTTAATGGAACTGTTCTCCGTGTTAGATTTTTATTCTTTCTCTGCTTTGAATGGAAAAGCTGAAATCGCAGGTGGCTGATCAGATATTTGTTTTCATCCATTTAAACTACATTTTCTGCAATAAACTGAAACTGGCTCTGTTCCCTTCGTAGTTTTTGATTAATTTTACTGTCACTTGGTTCTGAAATACATTTCTAAGATTGCTTCTATGTCCAAAATATTGCACTACTTGGAAGCATTCTCTACCCAACTCAAACACATATTCCAATGTGTTGGATGGAAGGTGAGAGGAGAACTCGAGTCAGGGGGGGTGGGTGGAGACACGGAGATAAAATTCACAAGCTTCCAGCTCTCAGCACCCTGCAACCGAATGACACTCAGGGAGCTAGAAACGCTTTACAAACTTCAGCTTCCTTCTCATTGCAGAATGCCGAAGAAGATGGCAGAAACCATTTCTGCCTCCCTCTGAGAGTGCCTTGCCACCACCAGCAAATCCAGGCTGAAAGGACCACTGGGTCCTGGTACCCCATGTGAAGAGTACCTACCTTTTGAGTCCAGTGGGAGGGACTCTAGGAGTGTGCGGGTCAGGGAGAGCAATGCAAGGTTTTAATTACTCGTTTTGGAGAGTATTATGGGACGCGCAGTTACTTCATTTGGCAAGTTGAAATACAGAGGTAGAATGGGACTGGTCTTCCCTCCTAATTCATCTGCTCCACAGTGAGAGCAAATGGGGCCCACTAGGATAAAGCCCCAAAACAAAACTGGATGAATGCCTGTGCGTCCATGAACACACAGCTCAAAGTTTAGCTCGTGGTTCCAACGGGATCGAAGGCAGGGCTAGGACATTATGGGATGCCCTGGTGTCATGGGTAGGAACCCCAGCCTTATCTGAGCCTCAGTCTCCTCGCCCATTCAGTGGCACAGGTAATAATGACCCTATGGAGTTTTGGAGAGAGTGAAAGGAAATGGTTCATTTCGTGGCTAACAATGTCTGGGACAGACAGTGTTGTTACAGGAATTACTGTTTTCATCATTCTCTAGATTGGTCAGCTAGTTACCATGAGTTTTCCTAGTTGTGGTTAAATAATAGTAAGTCACCTCACCTGGTTCACTTAGTGATAAAAGTCCTCCCTGGTGATGATGGAGATGTTAGGTGTGGGGTGCAGCATCTGATCATAGAATAGAGTCTCTTTTGCTAGAAGCCAAGTCTGCTCTCCCTCTATCATGCTCTGCAGTATCCCTGTCTGAGAGGAAGGACAGAACTCCTGCACACAGCCACGTGCACGCAGACACACACTGTCCGTCTACTACCAATGTCCACGTTGTCAACTTTGACACTATGACTGCCGTTGTCGGCCAAGATGGGGGAGAGTCTGGTAAGTATTCTTTCAAAATGTACTCAATAACCTTAGAGGACTACAAGAACTGATGACTCCATGACTCCCAAAAAATCAGCCAAAGAAGACCGAGCAAAACGGCATTTTCATAGATCAAAAGAGCATACTTGGGAGTCAGACAGAGCTTTGAATACTGAGTCCAGTTCCCAACTCCGTCCCTTACAAACCACGTCCGTGGGCAAAGAAATTCTCTAAGCCTTGGTTCTCTCTTAAAGATTTTGTAAGTATTTACCAAGATGATGAAAGACATCCCAATGTGTCCTGTGGTATCCTTGTCCAAGGGAATGCTACACACACACACACACACATACATGTTCACTCACTCCCACACACATACAAGTACCATGGTCAGATAAGGTTGAGAGGCCAAAACCCTCTTAAATACTTGCACCATACATTAGCACATTAAAAGCTTTAAAGAATGCTGCAGTAAAGAAACCTGTTTAGCTAGTGTTCTTTAAACTCTCTTGACCACAGGTGATTGTTAATATCTTGCAAAACAAGCCTTCAAAAAATGTTGAGATAATGAATATATAGGGCTTAGTACAGTGCAAGGTACATAATAGATTGTAATCACAGTAGACATCACTATTAATATAAATATTCTTTTCCCATCCCCTCTGGGTTCCTATAGCCTTCTACTTACATGAATATAATGATGATAACAGTAGTAGTAATAGTAACATGTTATTAATACTTTGGTGTTTGCTTACACAGCTAATACAGGACACACCTGGGATTCGAACCAAGATGTGTCTGGTTCCAAAGCCATTGTGCCATACTGTTTCCCTTTTCTTCAGTGATCCCCTTCAGAGTTGACCCTTGCTGCCACAGTCGGAGGGGCCACTGACTGTGAACACTTCACCCTACCACCCCACGAGAGAAGCAGCCCATGGGAGCAAATGAGGAGGTGAAAGGCCAAGGCTCTTACCTGGTGCTGGACTCCATCCTCACTGATGCACTGGGTACAGGCCTCCTTGGGGACACAACTACCTTCCAGCATGACTTGGTTCTGGGGGCAGAAGCAGCCTTCCGAGGGATGGTCCCCACAGGAGCTTGAGTTGCCCTCGCAGAGCTGGGGGCAGCCACGCTCACAGTGGTTGTACACCAGGGATGGTGGGCATGACATGTCTACAGACAGAGAACAAGGTCACACTCAGCCCACACCAACCACAGAGAAACAGAGACACAGCCGTTTCAAAGTGGTTGACTACCCATTTTTATTTCCTCCGTTTTCCATAAAAGTAGACCTGGAAGTGAGGCACCTGACCACAGAATACAGACTACATTTCCCAATTTCCCTTACGGCTAAGTGTAATCACATGACTGCAGTTCTGCCCAATGAACTGTAAGCGCAGATGTAGACTCCAATAGCAGTTTCCAGGGTTCTTCTTCTTCTTTTTTTTTTTTTTAAAGGGCAGCTGTGCTTGTCCTTTGTCCCTTTTCCTTTCTTCCCCCATGCTGCCATTTGGAACCTGGGTTTGACAGCTAAAGCTCCATCTTAAACCAGGAGAAAAAAGGACACCCAAGTGAGGACAGAGCAAAAAGCTAGAATCCAGTTTGAAACCCAGAACAGCTGGAGGCACCTCCCTCTGATCACACCTGTGAGAGAGAATTTTTACTTCTCTGTTATTTGAGCCAAATTTAATCCTAATGGATGATGTATCCTTAGAAAGTTTTATGGGTCTTCTTTTTGAATACAGGTATGGTGAGTCCTTTAAAAAGACTCCTAAATTAAATAAGGAATGCACAGCTATGAAGAGTTGCCTGGAGGAAATGTACAAGATGATTGATTCACTTGTCCCACTCTGGCCCCCCTCAACCGCTTCTCACCGCACCAAGGCAAGGGGCAGGAGTGTCTAAGGATTTAGAGCACCAAGCGTTTTCCTGTAAACTCACCATGAGTAGCCAGGGGTAGACAAAGAAATGAGTAAGTAGAGAAGGACTATGGCTAACTCAGGAACGATTATTTGCCCCCTGATCTGCAGGCAGACTGAAACGGGGCACTACCAGCTAAGAGACTCAGAACAGCAGAGCTGGAATGAACCTAGGGGTTATCTCATTCTGAGAAGCAGAAAGCAAGGTCCAGAGAGAGAACAGCTGATCACCCCCTGAGCTGGGACTAGGTGCCCAAGTCCTGCAGCCACTGGTTCGAGCTGCAACTGCTCTATGACAATAAACTCTGAGACTCCAAGAGGCTTGCATATATTGGTTGCCCTCCAGAGAAAGTCAGGGATTATATCCAGTAACTGGAGGTGCCGAAGTTCAGTGTTCTTTTCATTCCAGTGCCCCTTGAGGCAGGAGGCACATCTGATTTGTTGTGGTATCCCCCACATGCTAAATGATAAATAAATGCCAACTCCAAGTTAGGGAGCTGACCTTGGGAAGGTACCTCCACCAGCAATCTCGTGGTCTTTGTAATTAAGATGCTTCTTGGTATTTCGGTGACAAAATTCCACTCACACTTCAACATCCTGCTCAGCTGTGGCTCACTCTGTGAACCTCTGCTACCCTGGGGGAATTTCAAGCAACTACTCATTCTGCACTTTGCTGATACCTATCTATGTCCAATACATTAAAGTCACATTTGTCTGAACTATAGAAACGTTTCCATTTACACAGACATTCTACACTCAAATTACTGAGACGTCTACTGTCTTATTTGATCTTAAATGGGATACTAGGTAATGGGAAAAGCAGGGATTTCGATCTTTATCACCCAGAAAGAGAAGGCCCAGAGAGGGTTGAGCAATCCCAAATCAGTTTGTCTTCACAACTTTACAGGACACCTATGGAGACTCACCACAGGAACTGGTCCTCCTCCAGTCGACACAGACCCCTTTGGTCCGACAGAGGTGGGCATACAAGGCGATGGTCTCACACACTTGCTCCTGGTGGCAACTGTCCTGCTGGCACATGGCATAAAAGGTGGCTGGAGCAAGGACCTTGTGGCACTCAGCAAACAATTCTGAGAGAAGGACCTGGCAGTGGGAGCTGCTGGAGACGGGACACGGCTCCCAGGAGATCGGCTGGCATGTCTTCCCTGGCTGCTGCAAGGTCCATTCCTGGACAAGCGCTCTCCAGTCCGTGGTGACTGTGCCATCCCTGAGCACGAAGTCATTGGCTCCGTTCTCATCACAGATCCCTAGACGGATAGAAAAGCAAGTTTGGTAGCCCTGGGTGCCCATGTATTGATGCTGGAGACCTGGTCAGTCTCCATGTTCACCAGCATCTGAACCTTACAATCAACTGGACCCAGAAATACAAGCAGCCAAGAGACCTGAGATCAGAACAAAGGAGAATGTTCTCACCACAGAGACCATACGTCTTTGAAGCAAAGGTCTTGGGGCTCAGCTGCAGCTGGAATTCGTTGTTTCGTGGAGTGAACATGAAGATATGGCCAAGATGGTTGAATCTGATCTCATACATGATGGTGCCATAGACATTGACTTCCATATCCCCACCCACGTATGGGACGGACACCAGTCTCCCATTCACTGTCAGCTGTCCAAAGAAGGAAGTGACTTATCAGTAATCATAGCAGTAAGGAATCCTAGAATTTCACTCTTAGCTTCTTCCCGAGGCTCCTGACACTCCTTACGCTTCTGCCACCCTCAACTCCAATGTCATCCACAAACTCTGATATTTGCCAGTAACTCTTCTAAGATAAAAGGGCTTTGCACAGCTTAGCAGAACAGATTATCAGAATCCTATACAGATGGCCACGCTCCTGGAACCTGAAAGCCCAGGGGATAAAAGCCAGCCTTGAGTCTGTATGCATTCAACAGGGAAGGATGACCCCTCCCAGACAGGCTGAGAAAGTTGCCTTTTGCCAACTCAGGGACAGTGTCTCCAGGAGCATCTCACGGAACTATGGTAAGTCCATATATGTATGTATGTATGTATGTATGTATGTATGTATGTGTTTTGGGTCACTAGCGCTTTGGAGGCCCCACTATACATCAAACATATTTTCTTAAAAGGCAGTCATGTGCCACAAGGAACATAATTTTTCAAATTTTCAACAAATATCAACAAAACATAAATTTTCAAAAATTTCAACAAATTTTTAAAATTTTGGAAGCCTTTTTTTTTTTTTAATTTTTAAATCTGGGGCTGTGACTGGTTCATTTAGTAAAGACCTGGCTACGATTGTTCAATAATTAGCGTGTATATTCAGGAATTCTTACAGAATGAGAGGAGCTAACCTACCAGTTGTTTTCATCTCATGAAATACGATTTCTAAATGAACAAATAAATAAGTTCGCATCATATAACCTTTTGTGCATATTTAGTCAAACATTTATTTTTACCAGTTTTTCAGTTTTTTTTTTGAATTCTGGAGCCATACATTTTATTTAGGCCCTAAATATTTTCAAAGGCCCTAACTGGGGCTCAAAATATTCTCCTTCGGGAAGCTCACAGGCCCTAGGCGTGGGGCTCATAGTGCCTGCTGGGTAAACAGCAAACCCCAATCTTCTACCAGCAACCGGAAACCAGCTCCGTTCTTGTGATTTAAAGCTACCTAAAATTGATCCTTCCTTCCACATCTGGACCAGAACAACGTGAAAATGTGCCACCAGGGAGATGGGAATGAGCCCCTCCTAAGAAAGGGGTGCTCTACTAGGGAGGCAGAAGGTGGAGTCCCTAAAAGACACACCAGCTAAAACCAACCACCAGCAGAGGCTTCTTCGAGGTTCTGCTGCTGCCTTGCATGGGACCCAGAGAAAGCACCTCTCACCTGCATATCACTGTGGAGCTCAACCGAGAGGCCGTTGTGCTTCACCTCAATGGATTTCATGCAGGTCTGCCTCACCCCAAGGCTGCAGTCCCCATTATGCAGAATCACCTCGAGGTCCTGCTCTTTGTTTTGAAACAAGACGTACGAACAGCTGCCAGTCAGCTTGAAATTCTGCCCATCAAAGGTCACAATGTGCCGGGTAGAGCTGCCCATGCACACACCTGGACAGGAGAGCAAAGGATGGGTGTGACATTCCCCCAAACTCCCGTACGTGCGAAGAGGCAGAGGCAGGTGTTACCAAGCTGCACACAGTTAACAGAGCTGAGAGCTGAATGGCCCCTTGAGGTCCTGCAGTCTAACTTCCTCCTTTTTACGGAATACGAAAACAATTCTAAGAGAGTGTCTTAGGTAAGTAATCCTTGGCCCGTAAATATTTTTCTAGAAAATATTTAGAAGGACAAGTATCACATTAAAAAAAAAAATGGAAAATTATAGAACCATACTTCCAAAAAACTTCAGCATGCGAAATGAATGATCTCCTCTACAGGGATGCCTTGGCCCAGGAAACAAAGTTAAGTTTCAGAGTTGTTAGGACTTGTTGAAATCATGAGGAGCTAAGTGTATCATGAGCTTATGAGCTCATTGTAAAGAAAGTTCACCTAAAGACACATGTGTCCTCTTGGCTGCCAAGTTTCTAACGGTACAAGAGGCCATGTTGACTTGATCCTTTAAGAGATCACACAAGAGGAAAATTTCTGAAGCCAAAACAAATGATTGGGTCTCAGCATTCCCTCATTTGCCACTCATTCATTCACATGGTCAGCAAATTCTCAAGGTTCCTATTAAAACACCACCTGGGAATACCAGTCATCTTGCATCTGCCTAAGACCATTCCATAAAAATGCCCCCAGGGAAGGCACCACCACCATGCGTGATTTGAAAGTTAATCTTGGGCCAAAATGAAGCTGGAGAACCATGGCCACAGCTATGGTGGTGGTTAAATAAAAGCCCAAGAAGTGAGAGGCAGACTCAGGGGGTCAGCGAGAAGACGCTCATGTCCTTCACTCACACAAGGTCTAGGCAACCTCCACCTGCACGAGTGGCCTACAAGTCAAGCAGCATGGCCACCAACAAAGGAAAGGGCTGGATGCACCAGCTGTCAGAGCTGAGTCGCCTGCCAGGAGCTCTTCCACTCAAAATCTCCTGCGTCCTGAAGCAGATGGTCCCTTCCAAGCGGCAGTACCGAACGCAATTGGGCCCCCGACACCCACGCTGCAAGTGGCCCCAAGACTCCAGCTGTGAAGAACGTCCAGCCTTAAGGAGATCAGCCCCAGCTCCATCAGGATGTAACAAGTGACAGGCAAAGAAATAGTGTTAGCTCCCGTGCGGTAAGTCAGTGAGAGTGGCTCTGCCCACCGTCACATGAAATGTTACAGACAAGTGGGTACTTGCGAGCCAGAGAAACCCAGGATTGAATTCAGCTCCCACCCCGTGACTGTACTGTGATCTGGGATAAATTACTCCACTTCTGTGATCCCCTCCTGTCCCCGCTGCGCTGCGGTCTTTGAGCTCATAGAGAGGATTTCCGGGCTATGTTTTTAAGCAAAAAAAGGCGAAGCTCATTTGTGAAGAAGGATAAACCTGGCATGAATGAGATTGGTGGCTGTGCAAACGTAGGTGGAAGGAAGTGAGCAGAAAGGACATAGGAAAGGGAGCAGTGGGGTGACATCTGAGTTAACCTCTCTGTACATTCTCACATTTGGACCCACGTTAGTAATTTACGTACTGAAAACAAACAAATGAATAAAATCAGCAAGGACGGGGATGAGGGAAACCCAAAACAGAAAAAACGGAAGCAAATTAAACTCATGATCATGAATAACATAACTGTAGGGAGCTGTAGGGAGGGGAGAAACTCACCTAAATAACTCTGGGGGGAAACGGACTATGTACTCAAAGACAAAAGACAAAAAGAATTGTGTGTGAATATCGGACGCTAGTAGGTAGATTTGTTTTCTACCTGGGCATTGGTTAGCAATTCTGCAACTAGTGTATTCTGGGATTAAGCCAACATAGAAATATATTTTGGATAATGAGAGCCAGGCCCTTCACTGTGTGAGAGAGGGAGCTGGGGATGTCAAAAGGACATGAGTCCCAACAGAAAGTACTCCCAGTAGCCAAATCTAGGACCAGCTGATGAAGAAAATAAACAATGCAAGGAATTTATCCTACCCCCTAAAATAAAGTAAGAACCAATGAGTCCATATGGACAAATAGTTAATTGAATTAATAAATGACAGAAGGAAAAGTTCTTCTTTTCAGTAGAATTCCAACTAGTAAATGTGTGGAAGGAATGATGGAAATCAACAAAGAGCATGGAGGACAAGGGGAGATGGAGAGGAGAAGGGAGTTGAGGAAAATTGGAAGGAGAGGTGAACCATGAGAGACTATAGACTCTGAAAAACAATCTGAGGGTTTTGAAGGGGCAGGGGGTGGGAGGTTGGGGGAACCAGGTGGTGGGTATTGGGGAGGGCACGGATTGCATGGAGCACTGGGTGTGGTGCAAAAACAATGCATACTGTTATGCTGAAAATAAATTTAAAAAAATTTTTAAAAAGATTGATTAAAAAAAATTCCTATTTGGCAAATACTACAAAAAAAATTGTGTCAGGTAGGGATCACCTATGCATAGTACACTCAGTGGGTGAAAGCATAGTTCCACAATTCCAAAATGTCTCTGTATATGATCATTAGTAATTGCAAGGAGGAAAACAGTTACTTTACAGTGGAAAATCTGGCAAATACCACCTAAACCAAGCGATCAAACTTAACATCACCTGTAACAAGGCAAATTGATACCATGTGCCTCCTCTTGATAAACCAAAAAAGACACAATACGTCTTCTGGGGTATTCTTGACAACATGTATAACCTGGCTCTAACTCAGATTGAGGGACATTCTTCAAAATTACTAGCCAGAACTTCTCAAAAAAGGTTAAGGTCATAAATATCAAAGAAATACTAAGGATCTGCTACAGATTTAAGGAGATATGACAACCTAATGCCATGTGACTCTGGGTTGAATCCTGCAACTAAACAAAGGACATCAGTGGGACAACTGACAAAAACTAAGACTTTTATGGATGTATTTTACAGAGGTTAATTCCTAACCGTGATCATTACCCTGTGACTATGTATGATACTACAATCTGGGTAAGGATATATAGAAATTCTTTGTCCCGTTTGTGCAAACTTTTTTTTTTTTTATAAATCTGAAATTATTCAAAATAAAAAGTTTTAAATGTGTCTATTTTAAATGGCTTCAATTTAAATTTTTTAATCCCTAAAAAAAGGAGCCTAAATCAAGTTTTACCACTACTGACAAAAGAGAACATAAAGAATTAAAACAAAAAAAAAGTCAAGGGTTTAAAAGGAGTCCAGAGGGGTACTGAGGGACTGAATTTAAGAAATTTGTTTGCACAAAGCTCCTATTGTGTTGTGAGCCTCACACCTCCAGGTGCCCCACTAGGGACAAACGGGATACTTGAGCCTTATGAAAAGGACTTTCAAGAGGCCCCTCCCAGAGATGGGTTTGCATCCCACAAGCAGGACATGCCCCTGTTCTGGGGGCAGGCAGCCCAAACTGGGATTAGGGAGCTGTTTTAACTCTAATTCAAGTTTAAGGTTCTGGTTCTTAAACGGGAGAGGGCACCTAATTACCAAATTGAGAGTTTGTTTTATAACATAAAGGAACTATAGAACTGTTTACGAACAAACAGAAATGACATGAGGTCTGGTAGCATTCTGAACCAGTCCCAGGAGATCATTTCACCCACTAAATAAATTGTCAAGGGATGGTGGGGTATAACATACAGTTTTGCTTTTATCCCACTGGTTGTGTCTGTTCAACACAGTAATTACACTGAGTGGGTACCGCCAAACGCAACCATTTCTCCCAACCACGAGGCAGAGCACTAACCCATCGCCGTGGATGAATGTCCTCCATGGGTCTGCCTGTCCTCCTCTTACACCAGGCCACTGTGATGATGTACCACAGCACCCAGCTCCCATACAGCTCTAGGTGTGAGCAGAGAGTTTTCTGGGGGCATCACTCTCACTGCTATACTTCTCCAGCAAAGACTCGTAAAGGCTGACTTGCAAATAGCCGGGCTGAGCACTGACCTCAGAAAATCAGTTCTTCCTTCTGGTTATGCCTGATCCGGGGAAGTGCTTTTCAAAGATACAGAAGGAGAACAGTGATCCCTGGGACTGAATGAAAACACGTCCAAGGACACAAGGGGGAGGGAACACGGGTGAAGGGCACACGCTGCATGTAGAGAGGAGGGAAAGCACTTCTGGCCTACATTTCTGCACAGCCATGCTAAAAGCACGGCCCTTATAATACCATCCAGGCTGGTGAAGCAAGGGACTTACAGGGGCAGGTCCAGCGGCAGCCACAGGTCTCCTCCACCCTGAGAGGGGGCTGGCCGTTGGGGCATGAGGGCCTCGGCCCCCGGTCACAGTTGACCCGATGACTCTTCAGCAAGGTCTGGCCATCTGGCAGGCAAGTCACTGTGTGGCACTGGTCTGGCAAAGTCCAGACATCCCCAGGCTGCAGAAGAGAGAAGCAGATTCAGGAAGGCATAGGCTGAAACAGTCCAGCCCTAAGCCCATCAACTGGGCAACTGACTCTCTCTGAGGACACAGAGACTAGGACGTGGACATGGGCCCAAGCAGCAAGGATGCAGAGCACAAGATTTAAAGGTGGAAACCACCCCCCCCCCAAACAAGCAGGACATAATGGTAAGAGGGAGAATGGAACGAAGACAGAAAGAGGAACAAGCGGAAAAAAGCACCCCAAATACTCATTCCCAACCTTTCTTTCAGTCAGCTGAAAAGAACTCACCCTCTTCTCATTCCCGTCCTCATCCACGCAAACTCTAACGAACCCTGAAACAGACACAAATAAGATCTGAATTTCCACCCATTATGCAGAAGTTCCAAGCCATTCACGATATCTGCTCATCCTGGGCTCGTCCATGAAGTGGACTTCACTCTGCAAAGGATTTAGTGGGTTTAACCATGGGATGCTGGTCCACCAGCTGGCCCTGCACTTTTTCTCCTACATGCTTTGTGGTTCTTAATAATTATGGTGCTAACAATATCAAGAACACAGAAATCCCTACAGTGCATGAAGCTTCTCAGGGTCAGTATCTCCTTTTCACATTTCATATGTAGATCAGGGCCTAGCGAGGGAAGAAGGGAGGAAATGAGGTAAGATCCTCCCAAATCTGAAAGAAATCTTTAAGAGTCCTGCTAGGAGAGGTATCTTCCAGCAGGGAAGGGCAATAACTCTGTAGTCGGTATGGACTCACAGCTAGCTACTTTAGGAAAATAAAAACAGGCAAAAAAAAAAAAAAAAAAATCACATATGGAAAAAAAAAATCTAACTAAGTCAGTATAAACTATGGTATTTTGATATTAGATTTTACGTCGCTCTTTCCCTAAGGCCCTGTATACGCATGCTGGGGGTGAATGTGGGAGTGGGGAAGAAGACCATGGTCTGTGGGGTGCCAGGTGTCCGTGCTTTTGTCTTACACTTCTTTGTCTAAGGTCACTCTGCACTAGTAAGCACGGGCTGTTTCTGCTAAAGTCTTGATGGACACTTAGGATGGGAGGAGGGTTATACCCAGAGAACTTTCTGATAGCCCCTTGGGCGTTTGTCGTATGAACTTTCGACGAGCAGGGACTTAAAGGTCCTGGTCTATGTAACAGTCTTCATCAAGGCCAGAGCCTGCCTGGCCAACCTCAGGTCTTTAGAATGGGTTTTGTTTTTGTGTTACGAGGGGGTAAGAAAGGCACGAGGAGACTCACCAGAGCACAGCTTGTGGAAGAAGGAATTTCCCAGGGTGGCCATGGTGGAAAGGTCTTCGATTCGCTGTAGCCTCAGCACATTGGAGCCAGCGTTTGGGCCTGCCAGCCTCCTCAGCTGGGCCTCATCGTAACGATCCCCAATTCCAATGGGAAACACAGTCACTCCTGGGGTTAGCAGAGGAATGAGAAAGGGTCTGTGTCAATCTGCTTTGGTCAGCTGGGACCCAAATGGATGGCTGTACCCAACATCTGTACAGAGCCTTGTGTTTTCCAGACGGGTCACATAAACCGACCCTGGGAACAAGTCATTCAGTCAGTCAACCAACATTAACGACACCACTCTGTCAGGCATGATTCTAAGCAATGGGGACACAGTGAGCTGAGCAGATGAAGTCCCTGTCTTTATGGACCTCACACTGGGCAGAGACAGACGCCAAACCCAAAAATAAGTAAGTACCCCGTGTTTCAGATACGTACGAGTGCTTAGGAGAAAAACAAAATGGGATATGAGGATGGGAGTGCCGGGGGTAGGAGTGGGAATTACTGTTTCTCGCAAGGTGGCTGGAGAAGCATTTGGTGAAGAGACTGGGGACCTGAAGCAAGGACTGAAGGAGCCTCAAGGATATCCCAAGCAGAGGGAACAGTGAGCGCAAGGGCCGGAGCAGTAGTATGAGTGCACGTTCCGGGGTGGTGGGAGCAGAGCGAGTAAGAGAGGGGGTGGGGCACAGACCATGCAAAGCTTCATACGACACATAAGGACGTAACATGTTCTCTGAATGAAATGAGAAGCCAGCCAAGACTATGGACCTGAGGAGTGACATGGGCTGACCAAGTTTTTTCAAGATTTGTTTATTTTAGAAGGGGGAGGGGCAGGAGAGGGAGAGAGAGAATCTCAAGGAGACTCTGCATGGAGCATGGCGCCAGACATGGGGCTCAATCCCACAACCCTGAGATCATGACCTGTGCCGAAATCAAAAGTCGGGCCCTTAACCGACTGAGCCACCCAAGCGCCCCTGGGCTGACCCATTTTAAAAGGGTCGCCATAGCTGCTATGTTGATGATGAACTACAGGGGGGGCAAGGGTGGCAGCTGGGGTTCCATCAGAAAGCTCTTACAACAGTCCAGGTGGAAGGCAGAGGTGGCAGTGGTGGGCGTGGTATGGCAGGGTGGGATTCTCAATCTATTCTGAAGGCAGAGCTGTAGTTTGTAAATGGATCGGACAGGGGTCTCAGAGAGAAGGAGGAATCACAAATGCTGAGGTTTTGGTCTGAGTAGCTGAAGGACAGAGCTGCCATTGTCTAAGATGGGAAAACCTGTGGAAGGAGATTCAGATGTGAATTTGGTTTATGATGAGTTTCTCTTTAGAACATCAAGGGGGAGTTGAGGCAAGAGATCCAGACGGGAGACAGGAATATTGAGGTCAGCGGTGTATGAATGGCTTTGGACCCATGACACTGAATGAGACCAGCCAGGGCGTGAGTGTAAGAAGAGACGTGAAAACGTCACAGGCCTGAGCCCAGAGTATGTACATGTCCATTGACCGAAGAGAAACTGAGGCTCTGAACAGTTAAATGACTTTCCCTAGAGCACGTCTTTTTCTCCCAGACTCCAACTGCTTCCCTTCCAGACAAAAGTCTTTCTTGGGATTCATGATACTAGAGAAGTGATGTCTCTATCCTGAAATTCCCCAATTCAGTTCTCCAGAAAGTTCTAGGTATTTGCAGTTGGTATAAGGTTAGAGCTGATTTTCTACCAGCAACTTTTCCGTTCTTATCAGCTCATTGTATCACCCAAATGTATATCCTTTTCCTTTTAGAGTTCTTTTCCCTAAAATAATCAATTTCATAAACTCCCCTTCATTCGTTCAACAAACATTAGATGGCCTCCTATTTTGCGCATCGTGCACAGATACAGGAAAATAAGCAGCTGTTGCCTGGGCCTTCCAAGACCCCCAGGTTCGGTGAGAAACAGCTATGCAACCAGCAAACACAGTGTGACTTGCTCCTGCTAGTTGTTCAGATGAGGCACAGAAAAGGGAGTGAAGAACTCTCTTAGGAAGACATCAGAGCAAAGACAACTCCAGAGCAGGGTTTTGAAGGATGAACAGGTCTCCAGGTGGCCACGCGAGGACTTAACATGATTCCACTCACCCGGGCCTCATGCCACCTGCCCCGGTTCATGTTCCATAGTCACTCACAGCACAGGTTCGCATGGGGCACCAAGGCTGGGTCATGCCCACACCTGTCCCTTTCCTGAAGCTGTACCCTTTCTCTTATCCAATCAGCACCCCACCCATGCCTGTTAGGGTTGATGGTTCCCACGGCCCCATAATGAGTCACTCTGGCCTCAGACATGGTGAGAGTGGGGACAGAGCAAGGACGCCACCTCAGAAAGGAAGGGTGTGGCAGTCTGACCCAGCCCTGGACGCACAGGGAAAATGTGGAGAAATTACAGGTCACAGCAGAAAGCATAAAGATCAATGAAGGACAGATGCATATTTATTACTGTCGGGTTTCCAAGTAACACGGGAATTGGGCCACTTCCTGCTGTTTGAAACCAGGCCACGGGTGGCTCTGTAGCACTCATAACCATCCAGGCCACCTGGAAGTACCCCCACCCCCGGGCCCACTCTTGGTGCTCTAGGGGTTCAAGAGAGTCTCAGCATCGAACACCAAACACTTACGGTTGGAAGTGGCGGCGTCGGCTGCAGCCTCCACCGAATCTGCGGAGACATCGGTGACAACGATGACCACCGCCTTCGAGGCTCCGGGCCGGGCACCATGCACTTCAGAGGTGATGTACCGCACAGCATAGTCCAAAGCGCCCCCTGCCAGTGGAAAACAGACCACGCCAAGTCAGTCCCGACTGCAGGAACCTCAGGCAGCCCGTCTCATGGCAGATCCTTAGGTGGTCAGAACGGAACGATTCAGAGGCAGGGAAACACACGCGGAGATCCGGAAGAGCAGCAAGGCCTGCGCGCTTTCCCGGAAAGGAAACTAGCCCAACGAGCCAAGCGACCGGCCAAGGTCACTCAGTCCCAGATGCCAGGAGTTAAGACCGGATGGAGTTCCTGGCCACCGTGGCAGATTACCGATGTGGCTGAGGCCTCCTTCCCGCTGCATGAGGTCCACGTGGCTCAGGAGATGGGCTTTCTCGTAGGCTACGTTCCACGGCACAGCGGCAGTGGTGGTGCTCCCGTACTGCAGCACTGAGACCTGCGTGAGCTGGGGCCCTGGCAGGAAAGACAACGTGGGAATCACACTCTGGATCGGGTGGGGACCCCCAGGATGCACCACCCGGGGCATCACTCACCTATATTAGCTCTGGAAATGAAAGCCTTGGCGAAACTCTTCATCTCCTCGAAGTAAGAAGCAGGAAAGCTGGAGGAGCCATCCAGGAGGAGGGCCACGTCCAGCGGCTGGCTGCAGTCTGCCAAGAGAGCAGAGGGGGAGTACACAGGGGCCAACAGGGGGGCTGGCATCAGGCCCCCCATGGCACCCAGCACATCCAAGGGTGAGCAGGATGCTGCCGGCCGCGCGGCACCACGAAGGGGAGGTTGTCTCTGTTGGTCCCGCACAGTGGGAACACGGGCCGGGGAGGAGTGAGAGGGGCCCATGAGTGCCCCAGGTCTGGACACATTGGAAAGACTCCAAGTCCACCCAAAGGCAGTTTATATACCTAGAGATGAAAGCGAGAGACATCGGCTCCCTCGGTAACTGGAGGCTGCAACTCTTCTAGAACTGAGCAAAATACCAGAGCGGCACAGCAGGGAGATGGGTGGCTAAAGGAGACGGAGTGGCCGCCGAGGGCTGGGGGATGGACTTGTGTGCTCTCGGGAGATTAAAAGCACCCTTATATGATGAACACTGAGAAATGTCTAGAATTGTTGAATCACTATGTGGTACACTTGAAACTAATATAATACTGTGTGTTAATGACACTTCAATTAGCAAAAAACAATAAAGCTCTTTGGGGGGGAAAAAAGAAGTTAATGATTCTGGGATAGTCTCAAACACCCCAAAGAATGTCTTGAACGCTCCTATGGTCAAGAACTGGGCCCCAAGTAGACATTAGCATCAGTTAAGAAGGCAGTCACATAGCTCTGGTGGTAATCAGGTTTTGAGTCCTTGGCTATGTGCTGGGTACCGTTCTAAGCATTTTACAAGCACTGTTGTTATCTCCATTTTACACATGAACAGAGTACTACACAGAGGTGCTCGCTCAAAGCTAACCCAAAATTATTACCAACAATAAGTTGTTCCAAATTAGCCAGCTGGTAAGTGGCAAGAGTTGAATTTCAAACTAAGGGCTCCAGAATTTGAAGCTCAAACCTGTCACCTAACTTCCTAGTCTTGCCCCAAAGAACATCAGCTACTAGGAGTGCTTTTATCCACCCCACGTGGTCAAAGCTGAGAGTCACCCCATGTAACAGTTTACCTCCAAAGCAAGGAGTGGGCTGGGTGGGGATGAGGCTGCGTGATAAAGCAAGACTTGTATTTTTCACTCTGTATCCTTGACATTGTTTACATTGTAACAACAGCCTCGTGTAACCTTTGAATTTACAAGCACACTCAGTAAGAAAAGATGTCCCTCCACCCCCACAAAAGGATCTCGGATGCATCCCCCTGGCTGGGAGGTGAGGAAACAAGGCACTCTACAGGCCAGGGTTTGACTGAAGGCACAGAGCAGGGAAGCAGGGTCAGAACCCAAGAACTGCAGCTCCGCCCGCCCTCCGCAGCCCTCGCATAGGGCAAGGTGCCCGCCTACCTGGGCTGGGGATGGGGATAGGGGGCTGCGGCCCCTCTCCGGAGCAGCACTTCTGCAGCACCAAATCAGGGGCCTCTCGGGGGAGCCTCTCAAAGTCCTGGATGAGGATGGGGGCACTGGGCCAGCTAATCCTTTCCAGCTCCTGTGGGTCGGCATGAGGACCCACTCCGATGGGCACCACCTGGATGTCTCCAGGCATCCGCTTGATCTCATCAGAGGCAGGGTTTCCCGTGACCATGTAGACCAGGTTAGGGACCTGCTCCCGGTCCCCCTGGCTGACGGAGAAGCTGTGCTCAGACAGGTACTGCAGGGCCAGCCCAGTGTTGGTCCTGTTGCCGCCCCGGAATCGGATCTCCCGCACGTGCTGCAGGACCTCACCCTTGGACTGGGCCTCGCTGAAGGTGTACTCCACGGCCACGGCGTAGGAGTACTGCAGCACCGTGACATGGACGCCATCCTGGCTCACGTCCATCCGCTGGATCACCTCCTCCATGAAGTCCCTGCTCTTGTTGAAGTTGGCCTCTCCAATTTTGTCTGAGCCTTCCAGGATGAACACCACATCCAGAACCATGGAGTTCCTTCTGGGTCCCGACGATGGGACCCCCAAAATCTCCGGACCCAGAGTGACCGGCAACACAGGGGGCTGCTGGGTAAGGTGGGGTGCTTCGGGGGCCAGGTCACACAGGTAGCTGATAATCTCATCCCTCCGCTGCTCCAGCTCATCCACACCGCTGAGCACAAAGGCCTTGTTCTCCGGGGCCTGCTTCTCGATGTTGTGGATCTGCTTGAGGTTGACGTGGGGCCCGATGCCCACGGGGATCACGATGACTTTCTTCTTCTTCAGGCCCTGCACGTAGCGGACCAGATTGCGGGCCAGCTTCGGAGGCTGCTGGCTGGCCGTGAGGAGCAGAGCGATGCGGGATGCTTCAGGACGGTCGATCTTGCCGAAGATCTGGAACAGCGTGTACTTGAGGACCTCACTGGTGGAGGCCACCTCGCTGCCCACGTACCTCACTTGGCTGGCGATGCGCCGCAGCTCTGAGGGCCGCTTCCGGTCCTGGAGCTCGATGTAGGCATGGGAGCCGTCGTGGTACTCTACCACGGCCACGCGGATGCGCTTCTGGGAGATGTGCAGACGCTCCATCATGCCCACCACAAAGACCTTCAGCACTTGGAACTCGCCCTCAGACAGCTTAGAGGAGCCGTCTAGCAGGAAAACCAGGTCCAGAAGCCGGCTGCAGTAGAAGTCGTGGAGGGGCGGCTCGGGGGTGTCCTCCACGTACGGAGTGGGAGAGCTGACGGGGCCTTCCGTGGGGGGCACCATGAGGCCTCCAGGCTCCCTGCAGGCCTCACAGGTGAGGCTGACGCCCTCGCAATGACTGCGGTGGAGAGAGAAGACCAGATAAGGCTCAGGGAGAACCTCTGGGCACTTCTCAACCTTATCTAGAACCCTTTCAAGCCTTCCCGTAGAACAACCCGCCTGGCCTACCTGAGCTGAGCTCCCATGGACCACTCCCCACCCAAGTAACCCAACATTTTTTAACAAAGGTCCCCAAACAGCACCTGTGCACATACGGCAAAGGCCTCCATTTATTCTAGAAGCCGAAGCTCTAACCCCTTGTAGCACCCGAGAAAGAACCCTTCTTGCTTCTAGGCCATCCTCGCAGCCATCCAAAGTCAATGTCTTCTCAACCTACACCTCTAGCAGGATAAATATTTAATCGTAATCCGAACTCTCTTGCAAGGGTCTCCAAAAACAAATACCGCTCTAAAATGTTGATGCTGGCCAGGGCATGTGAATGTCCTGTTGAAGATAAATGCTTTATGGTATTTATTGTACCAGAATTTAAGCTGAATTAATTTCGTACCATGTTTAATACATTGTACCTTAAGAAAAACAGGAGAAAGTAGAGTGAAAACATTTTCAGAAGATGAACAAAGATTCAAAATCCCAACTTTATCCCAGAATAAAGATGGAAATTGTATTCAGGAAGGTCTAGATATTAGGGGGAAAGACAGTGGCTCATTCTTTCGTTCATCCAACAACCACATGGTGAGCACCTGTCATGTGCCAGGGAGCACCTAGGCCCTGCACCCAGCCCCAAGCACGTACCCCAAGCCTGTGGCAGAGCCTTTGCCCTCACATAAATTCCGGCACTACCAGGCCAAGTTTCCAGTCCCTTCTGGTCACTCCTCACCAATGTCCTAGAAATGGCAAAGTATGCCAGACCATGGGTGAAAACCAAGTTGCCCTATGAAAGAGACCCACAGACCCAGAGAGACCTTCTCCTACTTGTACACTCTGCCTTCGAAGCAACTTGCCTTCAGCACCCACAGTAAAGTTGAGAGGCCGCAGTGCCCTGAGCCCTGAGAAGGGTCCCCGTGGCTTGCCTCCCAGGCGATGTCCCCAGCCTGCTTTGGAATTACTATCCACAGCTGTATGAAGCCAAAGTCTGCTCCCTGGTACCTGCCTCCCCTCAGGCCAGCAGGAGGAGGTTGGGAGAGGGCTCTAAGCTCTCATGCCTGTGTGGCTCAGAACCCCAAGCCAGTGTTGGGTTCACCCCCTTCTTTATTCCTTACAGCCTCTGTTTCAACATGGGGAAGGTAGGCCGGCAGGATCTTACCAGGAAGTTAATTCCTACTTCCCTGTGGCCCACACGATTTATTGCTTCAATCTCTGGTTAACAATGCGTGAGTGACAGACTTTCTAGTTTCCTGTGTCTGCTAGAAAATTTACCCCAGGCAGTGTTCCCCCTTGTTTGTACAGATGGCAGTGGTGGGGTCTGATTCTGGCAGCTGTGGCCACAGCCCTTCCCCAGAAAATTTAAGTTCTCGAGTTCAAGTTCCCATAAGGCTCCATCAGTGTCAGGGTGTGGTATTAAACACCTCGAGGTCTGAATACATGTTCCCAACTTGGGAGCAGAGCTCCAGAAAGCTCAGAGCCCGCCCTAAGGACTTCTTCTCACTTCCCCAAAGGCCAGTGCTCAGAGGCAATCCGAGTGGGAGCCTGGGGTGCCATGATGAGTGTCTTCCCTCCCAAACACGAAAGCCCCATCCGGGGACCTCGGCTGTGGCCCCAAGGGGTCTATATCACACGGAGCGGTTGGGGCTCTGAGTAAAAAAAAATTTGACTCCCAGAGGCACCTGTGTCTGGGCTAGATGTGACCTCCAGAGCAATAAGAGACCACCTTCTTTCTTAAGTGAGAAGAGGCCAAAAACCCCAGCCCCTTAAGAGGTGTTTTCTTGGAAAGCAATGGGGTCTGTCCTTAAAGAAAGAGAAGCAGACTCTAGAAACAAAATAAACTCAGCAGTCAACGTCTCAATTCACATAGCCCAGTTCGTCCCCACACAACTGCCTCTGAGCAGGACCCAGAGAAGACAGTAAGACTCTTTCCTTCCAACACCAGGGGGTCTGTGTTACCAAATCTGGCAGTGCTCAGGGTCATCGGGGTTCAAGGTGATCTTCTTTCCCGGGGCCAAGCGACGACCAGCCACCTCACACACAGGACAGTCTTCAGGGTCGATGCAGGTCTGCAAAAGCTCATCTAGGATTTTCCCTGCGTGACACATCCCTTGTTAGCAGCTAAAACTCTCACCTTTCACACAAGGAAGACTCGGTTTTAACTACAGGGACCGGTCCCGGAGGCTAGCTCTGCCTTCCTCCCTCAAGGGGCCTCTCACCTCCGAGGGAGGAACTTTCCTTCTTTGCGCCTTGATTCATCTCTCTGCCAGACCAGGAAGGGATATTCCTTCAACCTCCCTCACCACACCCAAGACTCAAGACAAATGAAATCTTCTCTCCAAGGGTCATTTCATGCCAGCAAAGAATATAGCTAATTACTCCACATCTGTGCTACCCCCTAAGGTAGCTGCCACAGGCCACTAGTTAAATTAAAATGTGAGCTGACACTAAACAAAACTGAAAATTCAATTTTTCAGACACAGCAGCCACACTGCAGCAGAGCTTTCCCATCCTTGCAGAACATTCTATCAGAACATGCTCTCAGTGAAAACCCCATGAATAGGGGTGCACAAGCCCCGTGCAGGAGCTCAGCCTGACAAAACCATGGCTGGCCTGGCTTGGATGAAAGGGCACCTAGAAGCAGAGCCCAGGGTGGCAGGGACAGGGACAGGGCAGCGCTGGGCGAGGCGGAGGAGGAGTCCCGGGGGGAAGCACCCTTCCTGACAGCCCAGCCCAGCCTTCCCGCTAGTCCCAACCACGGAGCAGGTGCCTTACCTGGAGGGCAGTGTGCATGGCAGCCTTCGACACACTGCACGGGGCATGCCAGTGGCTCGGGGTGCTGGCACGTGATGGGACAGGCAGGGGCACAGCTGTTATAACGCCACTCGCACTCATACCCATTCTCGTGGAGGTTCCTCTCCTCACAGTTCTGGGCTGTGGAAACAGAACACGACCAGTCTGTGCAACCCGAGAAGCCAAGCCTGCACCCAAGTCCCCCAAAGAGACAGTGGCGAGACCCATGGGGGCCATGGTCCTGAGGGAGGTGATGGTGGTGGTGGGGGGAACTAAGCAGCCAGGGCAGTCACCAATATTTGAGGCTGTCGATGTTTTAAGCACCTAATCAGGGGTGCCTGGGTGGCTCAGTTGGTTAAGCATCTGCTTTGGGATAAAATAATGCCCCAGGGTCCTGGGATTGAGTCCCACATTGGGCTCCCTGCTCAGTGGGGAGTCTGCTTCTCCTTCTCCCTCCTTGCCCCTGCTTGTGCTCGCTCTCCTTCTCTCAAATAAATAAATTCTTTAAAAAGAATTAAATTAAAGAATCTTTTAAAAGATAAATAAAGCACCCAACCAGGAACCAAACGTTCTCAATCAGTTTTCCATATAAAAACCATCAGTCGCCCACACCCGAGGAGAACTCTACAGAAATGTGTGTGTTGCTTGCTCACATTGGCATCTAATTAAAAGATACTGAATGTATCTTCATCGCTGCTCCATCTTCTCTCTCTTCTGGAATTTCTCTAGATATTAATGTCTTCAGTCGCTGTCCCCTGTCCCTCCTCACTCACTCGATGTGCTAACTCCCTTCAGCCCTCGGCCATCGGTCCCCATACGGGAGCTCTGTCTTCTCTCCCACGAAGGAGTCCTCCCGCACCCCCCTTTGAGGTCTAGACTCATGAGGGGGGAGGGTGGGTGTCCGAGACCATAAGGGACATCAGGACTCACGACACAATGTGGCTGTCCTCCAGGCCACCACCTTGCCGTGCTGGGCACACACATGGGCGTAGGCAGCAATGGTGTCACAGAAGCAGGCGCAGTCCCCAATGGACTCGCAGGAACAGGAGTCATAGATGCAAACATCCAGGTATGGCTCAGGGTCCACCTGCAAGGGAACCTTGGGGTGGGCCTCGGCCTGGGCAGAACTTAGGAACTCGGGCTCTTGGTCTGGGAGAGAATGTTCTGGGGGTCAGAGTCGGGCAATGGGGGCCTCTGGCTGGAAGGAGACATGCTAGTCAGGAGCCCAAACAGGGAGTAGGTACAGAGGCATAATTCCCAGGTTCAAATCTGGACTCCAATAAGCAGAGTTGGATAGAGGAGTGCTGCCAGCCCTTCATAGAATGTAATGTGCCTTAGAATTTTTCAGAACATTCTCTTTGATCCATCTTTCCACGTACCTGCTCAGCCAGCCAGCCATTCCCATAACCCACTCCCAACCTCATGGATATTTGCATGTTTCTACACAAAACGAAGACGCACAAGCTGGTCACCTTCCTCCTTTGCCTCCATTCAGCAAAGCGAAGGAGGAGAGGCATCAGACTGCTTACATTGCCTCACTGAGGTGCTGTGGGGCTATTCCCTGGACAGCCAGGCCAGCCTGGGCTCCCCGGACTCTGCCCCCAAGCCTACCCACCCCTACCCACCCTCAGCCACTTCCGCACCGCCCCACACACTGCTGCCCACACTGGCCTTCTCCAAGGTGGTTGTGACAGGAATGACAATAAGTGGGTCATTGTTCCCAAGACATTCCAACAATCCTGATTTCCCTGGCTGCCAGGCTCTCAGCATTCTTCCAGCTCAGATGCCCAGGGATCCCCCAAACCAGCTTTGCTGTATCCTCAGGGACCACAAATCAGAGGACCCGAGAAGGAGCGCTGAGTACAGGAATTCACGTTGGTGCCACAGAGCAGCGTGCGTGTACGTGGCTGTGTGCACGTACATACGTTACTGCACACGGACCCACACAGGCACCCGCGTACATGCGTATATACATTCATACAGAGACAGAACACGAGTTCAACTTTGGGGAACTGCTTGTCACCCTTTGAGATAAAGACCTGAAAAGAAGTCTCAACAAGGCCTCAAAAATCCCTGAGTATCGGCCCTGAGAAGAGTTTCTGCTAAAGGGTTTTGTGAGGGCAGGGGGTGCTCAGGCCGGACACGCAGCAGCAACAGGAGGATGAAATCCTGGCTCTCGTGCGGGTGATAACATCCTGTGGGGTGGGGGATGGGGGGGGACAAGCCCTAAGATGAAGGCCCAAGGAGAAGCACTGACAGGTGCCCAGAAGAGCTACACTTTGCGTGGACGAAGAAATGATTCGCAGGGCGTCACTCTCCTCCTACACCAGCCACCACGCTTTCTGTCTCCCAGCCTGAAGCCAAGAAAGGGACCAGAGAGCTGACGTGATACAGGTCCTTTCTAAGCCTCCGAGGTCGCGTCCACAGGGCAAAGCTCACGCTCCGAGGGCCCAACCCACGGGACCAACCCTCAGGGCTCTCTTGCCTCTATTCCCCCCCAGCCCTCACCAGCCTGTTGCAGTCCTGGAAAATATCACTGGTGAGGATCCTGCAGGAGGAGTCCACCATCGCCTGCTTCATGAGGTTGTTATGGCAGACAGCAGGAGACGAGTCCTGGGGCACCTGGTGGGCAGGGCAAGAGGACACAGACAGACCCCCAACCATCAACCCAGAAGGATCCCAGAGACCCTCCTGGCCAGCGCTGCCACCCCAGCCATTCAAACCGCTCCACATCCTACCCCACCCCTCCAGCCCCCATGAGAGTACTGGGGGGAGGGGGTGACGTTCCAGGAAGCAGGCTGCTGGGGTCCAGGCCATGCGGAGAGCCCAGACATACTTTGCTGGTGTCGGCACACTGCGGGTTCACTTTCCAGGAATTTCCAAAGTCCACGGGGTCCTCTTCCACCTGGAGGCTGCTGCTGGTGAAGTCATTGTTCTGGATGCCATCAAAATTCCCGCACAGACCACACACCCGCTCCTGACAGACAAGATTAGATCATGAGCACCGTAAACCTCAGGGCAAACTCTCTGATTCAGGGAAAGGAGGGCTCCCTGGGGCAGCAGAGGAGGCAGGCTCATCAGAGGAAGCGGCGGCAGGGAGAGGGATGAGGACAGAGACCTAGGAGCAGACCAGGGCGATGGACAAAGCCATGTCCCCACCATGGTCTCTCCCAGGCTTCCTCACACAGCCCATCTTAGAGCTAAACAGAGTTCATTTCTCTCCCCAGCAACAGGCTGAACAGAGGAAGCTGCTTCAACATTATGTCAATGAGAGTGTACAGGTCCCAAGAGAGAATGTTCTGGTCCTATTTTACTGCAGACAAGTAAGCCCATTATCTGAGCAACTGAATGTCTGTCCAGAACAGGCTGGCCGGGATTCTGCTGTATACTGAATGCCAGCGGAGTCCACATCATATCTCACTTGTCTCCGTGTTCACCCCTCATGCATACAACAGGCACACACGTGCCCAGCTACGGGTCCCAAACAAGTCATTACTGAATGAATGGAAACCATCGCATAAGGACTATGTAAAGAACTGGAACTATCTGGCCTGGAAAAGAAACAAGTGTGATGCTCTTGAAATATATTTAGAGCCCTGTCTTGGCACAGAGAGATGTGACTTGCTCTAGTTCACTTCAATACGGAGAATTTGGTTTGGTACAAGGGTGAACTTACTGGGGAACAGCTAAGAAGAATGTTCTCACAGTTGGACAAAGGCCTCATGGCCCCAGAGTACAGCCCCTGTCCTTGTAAACTACCACTCACTCCAGTCCCTCCTCTCCAGCCACACTGGCCTCCTTGTTTAAATGCTCCAAACTCCATCCACCGGAGGGCCTTTGCATATGCTATTCCACCTGCCTGGACTCTCTTGTCTGGATATTTACATGACTCACTCCCTCCCTTCCCTGAAGACTCTTCATGTCACCTTCAGGTCTCATCGGACCAACCAAGCTAAAATAATAGCCCGACTAGAATATGATCTCCACCAGGGTTGTAAAGGGCAACACCACAGGCCCCCCTCCAAAGATGTTCATGCCCTAATCCACACATGGCAAAAGGAACTTCGCAGATGTGTTTGGGTTAAGGACCTTGGGATGGAGAGGGGGTCCTGGACAATGTAGGTAGGCTCAGGATAATCACAGGGTCTAACAAGGGGCGGCGAAGGCATTAGAGTGAGGAGGGTGAGGTGACAGGAGCACAGAGGGAGACTGGAAGAGGCTGTGCTCTTGGTTTTGAACATGGAGGATGGGACCACAAACCAAGGGATGTGGGCAGCCCCTAGAAGCTAGACAAGGCATGGAAATGGGTTCTCTTCTAAAGCCTCCAGGAGAAAGCAGCCCTGCCAATCAGCTTTATACTTTTGACCTCCAGAACCTTAAGGTAATAAATTTATGCTGCTGTTTTAAGCCACTAAGTTTGTGGTAGTTTGTTACAGCAGCAAAAGGAAACTGAGACAAGGCTTAAAACATATATATATGTATATATATATATATATATACATATATATATACACATGCAGGTATGGGTGTGTAGATACATATATAGTTACATATATGTGTATCTATAATAATATATATTATACCGAATGGTAACAATATATATTTTATGTGTGTGTGTGTGTGTATGTATGATATACATGTGGTTTCTTCCCTACTGTATCCACAGTACCCAGAATAATGCTTGACGCCAACGAGAGCTTAGTAAGGATTTGGTGAATAAATGAATGTGTGAATTGTTAATGCTTTCCAGAAAGAGAATGGGCGACCACAAGAAGTAAGGGTCATGTAGCCTCACCTCAGCACAGCTGAAATGAACGGTGCGGTCAGAGAGGCCCCAAGACTAAATCAGCCACCGGAGTATGCAGAGCACTTGTCCCACGCTCATCAGAAAAACAAGGTCCCAACACGCTGTTGGAACCTGGCCCCAAATACTATCGCTTTCACGAAAGCAGCATTATCAGCAGTTCTGCAAATAGCTCTCACATCAGGCTGGTGGATGGCTCCATGGCAAGGCCACACCCCAGAATATTTCCCAGGGTTTTCCTAATAGTGTGCATGATCGGTTTGCCTCTTTAAGAAAACTTAAGAAAAGCTGTTGTCTGATCTTTCACTTCCTTCTTCTGTGGATAGAAACCGCCTGCCTAGCATGGCCAGTCAAGGAACTCTTTGCTGGGTTGGGGAGGTACGGGGGGGCCTCCCCACCATCCTTCCTACATGCGGCTGACTCAAGAAACAGCCAAAGCTGACCCCACACATGGAATCCACAGTCTTACGTGTGTCAGGAGGGAGACTGGGCTGGAGGGTCACCCACTCTCTCCCGTAATGGTGGGCAAGCCAGTGGGCTGAGGAAGGTGCAAACAGTAAGTCACAGACAAGACGAAGAGGAAACAGAGAAGAGCCCTTGACCTGGTATGTCCGCTTCAGGCTCACGGAGATGCTCAGGCGGCGGTCCCAGACCACGGACAGCGCCTTGCCCAGCAACAGGATGACATAATGACCAGACTCCACCACCTCAAAGTGGGTCTCATCCTTCATGGGCTTCTTCACATTCACCTGAAGGTGAGAGAGAACAGAGAGTGGAGAGCAGGCAGGGGGGATGTGCTCCTCCCTCTACCCCACACCCCTGCCTGCTGCTGCAGCCCCCCTGGAACTCCAAGTTGTTCACCCCACCTGGTCAGAGCATGTCCCTTCCAGGCCAGCACCCTGCCTGGATGCTTCTGGGTCCGTCTTGCCTATCACTGACCAATAATCCTATGACTAGCCAATGACAGCATAGATGACAGCAAAATCATAATTAGGAGATTAAAAATACAATGAAGCCAACTAGTGGAAAATAGCCATCACTGTGCCAAAAAAAAAAAGAATTTTTTGACACTTGATCATTAAATGCATGTGGTCCCCTAAATTGGTTTTAACATGAACATGATTTGAAGCATTTCTAAGCAATTTACATAAAAATCTATCCATTTATATAAATGAACACTAGACTCTTCCCTTTCCTTCTCCCCACCCTGCTCCCCAGAGTCCCTGCCATCAGGAGCCACCGCTGACAGAAAAGGGACACTGAGGAGCTCAGCGCTAGTGGCCAGAATCATGGATTTCCATTTCCAGAAGGATTCTGACTTGAGCCCTTGACTTAGCACACTTGTCACCAGTGCTGAACACTCAGAGCCCATTTCAGCATGTTTGGCTGACTGATTTGTAAAACTGAAGTTATTGCTAAGGGCGTGTCATCCCTTTGCAAGCATTCTCTCCTTAGTGACATACCACACACAGAGCTAATCATAAGTGCACACATCCTATCGGACATCACCATTGTCATCTGTCCTCTGAAACAGAGTTGACACTGCTGACCTACAGTAATAATGGGGAATTTGCCCCTAGGTCCCCTAAGATTAGCGGTGCATATATGCAGGAAGGCAGGGATGCTGAGGCCATGGAACAAAATGAAGGTACCAGGACAGGTCTGAACCCAGAGCCTGGTCTCCCCAGTACAAGATGCTTCCCTTTCCAGACCAGCAGAAGCAGAATGGTGGTGCCCAGACTCCCTGGCATTCTGCATGCAGATTCCGGGGTCCCACCCAGACCCAGTGACTCAGAATCTTGGGGTAGACTCTAGGGTCAGTATCTTAAACAAAATTCTAGGTGATTCTTCTGTACCGTTCTGAGAACCACTTCATAAACTCTTAGTACACAAGGACTGAATCTGATTACTTCTCTTTTGAGCTCTTTTAAAAAATTTTATCTAAAAAGAACTGAAAAACATAAAGTCAAAATCCCCCAAAACACCATTACTTCCCAAAATAGATGTTTATGAGTGTTACATATAATATATATATTTGTGCATATATGTTTGTATATGATGGATATGTAAATATGTATGTGTATTATATACGTGTATGTTATGTGCATATACTACATGTGTATATATTACATGTGTATATGTATGTATATATACGCATGTCGTGTATACATGTATAGCTGATGTACATGTAGATGGTAGATATATAGATGTGTACAGATATGTAGATATGGTAGATATGTATCTATGCACATATGTTATATATGTTTATATTATGTACATGTGTATGGTATATGACACATGTATACATGCCATGCATATATGTGTACACATGTGTATGTGCATATGTGTGTATACTAGATCCTTGTGTTACATATATGTTATGCATGCATGTGCATGTATAAACGTGTGTGTTGTATATGTGCATGTGTGGATATATACGTATCACGTGTGGTACATATATGTATATGTGTGTGACATATCTGTGTCATGTGCATGTATGCGTGCATATGTGTGTGTTGGTGTGTATGCGTGCTGTGTGTGTATTCATATCTCTATATTTCATCTACAGATGCATACATGAAAGGGAAAGGCCTCCTGCCTCCAGCCCCCACTCCACCCTCCAGAGGTAAGCACTGCGCTTTGGCAGATACAATTACACGTTCTTCTCCACACACACCTCTGCCCTTTATTAAAATGGGATTGCGTTATCCACAGTCATCTGCAACTTGTTCTTCTCACAGATCACGTCAAGTTCAGATGATACAGCTCTGCCTCATGCCCTCTAACGGCCATACAGTATCCCACCACACAAGCTCTAAACAATGCTTGATGCCTGCTCTTCATTGGCTGATGGGAGAACAACGGGGTTGTGAGGGTGGAGGGGGGAAGGCTGGCACTCACCTCCCCGTCAAACAGTTCAATCTCTCCTCCTTCCACCAAGATGGTGGCCCGCTTCTTGCATTTCACTGAAGGGTAGCTGCACCCCTCGTTCCCCACCAGGATCCGGAAGGTCCCAAGGTTGCCGTCACAGTAATCCTGGGGAAAGGGGGTCCCGGGACAGGAATATTATCTCCGCTCTCTCTCCCCAGATTGGAAGATGGGTATCTCATCATCTCAGACCATTGAAGGATACGTGTTAAAGGATATTACCATGTCCATGCACATGTGTGTGTGTGCGATGCACGTGTGTGTGTGAGACAGAGAGACAGAATGAAATTGAGAGAGAGGGAAAGAGGATGGGATGCGGGTGGGGGAGAAGGGACAGGTGTGTTATCTTTAACCGTGACATACGAACCAGAGTCAACGAGCCCAGGGTGCCACCCCTACCCTCCAGGAGCCCAAGGGAGTAAAGGAGGGAGAAGGGGAGAGGGGAAAAGGCCTGTGGTATGCTTTGCTGAACACATCAGCCTAAAGGCCCCTACCCAGAACTGGTAAGTGCTTAGTCTTACCCAGCTAACTGGGACAGTTTGACCACAAGGCACTTTGTGGCTCTTGATTCTAGTTGAATCCCTCTGGACTGTCAGCCCAGAAATGTAACCAAAGGTCATCTGACACAGCTCCATCGCACTGAGCTATACCCCCTCTAGTTGGGAATAGAGGATGAGGGACTGCTGGTCCTTGCTGGTCAACTGCATAAAAATTAAGGAAAGAGAGGACATTTCTGGCAAATACCGCCCCATGATGGCTATTGCTGTGGTATGATAGGAGGGAAAAAAAGACCCAGAAAAAGGTGTGAGCCTTTGTGCTGCCACTTATTGGATACATAGAGCAAGTCACTTACCTCTCTGACACCCCCTTCCCCATACACACACATATACAATCTGTCCCTCATCAGCCAATGGTGGGATTGTTAAGTTAAACGGGCCTGTGTTAATGGGATTGTGAAAGGTAAATGAGGGAACAAAGGTGCAGGTGCTTTATTCATGGCTCTTGGCACCAGCTAAAATTTGGCTCAAAAAGAGTCAAGTCTTGACAACATGTCCCAAAGAAAGAAGGGAGAAAGGGGAAGAGCCAGGACAAAGTATCAGAAGGGGACAAAAGGACTGGCTATGAAGGAAAATAAGCAACCCACGAAGCAGCACAATTTGAAAGGGACTCTAAAACTGGCCCACTTGGGAAAGCTTTGCCTGCGCAGGGGAAAAGCGGGGAGCAGATCTGACCAGCTGCTTCTCATAGCACTGAACTAGTGAGTGCTGTCCGGGTGCTCACGTTTGAAATTGGCTGGGTGGTTAAGCCCTAGAGCTGGTGTCACCTCATCTTTTGCTATTAACATTGGGAGGCAGATAATTGAAAGACAGGCTGCCAGATATAATCTGTAGCACAGCTCTAGACAGGAATACACCCCAGGTTCATAACTGTCAGTAAAATCATGTCACGATGAGCATGTCCTGTCTGTCTCCCCAGCACGCTGCCTGCCTTTCTGGGGCCACACTGGGGCATGGGAGATGGAAGCTTGGTTAGCTGGTGCCAATGCTCGCTCCCAGCAAGCTCTGCCCACAGCTGCTCACGCTGCTGCCAGTTCCACCCACTCCCAGCATGCTCTGCTCTGCTGCCGGTTCCGCCCCACTCCCAGCATGCTCTGCTCTGCTGCCGGTTCCGCCCCACTCCCAGCATGCTCTGCTCTGCTGCCGGTTCTGCCCCACTCCCAGCATGCATTATGCTGCTGCCGATTTCACCCCACTCCCAGCATGCTCTGCGCTGCTGCCGGTTCCACCCCACTCCCAGTATGTTCTGCAGACATGCATGCTCAGGCACGCTCACTACCTAGTTTATGGGGTCCCACAGCCTCTCTCTCTGGGGCTGAGGCTCCTATGGGTCTGTGGTCTTCCCTTGAGACCACGCCAAGTACCTACCCTTCTTCCCAAGAATGGAGACAGAAAGACCACATTGTTTAAAGCTTCGCAGCATCAAGTTGTCTCATCCCTCATGAGAAAAGCACTCATATCTCCTTGCTTACTCACTTTGGTGTCAACCAGTAAGAGAAGTTTACAGTAATCCACACGGTGGGGAGAGGGAGAGGGAGGGGCGGGTCCCCTTACTCACCAGCTAGGATTTTCTCGGCAGTACGACTTTTCTGTGCCTCCCCCTTCTGAACTGGACTGGGATCGAAATGGTGGACAACAGGATCATAGGGCAGGAAGCCAACTCTAGGGATTATTCCAACTGTCCCCCAGTCCTGGGCCACTCACCAGCAGGGAGGGTGAGGGAGCTGAGTCTAGCCTGAGCTCCCCTCTCCCCTATAAGTCCTGACTGAGGTTGTCTGCCAAAAGGAACCGATGCTTTAGCTACTCATGTGGGTGCTAACTTGGGCTGGGGGTAGCCTTGCCCCCACACCCATTCCAGTCAACAAAGGAGTTTCTGCCCTGTTCTTGTAAGTCTCCGGGTAAGCTGAAGGAAAATGGACCATTGCTCTGAGTTTCAGGCCCCTTTTTTAGGGGCTGGAAAATTGCTGAAGTAGAAACTAGCCCCAGAGCTGTTTCCACAGACAGAACAGCAGAATCTGACCCAGAAACCTCCAAAGGGCAGTCGGCACCTCCCAGCGCCCCCCAAAGACAGAGAGCACCCTGCCTCCCTCACTCTCACCTGCACCAGAACGTACTGGCACTCCCCAGGGAACAGGTATTTGAGCCCGTCGAAGGTGAGGTAGTGCGCCATGCCAATGGCAGAGCACGTGGCATCACACACGTGGTCCGTGCAGTTCCACTTCCGGTCCCGACAGACACTAGGAAGAATAATGGCCAGGATGACCAGCTGGATGCTGTGGTGTGAGGGGCTCTTCTGGGCATTGGGGAGTGAGAGAGAGTGAAGGAATGCAGATCACTCTGGGGTGCCACCCCTACCCTCCAGGAAGCCTCTAGAGACCACACCTGGGAGGTGTGGGTGTGGGAAGGCAGTTCACAGTCATCAACAGTCACATTTTTAGAGCACAGGGCCAAGGAGGAGAGAGGGAAGCCATGCTGCTCTCCTGTTACAAGGGGGAAAGGGAGGCAAAGAAGCAAACAGGTCACCCATGGGGATGGGGCAGCCAGGGAGAGACGCTCTGAGGACCGCCTGCTGTGGATTTGATGAAGTTCAGCCTCCCTGGAAGATGCCTGAGAGTGGCCATGGGGTCTCTACAGAAGAGGTACACTGAGGCTGAGAGCCCTCTGAGGTGAATAGGGAGAATGAGACACAACAGCAGGAAAGTTCTGAGCTGGGAAGACAGTGATTGACCATCAGCTTCTGCCAGGAGAGGTTTTGTGGGTACATAGCTATATTTAAATCTACAGTGATTTGCCCACTATCACGGCGCCCCATCCCCCCACCACCCAGTAACCAGAGCTGACATCAGGAAGCCCACTCTGTGCATCAGAGGTGGTAAGCTCAGACCCAAGCGATAGCTAAGCCCCTTCCAGGTCCCAGCCCTGGCTGCCTCTGTCCACGTAGGCCTTCCCCTGAAGCTGTGCACAGCCCAGAAGTCACAGCATGGTGAGTGAGCAGAGCAAAGGGCCAGTGAAGGGTGGCCACAGAGAAGAAAGAAGAAAACCAGCCACGCTCAGAAGGTCCTTGGTGAACCATGCCATTACAAGGACATTTTACAGTATGCTAAGGGGACATTCTGAGGCCAGAGAGGGAACCTCCAAAGCCCATGCCTTTTGGCGGCTTGGCCACACACGCAAGGATTCATAAGGGCCACAGTCCTTCTTGGAAATGCTACTCTCCAGGAGACTGTCTGTGTAGGGTGAGCACAGGGGAGAATAAAGATTCTCCCCCACTTTACAGATAGAGAAAAAGAGGCACAGAGAAATGGAAAAGAATAACCATGTTCCCACAGGGTGTTAGAGGCAAGTGCCAAAGGCCCTGTGGCCCTGTCGGCCCCCACATCCCCACTCTCACTAACCCCACCCCAAGGGCTCCAGTCCCCACCCAGGAAAGCCTCTCCCAGGCCTCACCAAGTGTTGCAGTCAATTTTCACGGTTTCTCCTGGGGCGTACTCTCTGCCTTGATGGAAGCAGGGACACCTTTCCAGAGCCACACACTTGTTCTCATGCCGGACCTAAGGGAAAGGAATCCAAATGTCTTGGGGGCCATAATGAGTGCTGGGAAGACAGCCTCGGCCACAGGCCAGGCCCAGGAACCCACACCCAGGCTGGGGCTCGGCAAACATGTGCCCCCATCCACACAGATGCTTCCTCGCTCAGCTGGAGACACTCCGTCCACCCTCTGCCCTCATACCCTGCTGGGACCATGGTGAAGACTGGTAACCTGTGGCCAAAGCCCCTGGAATGTGCATATCATAGACCCAGTAATTCCACACAGAGGATTTCTCCACAGGGAACAGACTTATGGACAAAGGTTAATGTAGAAACATTTATCATTGCAAAAAATGGAAACAACCAAGCGTTTAACAATAGGAAAATGTTGAATTCTATTAAAGAATCTCCAGGTATTGGCATCCTCTGGAGCTCTTGGAAGGGCCCTTTGGAAGACTTTTAAATGCTGTGAGAGACACTGAGGCTGTTCATTTTTAAAGCAAGGAAAACTTTACATACATATGGTCCCAATTATAAATATATATATGACATATATATCTATCAAAACTATACACACACTCATATATATACATATATGGATGTCAAAAAAGACTAGAAGGAAATACAGAAGTTCCATCCGAATGGAAGGCTAAGATAGAGAAATAGAGGAATTTTATTTTCGTCTTTGGTTTTTAAATTTTTTTCCCAAATGTTCATCAGTGAGCCTGTGTTATGTTTACAACAGAAAAGATGGATGATATATTTAATAAAATTTCAATGCATTTAATGTGCTGGAGATGAAGGCTGCATATTGGTCACAGGCAGGAATGTGCCAAAGCCAGAGTCTGGGGGCTTGTTGGAGCCCTGCAAGCCCACTCCTCACCCAGTCCCCCAGGATTCTAACACCCTCCATGGGGTATGCTCTGTTTCCTGCCCTCCGCCCATGAAAAAAGCACTATGTGAGCGTGTCATACTCCTCAGGGGGACAAAAGAACTAAGACCCACTGGCTCCAGTGGGACCCAGAAGAGCTGTCCAAACCCTCTGACCCCAGTGTGTAGACATGCTTCTGTCCCAGCCCTGTGGGGTGACAGGGCAGCTGTGGCTGTCTGCTCTGGAGTGGCCTAATGGCAGGTGATCTCAAAGAGCCCTGGGTCACCCTCAGGTGAAGGGACCATGGCACTTCTGTGCCAGAGCTACCTAAGGGGTGAGGAGCTCCTGGTCTGTATGTCAGGATCTGTGTGCTCCAGTCACTCCCCAGACAAGCCTGAGATCCCACAAGGCTCTGGGAACAGGGCAGCCTGGGCCTGAACAAAGGGCTTTCATGTCAGGAACCATAAGCTAAAGTAGTGTGTGTGTGTGTATGTGTGTGTGTGTGTGTGTGTGTGTGTGTATGTTGGGAGGGGATGGGAAGAACGACCTCCGCTACTTCACCACTACCTTCATCCAACCCTAAGTCCTCAACACTCAAGGGGTAGGGTGGGAGTGCAGAGAATGAGAAAGAAGCAGGTCCACCATGTCCCGCTCTTGGAAGACAGTGAGCTTAGGCGCCCAGCAGAGAAGATGGCAGCTTGGGAGGCACAGGGAGGAGGCAGCCTCTGTTTCTGCCACAGCCTTCAGAAGCTGTCCCAATTAGGGTTCATTCCCACATATCCATCCCCCACCCCCAAGCTTCATCAGCCTTGACTTAAGTCTGAGGCCTGCCACCTAGTGGCTACTCTGAGAATGACCGCTGCATCGGCTGGAGAAGCTTGACGTGCTCTCCAGCCCCCACATCTACCCATGATGGAGACCAGACAGTAAGTCTCCCTATTGGAAACATTATTATTTTTTTTTAAGATTTTATTTACTTATTTGACAGACAGAGATCACAAGTAGGCAGAGAGGCAGGCAGAGAGGAGGAAGCAGGCTCCCTGCTGAGCAGAGAGCCCAATGCGGGGCTCGATCCCAGGACCCTGGGATCATGACCTGAGCTGAAGGCAGAGGCTTTAACCCACTGAGCCACCCAGGCGCCCCTATTGGAAACATTATTGAGACAAACGTGATGCACAGAGATTGATTCCAGGAAACAGAGCTCTGCCCACCTTACCTCGCCTTACCTCACCTCACCTCACCTCACCTCACCTCACCAGAACATGCATTACCCCTTCTCCTTTGAGCAGGCTGAGTGGAGGCTCCCATACCTCCTGGTCTGCATGCTGGCTGTTTCTACCTCTCTCCAGGATATTCAGCCCATTGACAAAAGTGCTGCACACCCAGGGCTTAGGTAGCCCCTCCCCTGGCCCATGGGTGAGTCCAGCCCCTTCCAATGGACATAAACTTAAATGCCAGCTTGGTCGTGAGATAATGCCACCACTGCTGCTCCCATTTCCTCCTTCTGCGCTCTCACTGACAAACCACAAGGTTCCTCTTTGCCCTGATCCATGGATGGGCGCCTGGGTGGCTTGGTCATTAAGCGTCAGCCTTCAGCTCAAGTCATGATCCCAGGGTCCCGCCTGGCGCTCCCTGCTCAGTGGGAAGCCTGCTTCTCCCTCTCCCACTCCCCCTGCTTGTGTTCCCTCTCTCACTGTGTCTCTTTGTCAAAAAAATGAATAAAATCTTTTAAAAAAAATAGAAATTTTGTACTGGAGAAAGACCTCTATAGACAACAGGCGTGTGGAGTTAGATCCACAAGTGAGAGCTAGAGAGGGGACAAAGCAAAACCTTAAAAGGAAAGAAGAGGGTTTCCAGGCCTCACCTCAGTACAGGCTCTGACTTGGGAGAGAAGATCAAATAACATCAGTTCAGCCAAAAACACCCAGAGAGTCCTAAAGCATTAAAAAAAAAAGAAAAAAATCCCTGGAGACTGAAAGATAAAGGCACAACACAGGGGATGAAGAGGATAGAGGATCCAGATGAGGACTGGTCAGACACAAAGGGTAAGTCAGGACAGCAGTCCCCAGCTGGGAAAAGTCACTTAGAATCACATTCAAAATAAAGTAAACCATCTCTGCCGAGTGTTTGTCCCTCTGGAACACCAGAACGATAATAAGATAAAATTAACAAATGCCCTTCCAAGACTTGAGAAGAAAACAGGCAGAAATCATTGTCACTATTCATCAACTTGGGCCACCTTGAGGAAGAATGATTCATGCTAAGAACATGGTACTAGGTATTGGGCAGCTCCAAGAAAAATTATGAAGTAGAAAAAAATTGGTTTTGTTACTCTTCTCTGAAAAGGCACCATCTTCCCCTTCACCCCACCCAGCCGCCATGCATGAACACCATACTGAACCATTCTCCAAAATCTTTTTTGCCTCTCAGCTATCCTTTGTTCATTCTCCCTATCCCATCAATACTTCCAGCTCAATGCAGCTGATTACAACTAGGTGTTTGCTACTGAGGCAAGAACCTGATTAAATAATTCACACTAAGGTGTGAATGACTTCCTGTGAGAATTTAAATTTAAATTTAAATTTTAAAAAGCTGTAAGCTTTTCTAAAACTCTTGTTAACCAAAATGAATTTATGCTCACTTTATGTCAGTAGGCCCGATTAGGTGACCAGTCATATAAGGAGTAGAAGATATTTTTAAGACAGAGGGGCTTTTGGGGCCTTTTAAAATTACATCTCATAGGATTTACAGTGCCCACATGTGAGGCCCACCCCCAATGGACCCCGGAGCCCCAAACTTTACATTTCAAAAAAGCAATGCCAGAGTCTCTTTAGTCGTCATACTGGGCCAGTGAGAAAAACAAGCATGAAAGGACCAGAGAGATGAACACGTTTCCTAGCCGCCAAGGGCTTCCTCGTAGCAGATGAACTAGGTACCAGGTAGGAAAGTGTCAATACTAGATTTCAGAGAGTAAGTCAGCATCCCCCACACTGGGATGCCACACTATCCAAGACCACCTCGCAGGAGAGAGGGAGGCAAATAGGGCTGAAGGATCCCAGCCTGGGAATCAGGAAACCAGGATTTCCAGGATAGAACTATGTAACCTTGAGTGGGTCTGGTTCCTGTCTTTCCTCAGACTCCCATGTGGTAAAAGGGGCAGAAACCCTGAGTCCTTAGGGCTCCTTCTCACTTCACCACTGGATCCTGCTCCTGAAGAGAATTAACCGGAGCGGCTGAATGAGTGAGCTGGGCAGTGGGTTGTGCTTTGCTGCCACCTCGTGGTAAAATTGGGTAATATTCCAACAAAGACAAATCCACTCAATTTTTGAACTAAAGAAAAAGATGGAAATTTTTCTAATGCAACCCCCTTATTTGATTGATCTCAAGGGTCTCCGAATGTGGACACCAAGGTCTTAAAATTGCTCCCGGTGTGTGATAACTTCCTATAGCATCTCTCCGTTCATAATACGATTCATAGTTTTCCTCCCCGAGCTTCTAACAGTGGTCATCAAAGTACCACTTACTAAGCAACTTCCATGACCCCGCCCCTGTCACCACCAGTCCTCCCAACCGCCCTTCTAACCCAGTTTTACAGATGAGAAAAATTAGACTCAAGGATTTTAAATGACTTGCCACTCCATTAAGTACATGTCAGGAGCCAGGGTTCACACCTGGAAGGACGGGACTCCAATTCAGTGCCCTTCCCACTCAACTCCTCCACTAACCATTTACCTAGGAGGACACTGGCCACGTATCAAAAGCATCCCTCCTGGCTTTGTCCTGTGCAAGGAGACCTTTGCACCAGTGTCAGGAGCAGACAAAGTGGCCAGGAAACCCCAGCTCTAAGCAGATACCAAGGCCGGGCACAGACTGCAAAGAGGAGGGATCCCCAATCCATTCCCAACATTTTCAGACAGCTGCTGGTCTTACAGTGGACACGGAGCCATGCCTTGTACAGACAGAGAGAGGCAGTCTTCAACAGTGTGGTCCCCTGGCCAGTGTCACTCTGTGATAATGAGTATGTAAATGAAGGGCACTGGGAAAATCCTATGGCAATTGGCCTGAGTAATACATCACATCTGTGGAATCAAATAAAAATGGGGGGGGGCGCCCATTTTGTACATATTTTGTATGTCCTTGCTTTCTGTTTCTTTTTTCTGGTCATTCATTGCTATTGTATCTACAAAAGCTTTAGTCCACGACAGATCAAAAATTTGAGAAAACGGGCCCTTCTTGGCTCTCTCCTGTGGACAGGAGGAGGTCGACAGAGCCTCTGCGACTGAGAGTTGGTTATTTACAAAAAGAATTGAAGCTATCCCTACGATTCTACAACCCCTTCGGGCCCACAGCCGATGCGTGAGGAAGGCAGAACAGGAATTATATGCCCATGTCACAGGTAAGGCAATCGAGGCTCAGAGAAAGAACAAACGCTCACCCCAGTGGGATTGAAGCCTGAACAGAGAACTCAGGCCCTCTACCCTGTTCCTATTCAGGTGCTCTTTCTGCTCTCCAAGATCTGCCCCCCAGCAAAGAGCTCCTTCCCCACCCTCACCCCACCCCGGCCCCCTGGTCGAGTGCGTAGGATGCAGACTCCTGACCTCTTCCCCAAACCCTCGGTCCCGTGCCACATCCTTATATCTCCCCTGGAGGACAGGCCACACAGAGAAACACCCCTGGGTAGGATGTCTACACCATCACATGGGCCCAAACAGCTCCTTTGTCTTTGCATTGTGGCCAGGAACATGTGTCCAGTGCAGCGGCCAGCCGACTGCGCACCTCATAAATCATGGACTTTTCTGCTCTGCTGAATCTAGCCTCAACGATTTGCACCTCTGTTGACATCCTAATGAGGCAGTTGTGAAAATAAGCCAATCTCTCACACTCTGAGCTTTTGAGCATTGAGTCCCCTGCGGTTGAGATTAGAGTCACCTCGCTGTAGGACAGATACCTAAAGACTGTCCTCAGAGTGTGTGCCAGATGCTTGGGGAATGCCAGGGAGCTCCTGGTGTGCCCACGTGCTGTGCGTGAGGTCTCACTCCCCACTGGGGATTTGGGACCATGATAGACTATTATGGTTATTATCTGAGATGATCGTCCTGTTTGCTTCATTGAAAAAAAAAAGCGTTATTTAAAAGAGTCTCCCCTGAGCGATGCCCCTTTTCTTGCCAGAGGCTTCTCTGTTTCTTTGTTGTTGTTGTTTTTAATATTTTATTTATTTGACAGAGAGAGAGAGAGATCACAAGTAGGCAGAGAGGCAGGCAGAGAAAGATGGGGAAGCAGGCTTCCCGCCAAGCAGAGAGCCCGATGCGGGGCTCGATCCCAGGACCCTGAGATCATGACCTGAGCCAAAGGCAGAGGCTTAACCCGCTGAGCCACCCAGGCACCCCCAGAGGCTTCTCTGATGTCTGGAGAATTTCTCCTCCAGGTACAGTGAAGGGACAGTCAAATAAGAGGCCCTCAGGATAAAAAAGAACAATGCAGAAGCTTCCTCTCCCCGTCCTATTTCTTGCCGCTATGCAGCTCTGAGGCTCCCCTCCTTATTTAGCTTCCTTGAATAGCCACCTCCTGCAAAGAAGACCTTCTAGGTCAGGGATGCTCCCAGGCCAATCTCTAGCTCCCCCATTAGAAAAGACAGTTCAAAATCATCAGGGGCTAAGGCAGAGGGGAACACCCCAGGCAGAGTGAACAGCTCATCTCTCTGTCTTGGAGGACAGCTGGAGGGAAAGGAGATCAGTCACGCGCCCTGCACACCCCCAATACACAACCCACCTGACAGCCACTGGTGATGGGTCCTGGTTCCCTCCACAGGATACTGGCAGCTCCCATGGCTGAGGACCTCACCCCTAAAGCCATGGCCTGGGCATCACTCATGCCCTGTATAGTCATATAGGACAGCCATCCTACCCCCTCCCATATGGCCTCTCCAACTCCTGCCCCAGCCCCAGCTACTTCCTTTGGGTACAGGGGAATCAGAGTCAGGAAAAGCCAAGAGACATGAGGCTTTTGAAAGAGAAAAACTCAGAAGTTACATCCTTCAGGGTGACAAGAATAACCTATGTATGCCGCTGTCCCCTCCCCCCCTTATCCACAGGAATACATTCCAAGACCCCCCAGTAGATGCTAAAAATAACAGATAGGACCAAGCCCCATATATACTGTTTTTTTCCCTATATACACATACCTATGATAAAGTTTAATTTATAAATCAGACACAGGAAGAGATTAAGAACAATAACTAAAAATAAAACAGTTATAACACTACACTGTAGGAAGAGTGATACGAATGTGGTCTAAGCATCTTACTATACCCACTCACCCTTCTCCTTCTGGTGATGATGTGAGATAATAAAATGCTTCATGGTAAAATGAAGTGAGGGGGATGGTACAGGCACTGAGACACGGCGTTAGGCTACTGCAAGCCCCTGCTTCTGGACCCCAGCGGACAGTGGGTAACTTCCACCGTGGGTAGGGGAACAACCGACCATAATATATGTGTACAAAACTGACCCACAAGCAGACTTGGGAGGAAGGCAAGGATCTTGGGCACGCTCAGACCCCTGCAGCCAGCAGCCGTCTAGAACCAGGTGGAGGCAAATCAGCAGACCTTGGACCATGCAAGGCATGCTGGGAACTGCCGGCTGAAGGCTGTGTGTCTGTTAAGAGCTAGCCAAGACCTCGTAACTCACTTCCCAGGTGAGGAAAACCAGGCTTAGTGAGGGGAAGGGACTGGGGCCGGTCCTTGCTGGTGAAGGGGCAGCAACGTCAACATCATCTCTTGCAACAGAAAGTTCTACACATATATGCAAATGATATACAAATATATGTGTGCCCTCTCCTCTTCATTTGGGGAATGCAGGAGCCCTTGGGAAAATTTCAGGGGAAATGCCAGTTTCCACACATAAGTGTTTTCTGGAAATATTCACTTTGCTTCCTGCGGCACTTCTGTGCACGGAATTCCTGTGTTTTTCTTGGATCTTATCAGTATGGACTCCAGACACTTTCCCACCATCTCCCTTCCCGGCTCTGGCGGCTGAGTCAGCTATAGAAGACTGTCCCCCACCCCTACCCCAGTCACAGCCTCCACCCCCGTTACCATTCTTGCTTCGCTCCTGTTTCTTCCTCTCTCTGCTCCAGAGCCACCTGGCCCGTGCTTAGCCCACAGCAAAATGCAAGGCTTCCCACCCTCCAAGGCTCCTGGCGGCTCCGGTGGCTTACCATGCCCGGGGGACAGAGGCAGCCGGAGACGCAGCCTGAGCTCATGCACTGCAGGTCATAGTTTTGGCAGGTTTTTGCACACTCGAGCCCTTCAGCCCTTGGGTTATCAGTGGGGCACACCAATGTGACCATGGGAGGCCGGCAGGACAGGCTCCTTTTACCTTGGAAGTAGAAGAAAGCAAAAGAGTCAATGGATCTCCCTTCCACACTGTCCTTGGTCCCCCCACACACATTTGCATCCAGAGACCCAGCCGCCCACTCCCTGGGATCAGGTGCTCCCACAGGCCTTGCCCTGAGCCAGGCTCCCCTGGTGAGACTGGAGGGCCACCCCATCTACTCATCTGAGCCCCTGACCTTCGCCTATGTGGAAGGCATCTGTCCTGCCCTCCGCATCCCCGTATCAGCCCACTCCTCATCCCCCTTGAACCCACCGCATCATGTTCAAGCATTAAATCAGGATGCACTGTGGAAATGTCCAGACCCACGCTCTAAAGGACCTGCATTTGGGTGCTAAAAAGGAACCATTGTGGGCCCCAGCTGGACCGCTCATAAAATTGTCACAACTAATTGAGCCACAAAATCTTTAAGAGGGACTTTGTTTCCGTGCCATCCTCTGCCCAGCCACTGGCCACCCCAGCTGCTCTGTTTGAATTTGCTACACTCTGTCCCTCCACACTCCTCCTTGCCCTCCCGGCTTTGTCATCCTCCATCTGACCATCTCCAATGCCACCCTGTGATAAGTACATAGTATTATATACTTATTTGTTGATTGCCCACACACCCACCCACCCCCAGAATACCAGCATGTATGTTCCATGAAAGCAAGGGTTTTTTTCAAAAGACTTCACTTATTTATTTGAGAGAGAGAGAGAGCACAAGCAGGGGGAGTAGCAGGCTAAGGGAGAGAGAGCAGCAGGCTCCTTGCTCAGCAGTGCTTGATCCCAGGACCCCGGATCATGATCTGAGCCAAAGGCAGATGCTTAACCGACAGCCACCCAGACAGCCCAAAGGAAGGGGTTTTGTCTCCTTTGTACATGGATCTATCATATCTCCTGACCATGGGCACCTATCATGGGCCGATTGAATAAATGATGACAGGAGGGTTGCTACAGCACTTTCCTTTCAAACACCTGCGTGTGCTTCACAGCATATATATCTGACTATATAGAGCACTTACTATCTCCTGTGGACAAGTTCCAGCCTTATTTTTACACAGAAACTTTGTTAGGAAGCTGAAACCCTAAAAGATTAGGTGGGCCTTCCAAATTGCACAAAATTCTAGGAGCTTCCTGACTTTAAAAAAAAAAAAAAAAAAAAGGCACCTTCCAGGAACTATAGGATAGAAAAAAGCCAAGAGGGTGGGGACACAAGCAACCGCCGGAGAGCGGGGCAGACTTAGTGACCCTCAGGTCTCTTACGGACTGGATGTCTTGCCCCCCCTGAAATTCACATGTTGACCCTAGAGGTAGTGGTGCTAGGAAGTGAGCCCTTTGGGAAGTGATGGCGCCATGAGGGTAGAGCCCTCACGGGTGGGATTCATGCCCTGATGAAGAGAGCCCACCGAGCTCCCCAGCCCTCTCCACCCTGTGAGGACACGAGAAGTCTGCAACCCTCACCGGGACCTTGCTAGCACCTGACCTTGGACTTCCAGCCTCTGTAACTGTGAGAAGTACATTTACAAGACAAAGACAGAAATCTGTATTTCTTACGCTTAAACCACCTAGTCTGTGGTATTTTGCTATGGCAGCCTGAACCCAAAAAGACAAGGTCACGAGTTCTTATTTCAACTTCTGAGCTGCCCACGTGCTTGGGATCTTGCCCCAGCTCCAGGCTGAGAGATGCTCCCCAAGCAATCACACGGGACAGCCTGACTTCTCACCCAGGGCGAACTGGAGAACAAAGGCAGAGCACACACCCGGGTCACTTGGAGAGATGGGGTCTTGAGGGAAGAGAAAGGCAGAGAGAGGTGGTCAAGCTGGACATTGAAAATAGCGCATGTATCTGCCTAAAGTCATTCCTCTCCTTCTACTGGGTCAGTCCTTTCTAAGCAAAGATCCATTTGGAAGCCAATTAGTTGTCCCTGAACCATAATGTGAATATGGTCCCACCAGTGCTGGGCCAACCACTTCTCCCTTCTGTGCCTTGTCCTTAAACTGCATACCAAGTATGAGGACCTTCAAGCTGAGAACAAAGGGTCCAAGATCTCTGCCTTCAAATCCATCTGAAAAGCTTTCTAAACAGACATCCTAGTCATTAAAGACTTAAATGTGAGAACTGAAACCATAAACATCCTTGAAAAGAGAAGCAGCAGTAATCTCTCTGACACTGGCTATAGGAACTTTTTTCTAGATAGGTCTCCTGAGGCAAGAGGAACAAAAGTTAAAATGAACTATTGGGACTATATCAAAATAAAAAGCTTCTGCACAGTGCAGGAAACAATCGACATGGGAGAAGATATTTGCAAACGACACAGCTGATGAAGGGTTAGTATCCAAAATATATAAAGAACTTACGCAACTTGACACCCCCAAAACAAATATTCCAATTAAAACATGGGCAGATGACATGAACAGACATTTCTGCAAAGAAGACACCCAGTGGCCAACACACACATGAAAAGATGTTCAACATCAATCATCATCAGGGAAATGTCAAAACTACCATGAGATACCACCTCACACCTGTCAGAATGGCTAAAATCAACAACACAAGAAACAAGTGTTGGAGAGGATGTGGAGAAAGGGGAACCCTCTTACACTGTTAGTGGGAATGCAAGATGGTACAGGCACTCTAGAAAACAGCGTAAGTTTCCTCAAAAAAATAAAAAATAGGATTACCAATAATTCCAATAATTCTACTACTTGATATTTACCCAATGGCAATAAAAACACTACTTCAAAAAGATACCTGCGCCCCTGTGTTTACTGTAGCATTATTTACAATAACCCCACTATGGAAGCAGCCCAAGCGTCCACCCATAGACAAATGGATAAAGAAAAGGTGGTGTATAGATGTACAATGGAATATTATTCAGTCATAAAAAGAATGAAATCTGGCCATTTGCAGCAACATGGATGGAGCTAGAGAGTATTAATGCTTTGAAAAATCAGTCAGAGAAAGACAGACACCAAATAATTTCATTCATATGTAGATTTTAAGAAACAAAGTTGCAGAGGGAAAAAAAGAGAGAGAGAAATAGAAACTAAGAAACAGCCTCTGAACTATAGAGAAAGGGCTGGTTACCAGAGGGGAGGTGGGGGGGCACGGTGCGGGGCGGGGGGAATTGGGATTAATGAGTACACTTATCATGATGAATAAAAATAAATTAAAATGATTAGGTAGGTAGATAGACAGATATCCTTGTCAGCATGTCTGTGGGCAAAAGGAAGCCAAGGAAGGAGCCAAGGTCGCCTATAATCAAGGCGACCAACTTATAGCTGCCCTCTAGGTTAAGGTCACCATGGGCAAAACAAAAGTCCCACTGAATCCACCTTGCAGAGAACTCAATCTTTCCCCCTAAAATTCCTCCTTTCCTCAATAATCTGGATATACACATGCAAAGGCACGTCAAGGCCTGAGAGTCAGTTATACAGACACAAACATTGTGCAGCCCTGACCCACGCCCAAATGCATGAACACGTGGGACAGAGCAGCCCAGCGGGGAGATGGAGAGCCCAGTACTCACTGCGGTGAGACAGGGGACTGCTGAGCACGGTGTCGGGCAGCAGGCTTCCTGGGGTTCCGCTCGTTGTACAGTGCATGAAGCCATCCTCACAGTAGCTGCAGACAGGAAGGTCGGAGCCCAGCTTTGCAAGAGCAGAGACCCTGGCCAACTCCTTTTCCTCACCTCCCGCTCACCCTCTGACCCCTCCAACTCAGGCAGTCTCCTAACTCAACGGAAACACAGCCTGCTGGGGCTCCCAGCGGCCAGTGTTACCAATCCTAATGGAATGTCTTCAGTTCTTTCCTTACCTGATCCCTTTTAACATTATTCATCACTGTGACTATTCTGTTCTTCTAGAAAAAGAAAAAATCCCTCCTGCTTTCCTCCTAACTTTCTGGTTGCTCCCTTAGGCTCGGCCACCCACCCCCTGCCACTGGCTCCCTGCTTGGCTCTCTCTTCTCACCCCGTGCTGTCATCCACAGCTTCTAGGACAGAGATGACTCGCACACTCACATCAGCAGCTGGGATCTCCCACCTTGAACCAGAGATCCATATATTCAAGCACTTACAGGATCGCCATCTTGGTGTCTCAAAGACTTCAAGCTCAGTATGTCCAAAACTGACCTCATGATCCCCCCCAACCAAAGCCAGTCATCCTCCAGCGCTTGGATTCATTGTATGATACCACCATCCATCCACGTTCACAAACCAGCAAACGAGGGGTCAGCCCTGCCATCGCCTTCTCCCCACCCCCATATCTGGCCATCACCCAGCCCTTGGACTTCACCTCCAAAACGTCACTGGCACTCAGACCGACTTCTCGAGCCACCACTACTTCTCACCCAGACGAAGCAGAAACTCTGAACTGATGGATACAGACCAAATCCCTAAGATGGCATCCTTGGCCCCATGTGCTTGGAACCCCTCCTGCCCTTCCTCTAGCCCATGTCAAGCATTCATAGACCACATACTTCTCTTCCTCCTACCCTCGTGCCTTTGCGTGCGTTGGAGTTATTATCTGGTTAACATCTCTCTCTCTCTCCATCACTGGACTATGAGATCTAAGAAGGTAGATGCCGTGACTGGTCTTGCTCATTATCTCCTCAGCAGCCAGCACAAGGCTTTGCATAAAGTACTCAATATATTTTTTATATTCTTTTCTTCCTCTCCTCCAATCCCAATCCCCTCCCCTCACACGCACCACTATTTCTATGATATCTGGTCTCCTAAAGGGCTCCCGGTGATGCCTGTATCCTGGTGTTCACACTCTTGTGTCATCTCTGTTGCACCAAGATTGGTGCATGTGACCAACAGGATGTGGCAATGGTGACATACCACATGTCACTTAAGATTAGGTGATGAAAGACTATGGCTTCTCTCTTGGTGCCAGAGATCACTCACTCTGGGGAAACCAGTTCACAAGCCACCCAGTGGAGAGGTCCACAGGGCAAGGAACTGAAGCCTTCTGCCGAGAGCTGTGTGAATGAGCTGGGGCTGGAGGCTCCAGCTCCCTTTGAGGGTCCAGATGATTCCAGGCTTAGGAGCCAACCTGAGCCGAGCCACCCATCCAAGCTGCTCTGGCAGTCCTGACCCGAGAAACTTAGAGGGAGGTTATACATGTTCACTGTTTTCAGCTGTTACATTTGGGGTTCATTGTTTTATGCAGCCATAGATAAAGAAAACTAATACAATCTTATTCTGTTTAATGTATATCTGCCTGAATGTACTCTCATAAAGTGTGTTTATTTCACGCGTGTGTATGTTTAATTTACACAAGCAGTGTTATCTCATACATCACACTGTTTGGCTGTTTTCTTTAGCACCATGTGTTTAAGAATCAACCCTGCCAGGGAGCCTGGGGGACTCTGTCAGTTGAGCGTCTGACTCTTGATTTCAACTCATGTCATGATCTCAGGGTCGTGAGATAGAGCCCCGTGTTGGGCTCTGCGCTGAGCGTGGAACCTGCTTAAGACACTCTCTCACCCTCTTCCTCTGCCCCTCCCTGCTCTCTCTCAAAAAAAAAAAAAAAAAAAAAAATCCATCCTGCTAATACATACCTACTTGCCAGGGTCCTTCTAAGGCTGCCCGGCCCTCTACTGTTTGCATCCACTACATTTTACATATGTACCCTCCCATGGATAGACGTAGATTGTCACCTGCTCCTTGCCACAGCAAACAAAGATGTGATTAACATCTTCATACATGTGCTCTTAAGAGCCAGTGTGAGAATTTCTTTAGTATACACGCACCAGAACGGAACTGTGGGCACATCAAGGGTGGATATCTAATTTGCATAAACTGTGCCAACTGCACTCCCAGGGGCAACTGACCTTGCCCTTGAAGGGAGCAACGCACCTTCCAGATTAAGGAAGGCCAAGAGGCTGGAGAGGGGAGGAGTTGGCAGGGGTCAAAGTGCATGGGCCCTGGGAGACCATCTTGAGGATTTGGTCTCTATCCTAAGTCCTCCTGAAAGGAAACTATTAAGAATTCCAAGCAGGGGAGCACCTGGGTGGCTTAGTTGTTAAGCCTCTGTCTTCGGCCTGTGTCATGATCACAGGGTCCTGGGATCGAGCCCCACGTTGGGCTCTCTGCTCAGTGGGAAGCCTGCTTCTCTCTCTCTCCTACTCCCCTGCTTGTGTTCCCTCTCTCGCTGTCTCTTTCTGTCAAATAAATAAATAAAAATCTTAAAAAAAAAAAAAAAAGAATTCCAAGCAGAGGTATGACATCATCAGCTTGAGGTTTTGAAAAGCTACTGGGTTCTCTGAACCAGGGTATGTCCTACCCATAGCAGATTGGGGGCCCCATATTCCACAGTCCTGCCAATACTTGGCATTATCCAGAGTTCCAGTATTTCTACTCTAATAGATATGAGTAACACTCACTGTTTTAATTGTACTTCTCTGACTGTAATGATTTCGAACATTTTCAATGTGGCTGCTGTTTAATCAAAATTGAACTGAATGAGCAAGAGAATCAGTCCTTCTCGACATGGGCACATTCAGAAACTATACCCTCTGGTTTTTAGCTAACACTCGACTTACAGATATCCTCCCCCAAATGTCTGGTCTGTCATTTGGACATGACCCAAAAGCTTAATTTTGGGGCACCTGGGTGACTCACACAGAAAGCATCTGCCTTCAGCTCAAGTCATGGTCCCAGCATCCTGGGATCAAGCTCCACATCAGGCTGCTTGCTCAGTGGGGAGTCTGCTTCTCCCTCTGCCTCCCCACTGCTTCTGCTCTCTTTCTCTCTCTCAAATAAATAAATAAATAAATCTTTAAAAACAAAAGCTTAATTTTATTTTTAGAAAGAAGAAAAGAAAAACCTTGCAGGAGGGTTTACAATCAACTCCTGTCCCAGATCTTGGGCTTGCAAGAGGGCAAGCCCTCTCCGGGGAGGCCCATTCGATGACCAGCCAAATGGCCTGAAGACACACGCTAGCCACGGGTGTTTGCCCTTCCTACCACCTGTTGTAGGCGCCCCCAGCGTGCATCCATGGGACTCATGATCGTCTGAAGAGTAAATATAAAGAGCCACAAATGGGCCCTGAGTTCCCGTTGGCTCCTACTCTCTGGAAAACCCAGTTTTCTAAATGAAGTGGAGAGAGAACAGCCACTAGCTTTCAGCCCTGGTGCCTGAAGGGAAGACCAGAAAGAGAAGGTTTCCACATCATGGAGAGGTCACTGATGCAAATCCCAAAGACAGCCTGAAGCCAGGGCTATTCCCCCCCCAGCCCTATTCACCCAGGGCCCACGGTCCCTCATCTCCCACCTTCCCTGTGGGACACTAGCTGCTCTCCAAGTCACCCCAGCCTCCTACCCTCCGGCTGCTTTCCTCACCATGCTACTGCAACATGGGGGCCACCATGACCTTCTGATCACCAAATCCAGCTGCCTACTTTTCATGCAATATGAAAAGTTCAAGAGTCCCTGGGTCCTGTCACTCGCTAAATGATTTGGGAAAGCGAAAATCTCTCTAAGCCTCAAATTCTTTGCTAAAAAAGCAATGCTTGACTCCTAACAACATTGTTTTAAGGTCCCAGAGAGAAACACCCTAAAAATCACAGCCGGACAACTGCAGTAAAACGACCACTGGGCGAAGGCCCAATGTTCAACCTGACAGATGTTATTACTCCCCTGGTCCCTTCACTTCCACAACAGGGCTCTGCCCTAGTTATGCCCTTTTGCTGGCCTTTATCCTTTGGCCTCTCTTATGGGGTCCTCTTTCTCCTGCCCTGGTCCTTTAAACATCCCCCCAAGCTCTGGACTCAGTCCCCTTTCCTGCCCCTTGGCCCACGCCCTCCATGAACCTCACTACTCCCATGGCTATCCCCCCTACCTTCACACGAATCTTGTCCAGACTCAAGATCTACCCACACCTATCATTCCTGTGACTGTTTCCATTTACTCACCAACGTGCCTTCTCAGTAACTCAGTCATCTGGGCTGAGACCAAACACGTTATCTTTCCTCTACCAAAGAGGAGCCCTCTTGCTCTTCCTGTCCTCCCTTCTGGTCTTCTTGGCATTACAGTTCAGAGTCCCGGGGTCATCAGCAAACCTCATCCCCCCACACATGCCCCCAGTCTGTTTACTTCCCAGGGTCTCTGGCGTCTGTCCCCTTGCTCCATTTCTACGACTGGTATTGGCCCAGGGCCTTAACACCTTTTGACCAGATTGTGTCCACTTCTTCCCACAGCGGATCTCCCTGCCTTCATGCCTCTCAAAGGTTCCAGAACGCACTGATGCTATCTGCTCTCTGTTCAACACCTCTGAGGTCCTCACTGCCTACTGCTCAAGTCCTCACCCTACCTTTCAAAGTCCCTCAACATCCCTCCAAGCTTCTCCTCCCTCTGACAGAGGACTTACCTTAGTGATGGGTGAGGCCTCTTTGTGGGTTTCAGTCCCTGGGCATGGGCCCACCCCAAAGCCCTCATCCCATGGGCCCACCCCATGCCCACTGTTAGAATCCTCCTCAAACCCAAAGCTACCTCTTACACTGAGTCTTCTCCAACTGGAAGCAATCTGCCTTTTCCTGAATAAGTAGAGATTTTTTATGTCTCCAAAACGGCAAGTCTACCAAACACAATGTTCTTTCATCTCAAGAAACATTGATCGTACCTATTTCCTACCAGAAGTATGTTGGGTGCTGGGGATCAGGGCCTAAGATATGGTCTCTACTCTTGGGGAGGTCGTGGTCCCAAGGGGAAATAGAACATATTGTGCTGAAATCCAACTCCGATGACAGCCACTGCTGTACTCTGAGCGTAAAAAACCTTCCTCAGGCACAGGAGATCGGGAACGACTGTAAATTCAACTAAGTGAGCTTCATTACCAAATGCAATGTCCAGACCTTGTTTGGATTTTGATTTGAACATACCAATTCTACATAAAAAGACATTTGGAGATGGACAGGAAAAAGTGGACACGGGTGGAACATTAGGTGTTATCAGAAATTATTGTTAACACTTAGCTTGATACTACGGTCACTTTTTTTTTTTAAGTGCTTATCTATTAGAAACACAGACTTAAACATTTTCAGATGAAATGACGTAAGAGCTGAGATTTTCTTTATTCCAGCCAAAAAGGAGAGGTGGGGATACATAAATAAGATTGTCAAAGTGCTGATCATCGCTAAAGCTGGGATGGATGCCTTAGGGATCCTCACACTATGCTCTCTCCTTTCATGACAGAATATTCCAGAATCAGGATATGTGCTTTCGTTTCCCTACTAGACTCTCCGCTTCCTTGGGGCCCGCAGTGTGTCTTGTTCACCTTCCAGCACCCAGGGCAGAGCATGTGCCAAGGAAGCATTTGCCCAACAAATGCTGTGTTACTGGTTTCTCTCATGGCCGTGACGGCTCTGCTGAAACTGACTGTGACCGAGGCCCCGGGCAAAAGGCCACAAGAAGTGCATACAGTGGGAGCTATTTTTCAGGCAGTGCAAGAAGATTGAGATGCCATGCACCAGGGAGGCAAAGCTGCCGTGGTCAGTCTTCCTCTGGCTCAAATGCCCTTGCATGAGAACCCTGCCAGGAGGCTATAGTGGAGGGGACACTTACTGTTCTCAAAAGGGGAAGGAGGCAAACAGGAGTTGGCAATGAAGCCAAAGCAGTCTTGCTGGTAGCCTGTTCTAAGTCCCCACGAGGTAAGGAAGTCATTCGAGCTGGGTGAATCCCTGCTTTGCTTCCAACCAGCTGTGCAACTCTGGGTGAGTCCTTTCCCTTCCTGGGCCTCAGTTTCCCACCCATGAAATGAAGGACATGGAGGACCATTTCCTTTCTGAGCTCTGCCACTCCTGGGGTCCGTGGTCCCACCGCTCATACTTACCACATGGTGTGATGGTCTGAGAAGATGTCTTCAGGCTGAAAGATCTCGCCATCATAGTAGCAGGGGCACTGGGCCTTGGGCACACAGTCTCCCCTCTCATCCAGGTACAGCCCTGGGGGGCAGAAGCAGCCTTCCAAGCAGACCTCATCGCAGTCCTCATCCGGGTAAGAAAGGGAGCGGCAGGTCATGTTACATGGGGTTCCACACTGCAGGTACACCTGGCCTGGTGGGCAGCTCAGCGCTGGGAGAGAAGGGAGGGGAGGAAGGCCTCAGTGGAAGCATAGAAGCACACAGATGCCAAGGACTGGGGTTCTGGGACTTGGGGTGCCACCCTTGCAGCTGGGACTCCAAGTATAGCTCTATGATCACTACCTTCCTTTCCCACTCTGAGCAAAACTGCGTTTTTAGGTTCACAAACGTCTCTGATAATAACAGATGCACATGGATTCCCCTTTGCTGAACCTGAGGGCTCCCACCTTAGCAGCCTCCAAAGCCTTGAAGCCTGGGACATGTAGAAATTGGGGGGATGTTGATACTGTGACTATTAAAAAGAACTGGGAGCGGCCGGGCAAGGGCATTTCTCCCCAGATAAAGATCATTAATTTAACCCCTACTGTAACCCTGCTCTTCACACAGCTTTTATGCCTTTTACGCCTCTCACTGAGCTAGATCTCATGGCCCCCGTCAACGTAAGCTGAGTGACCGGTCAAGATCACGCTTCCCAGGCAGAAGCTGAGGCAGGATTTGAACCCAGTTCTCCGTGACCCAAAAGCTCACGCTCTTCACCATTATGCCCTAAAAGCAAACTGTCCCTAAGGAGCCGTGCTTTGGAGGACAGCCGCAAAGAGCCAGCCGCTGTTGAACCTGCTCCAGCAAGGCGGGCAGCCCTGCCTCCCCGCTGCCCTCACTCTCCCCAGCCTCCCACAGAAAGACAGCACGGTGTCCAAGAGCCAAGAGGTCGTGGGGCCAAGTGTCACAACACAGGGAAGTAGATGGGTTCTGTCTCCCAAATTCCTGGGTCTGAGACCCAGTTCTGCCACTAGTTACTACGTGACCTTGAGCAGTTTCCTGGCTGGAATGGACTCATACCCGCCTGGCTTGTTGTGAAGGCTGAGCGAATCAACCAGGCCAGAGGCAGGCCCGGCCTGTGGCACACGGTCACTGCTACTTAATCACTGTGATGACTGGGGAAAAGCAGCCTGAGCTCTGAGGGGTCCCAAAGGGAGGGGCATGCCAGAGAAAGGCCTAGGCCAAGGAAGGCCTGAAACTCCTGGGATCTGGCCACTGCACACACTCCTGGGAGCACCCCAGTGATGAAATTCTTTATTGGGGTATGCAGGAAGCCCTTTGCCCCTTCTGCAGGCATTCCCGCTGCACACCAGCTGCTGTCCAGGAAGTGAGGGCCTCACTCTGAGGACACTCCTGAGACCACTGGAAGCCCTGCCCTCTCTGTTAGGATCCACTTCTACAGTAGGAACCTACGGGCAGCACGTGTCATGGGAGCTGTAACAGGAAGACCAGGCCATGAGCCCTGGACATGGGGGTGGGAACATCTGGGGAGCCCCTGTGGCCTCCGCCTCCTGTAAATGCTCAGGGCTCGGGGTTTGAGGGTAGCTGAGAAGGGAGGGGGCTCCGTCGCCATATTAGATGTAGATTCTTCTCTGAACCAGCAGAGAGGCTGGGTCAGTGGATGAATATTTAGAGCAGGGTGGGTTAAGATGGGGCGTGTTGGGTCATAAAGATGTGACTCACTTTCAGTCCACTGAACCTATGATAATAAGGTCACATTTCACCCATTAAGGAGCATTTGGAGCGGAGAGCTAGCTTAGAGCCCTGTGAAATATCTCTTTTGGCCTTCTTCTCCAGAAGTGGTACACACCTCAGCGTAACAGAAGCGTATTGTGCGTCCACTGTGGACTGGGGCTGTGCTAGGCTCACGGATGCAGAAATGGTAAGACTTGGTCCCTGCCTACAGGGAGCCTGGGCTCTTGCCCAGTTACAAGAAGAAGAGAAAAAAAAGGGTGTACTTCTCCCAGATCTCCTCCCAGCATCCCAGAGGAGCTACGTGTATGGTCCTTGCTCCCTGAACATCCCCAGTGGGCGTGGTTCTTCTTAAGGATGGAGTTAGTGGCTTAAGGAGCTCTGTTCATTTTTCAGGAGGAAGATGCCCATCCTCCTTAGGTTCAGGCCTCCCGGGCCTCCTGGCCAGCCTTTTCTCTGGTTTACCTCGAAGTAAGCCCAGAGATCCAGAAAATTCCTTCCCACCTCCCCTCAGATTTTTTGGCTCCCTAACCAAATCTCAGCCTTTTCCATCCTGTTCTGTTCTCAATGGAGGTGAAGGACGATGGCTCTTTCAAGTTTACTGAATATGTCGGTAAGCCCTCAGCCTCTGGGACAGTGTCCTAAATTAGGAAATCCTTCAGATGCTGCAGCACACTGATAATACAGAATTTCTAATGCTGGTGGACAAACGAACCATTATATAGCAGACAAGCATATTCACGAACAGTATGCCATTTACTCCTCACTACGCTGCCTAATTTCTAAACAGCAAACCCCGAGGCTGAAGCTATGGCATGGAGAGCGAGACGAAGAGTTCAAGGCCACAGAGCAGGGAAGTCAAGGGCTGGTTCCAGAAAGGCCTCAGATTCTCCTCCTCTGGCTGCTGGCCATGAGTCTGTGTCGTGCCAGGCCCAGAGGGACAGGGAGGCACAACAACATGCCTGCATAGACATGGTCCCTTTCGTCCTTACTTCTGCCTCTGCTCCTCTTTTTTATGACCTTGCTTAGACTCCAAACATGAGATGGCACTTAGGCCCCAATCCTTCTAGAAGGGTCTAGACACTTCTAGAGCCCCCTACCTAAGCTTCTTTTCAAATACATGATATGAGATTAGGGCCTTTCACCATTTCTCATAGCTCCTCTATTTTCCTGCTTCTGCCAAAACCATGGACATTTTTGTCTCCAAGCACATCCTAAAAATCACTCTAAAATTCAGAATATTTATGACACCTCATCCTCTCAGAATATCCCCCTCATTTCCCCAAATCACTACTACTGTCCCACAGTGGAATAGCTCTTTTTGGCCAAGATGGAGTCTTTTTAAGGCCTGGTCAAGTACACGACCTCCAGAAGGTCTTCCTTGGTTGCCCCTGACTTAATCTAATTATCTTTTATTCAGGGTGGTAGTCACCTAGCAGGGAGGCAGTTCCCACCTATGCCTCAAGAGGGAAGAAGGTTCAGGCTTTAGTTACACCACTGGTATTGCCTGACCATGCTGGGCCAGCCAGCCTGTGTTATTAGAGATTTGGGCCAGGAGTCCACAGATGGTTTGCCTGGAGTTATAAGGAAGGACTGGTGTGTGCATTTCCCTACTGCCTTCGTGAGACCCTCCGGGATGCAGAGACCCATTGGGATCTGGGACCCACTCTCTCCTCAACCTGGCCATACACGTATTGAACTCTAGTTGGCAGCAGCCACAGGAAATTTCTGCTTGGCGGGGACTCCAAGGTTCTGGACCTCCAGGTAGGGGGGTGCAGCTCGAGCTCCTAGGATAGGCCAGAGTAATCACACTATCCTGTGGGAGAGCCAGTCCCCACCACCGCGTCTTGCTGGAGATGGAAGAAAAAAAGAGGCTGCAAATGAAGAGTTCTCAGGATCCAGGCTTGCTGAATGCCCTTGGGCCCAGTTCTGAATGCAATAATGCAGAGACAGTGCCTAGAAAAGGACCAGCAGTATGCAGGGCACCCGAGGAGGGCTCGCCTGGGTTCTGTGGGGACTGGCGGGGAGGGAGGGCACCCACCACAGAAGCTGGGCTCCCGCCACCCGATGTGCACGCCTCTCCGGGCACAGGCTGCGGCGTAGTTGGCCACGGCACTGCAAAGGCAGTCTCTGCCGTCGGAGCAGGAGCAGACGTCGTAGCGGCAGTTCTGCACGTAGGGTTGAGGGCCCACGGAGCGGTGGCAGGCCTCGAACTTGGAGGATGTCAGCAGGGCGCACGCCTCCTCTGCAAACCTGGCTGCGGCGGGAGAGAGAGCAGCGCAGGTTTGGCCGAGGCCCCGCCCCCCTCGGCGCCCAGCCCCCAGAGGGCCAGGACCCGTCTGGGCTCTGAAATCCCCCCACCAGCTCCTCCCTCAGCAGCTCTCCCCACAAAACAACCTCACATCCCTCTGGAAATCACTGTGATTTTTCTTCTGCAGCCAATAAACTCTCCTAATTACATTTGGCTTAAATACACAACAAACTGCATTTCCAGAGCACACGCCCACTGACAGAAGGGGGAAAGTTCCAGGATGGGCAGGGTAAGAGGGGGAAATTAATGCAGGCCTGAAACGTTGCCACAGATAAATCTGCAAATGGCCACCCCAGAGCATTAATCTTCCGATAATTTAATTCTGGATCTGTGTGGCTGCTTCGCCAACAGACTGAGAGAAGGTCCAGGGACAGGAAGCATGGACTGTTCTCTTCTTTCCCAGGATTAGACTCATGGGGTGGGGGGTGGGGGTGGTGAGGGGTTGCGCAGTCAAGGGACTTTGAAGAATAAACAATCCAGATGGAGATCATCAAATGCTGATGGTGAAAGCCAAGGGCCCCTGTACCCTAAAGTGGGTGCACCGTGCCATGGAAGGCACTGGAAGCCGGGCGACCTCGGGGCTCTGCAAGGTCCCCGTGCCCCCCGCGGGGGCTTGCATACTCAGGCGCGGGTTGAGGCTGCAGGGATCACTGTGCTGCTTCTGCCGGTCTTCGCAGTCCCCGTGCAGTTTCCAGGCGTTCCCAAAGTCTTCCACCAGGGGCTCCGCCAGGCCTGCGGGCGTCACGAAGTCGTCACCCCTGTTGCCGTTGTAATTCCCGCACAGGCCGCACGTCTTCCCGGCGTAGACTGGGGACAGCTGTGGGGAGACGCACACCCCTTTGGAGCTGGGCTGCCAAAGCAGCCATAGCTTCCCCTCGGCTAATGAGGTGGTTTTCATCAAAAAACGCTCCCCGGGTGAAAAATAAATACGAATTTAATAAACTGCAGCGGAAGCCTGAGGCTGTAGAGGTGGGGGGGAAGCCAAATGGGGTGTAAGCTTACCACCAGCAACATCCCACTCTTAAATCATTAGAGTCAGAGAGCAGCTGGGCCAGAAGGGACTTCAGAGATCATCTAGCATTTAATGATGGAGAAACAGTCCAGGAGAGCAAAAGTGACTGGCCTAAGGTCACAGAGGTAGTGGCAGAGCTAGGACCAGTAGCTGGGTCAGGTCCCCATCCAGCATGCTCTGTGCCTATCAGAGGAGATGCTCCTGCCACCAGGCCCTGCCACCCAGGAGAACCAAGTGCAAAGAGCCTTTTACGGAACACTTATATCGGTCACACATGTGGGGGAAGCAGGTCCCTTGTAGTCCAAGTAGTCTCAGAGCTCACATTTGGTGACAAAGAACAACACTTGCCCATCTGGATTTGACTCAGCCACTGGGTGTCATTGGAGAGAAAACACCATGAGCCAAGGAGGACTCTAGGGGCTGTGATCAGAGAAGCTAGGGTCAGCAAGGACTCTGGGGCAGTCTACTGTGGGTGACCAGGATGGTTCTGGGGGCAAAGCTCTAGGCCACCAGCAAACAGTTTGCTCTCCATCCTTCTGAACCCAAAGTGCACACTCACGGACAACTTGGAAAGTCAAAACTGCCTTTCACACTTTACAAGTGGGGGCTTCCACCAGTTTCTAGTAAGAGAGCCCTGATCCAAAGACAGAGCCAGGGCCGGAACCCCAGAGTCCTGACTCCTACTTCGCATGTAATTAACATGGCCAGACAGCCTTCCTGGGTTGAAACCATCACGCGGTAGGACTGGGCCCCGTATGGTCATCTCTAGAAGCCCCTTCCAGCTTCTAGCTACAACTTCACAGGATGCAGGATGAACAATCTGGTGGAAGGTTCCAGACCCATATAAAACGTACCCAAGGAAATAGCATTAAAAGAAAGAGAACAGAGTGATGTTTCCTTGTTTGCTTTACAAATATTAAGTATTGCCACTCTAGGCATGGAGACCTGCCCTGCCCTGCCTATTTAAAATGTAAATCCTCTGACCCTGATACTTCCTGTCCTTCTTGCTGCTTTATTTATCTCCTCCGGATTTATCACCTTCTAATATATGATATAATTTACTGCTTGGTTTGGTTTCTTGTCTGGCTCCCCTGAGGGAAACATAAATGAAGCAGGACAGGGTTTCTTGTCTGTTTTGTCTCACTGTTGCAACCTCGGCCTCTCAAATGTGACTTTGCACATTCACAAGGTGCTGTGTTGAGTCAATGATGAACAAATGGCTGAGTTCATGAATGAATGAGGCTCTCCCTAGGACACAGGCTGAAACATCATGCTAGCGGTCAAGGCCAGGCCCCAGCTGAGCAGCTAAATCGGTGGTATCTTCACTCCACCACCCGTGCCTCAGCACCCTCCCCTCCCGCTTCATCCCCAGACTGAGTGCCCTTGTGCCCCCCAAAGTCCCTCTAGTCGCCCCAGGCCTCCTGTCCCACCACCCCCCACTAAGACAATAGTGTCATCCATTCCCTCAGTCCCTTTGGCTTGACTCAAGGGTAGGCTCAGCCCTCAGATCAAGAGCACCTTTTCCGGGAAGTGGGAGGTTGTGGAGAAGGTGGGATGGCCATTGGCAGGGTAGGGGGGCACCCTCCCTGAAGACCAGGGTACAGGAGGTGAGGGGGTCAGGAGACCTGAGTTCTCTGGTCACCAAATGACCACAAGACCCAGGGTGAGTTCTTTCTGGTTCCAGAAAAGGATTTTATTTCTAATTGCAAAAGAGCAGCTGACAAGATGTTCTCCAAGATCTTCCTGCTCTATGATCTGTGGTCATAAGGTTTATTTTTTTAGAAAAGAAAAGAAAGTCACTAACATGGAACTTTCTCCAGGACTCTAAGACAAGGGAAAGAATATGGTATCATGAGGACAGAGGAAACCAAGATCTCATCAGGAATGCCCTAATGCCCCTGCCAGGATTATACCAAGGGCCTTGTGCCCCACAGGACCCCCGTGCATCAGAAGGGACTCTCCAGGGATCCAAGGAATGATCTAGGGCAGCAGTTCTCCAAGTGTGGCCTTGGGGATCTGTTGGAGTTGGGGGTGAGGGATCCCCGAGGACTTGCGAGGTGTCCATGAGGCCAAAACTATTTTCCTAATCATCCAAAGACATTATCTGTTTTTTTTCCTCTCATTCTCTTACAAGTGAGCAGTGGAATTTTCCAGAGGCTACATGACACATAATGTTGCAAAAGATTGAATGCAGAAATATATTTGTGACTCCAGCTGTCTTCTATTAAGCCATCCATTAAAGAAATTGGCAGAAATGTAAAACAATGGTATTCTTCTCACAACTTATTTTTGTTTTGGAAAACATGATTATTTTTAAAAAAATATATTGTTTATATTAACATGGAGTGGTTTTATTAATGTTATTTTTTGTTTGGGTTTTTTTTAATTGACGTGTCATTAACATACATTATCATATTGGTTTCAGGTGTGCCATATATGATTATTGCAATTTTTAAGTGAATTCGTAAATACATATTTTAAGCCTCTGATTTAATTTCTAGCGTGGTAAACATTGACAGCTACACCCTTCGCAAAAGATCTTGGGGTCTTCAGTAATTTGTAAGAGTACAAAGGCATGTGATGACCAAACAATGAAAGCACCAGTCCAGCAGGAAGGACACTGTCCTGGGCGCTGACCAGCTCTGCCCCAGCCTCGTGTGCGGTGCTGGGCACCTCTCCCCACTCACCTGAGCCTGAGTCACTTCATTCATAAAAACAGCAGTGAAAACCATACTGCCCCACTGCTTCAGGAAATTTCCGGAGGAAACAATGTATAAGGAAGCCCTGTGATATATATGGATTGCTACCCAAATGTGCCTCTGGGACCACAGAGACCAAGGAGGGGTGGCCCCCCCCAGATTGCAAAGGCCCAGGGAAGGGGTGAGAGAGCTGGAGGTTCCCAGTGCAACCCTTCAGGGCCAGGATGGTCTGCACCCCTGGGGAGCACAACATAGGGTCTCAGTGGCCACTTCCAGACTGGCTCTTTCCTTTCTGCTCACTGTGGGTACCTCCGCAGGGAGATGCCCCCGGCTCCCATTTGTCACAGCCAGGAAGCTGTGCTCCAAAATGCTATCTCTTAGCCCCTCGGGAGCCCACCCAGTCTGGAGGCTCCTGGGGAGCCAGAGCCTCAGAACTGAGAACCCCCAGGGCAAACAAGGGGCGTCCAAACAACTAACACCAGTCTCTCATAAACAAGAGAGGCCTGTTCCTCCCTCTGGGGGCGTAGGGCCTGGGGAGAGAGGAATTCTTCTCCCACCACAGAAAGCCACTCTCCCAGAGCACAAGAGGCACTTTGTAAGGTCCCCGCTGCAAGGCGGCCGAGTCCGGGAGGGCACCTACCATCACCAGCAGCTTTCCCCGGCCGTCCCAGTCCATCTGCAGGTCCTCCCCGTAGCTGAGGCGCACGGAGGCCATCACGGTGTGCTGGATGCGGAGGTCACCTGGAACCGAGCAGGGACAAGATTTAGCCCTTCAGCCGAAATGGGGAGAGGGCTGGGTGGTGAGAGGCAGATGTATTGTGGAGAGAGACAGAGTGTCTCACAAAGGACTGTAACAATGACATCAAGGAGTTGGGGACAGATGGAGATGTCCATGAGGTTGAAGGGGTTCTCAGGAGGAAAGATAAGCAGGATAAACCTGGTACAAATGGATTCCAGAGAAAGGTGCCCCAGTATCCCAGCAGCAGCCTGCAATTCACTCTACTGCCACAAGAGGACGGCAGAGGCTCCTGCATCCTCTGCTGAAGCAGCTCTGCCTCCCATTGAATCCCTGACACCACACCTCCACACCCCCCAGCATTCCCCCAGGCGCTTCTGCCCTTGCACCCGCTTCTAGGCTGCGCCATGAGTGTGCAGAGCTGCATACAGCACTTCTCCCTGAAGACGAGACATACCTTTTATCCTGCAAGAAGGGATGTGAGAGGGAGACACACACCGCTAATGACAGCTTCCTCAACTCATTCTCCCCTCCCAGGAAGACTTCTTTGCTTGCAAGGATGCCTGCTGAGGATACCTACCCCTCCACAGATGGCCCTCCTCACCGAACAGGTGGGCAGGGAGCATGGCTGAGGAGTGAGCAGACCAGCCCCTGGCCTGGTGGAGGAGGATAGTACATACCTTGCAGGAGAGGGATCTGGACATCCTGGCCATCCACGGACACGCCTCCCCCGTGCTTCAGCTTCACAAGGCTGTTGTGCCATTGGGGCAGGCGAACAATGACTGAGCGGGTGCAGACAGCATCGGGGTCATCGGCACACTACCAAGAGGGCCACACAGAGTGACGTCACCACAAACCCCCTGTTCGGCACCCCAGCCTGGGACCCATTTACTCAGGGAAAGAGCACAACCCCAGGCAGTCTCTGGCCTTCTGAGAGACAATTCCACTGTCACAGAATGGTCTCTGTGAGTAGGTCCCCTGGAGGTGTGGCGGGACAAGGCCCTGAGCCCAGTGCTCACTGCTGCCCAACTCCCTGCAGCTCCCCACACCCTTTCCCATCCTCCTAGCCTCTGCCTATCTTCCTGTTGCTTGGGCCTATGGTTCCAAAGCGAATCTGGGACTTCAGTCCTCAGGGGGAGCCATGTGCCCTCTAGATTTGCCCTCCTTGCTCCAGTTCCTGGAGAAAAGAGGGATAGCGTATACCACAGCCACTCAGAGACGGAAGCACCTTGCCCCTCCCCTTCCATCACTGCCTCCTGCAGGGCAGCAGGCCAGCTCACCTGCACAGTCTCGATGACAACAGAGAAGGTGTGGTCCTGGCAGTCCTGGGCCAGCAGGTACTGGCAGACCCCACTGAAGGTGAAGTACCTGTTGTCAAAGCTCTTGAAGTGGGATTGTCCTGTGACGAGACACTCCCCTGGAGGGACAGAGAGGGAGGAGGTGAGAACAGGAAGGGGAGACCCCTGGGGGGTGGGAGAGGGGGACAAAGGAGGCCTATATGAGCAAACCAGGCCCCTCTTGTGGAACTCCACAGACGTTCTCTCCCCACATCGGTCTGAAAATGAGTTCTACGGGAGGACTCGAACTCAGGTCCCAGTCCTCAAACAGTGAGAGGTCAGTGCTGGATCTTCAGGTCGATGGCTCACTTTCTGGAAGGGACAACCAAGGGCAGTGATAGAGCCATATGCAGTCTGCAGCGGAGCCCGGCCTGGAGCCTGCGGCTTGAGCTCTTGGTTCACTGTGGCTCACCGTCCTTCCCCACAGCCACCCCATAGGGTCTGGCTCTACGGGGCTCAGGCTCCTCTTGGTCCCAGCACGGGCCCTTCTCGGTACCGGCCTTGTGGGGGGCTCCAGGGCACGGCCCCACCCTGGAGAGTCCCTGAGGCAAGCAGGCAGAAAGGTCAGCCCAGGCAGAGGACGGAGGAGGGGTGAGGTGGGCATTCTCCAGGCTCAGCAGGGCAGCGGCCGGGGCACCATCCTTGCCCCTCTGCCGAGGGGCGGCTCTAAGGCCTCCTCATGGGCAGGTCCATGTTGTGACTTCAGTTGGGGCCAATGGGGGGCCGGGAGGCCATCTGCCCATGATCTCACCACTGCCCCAGCCAGCTCCCTAGCTCAGGCTGACACATCTGTGGGTGGGGACAAGGACTCCCCTTGGTCACCCTGCCACACAGAGCCCTCGGCTCACCCTCCACCTGAGCCCCGTTCTGTCCTCCCCCAGACCGCAGCCCCGCCATGCGGCTGGCCCAAGGCACCTAAGACCAGAGGTCACACATCCCGCAGAGTGTCCACGCAGGGGCGGGGGGGCCCTCTGCCAAAGACTCCAGTGATCCCCTACACACCCTAACCCAGCTCGGGGCAATCCCGTCCCCAGGACCCACAATGGACCCATTGAAGCTGAAGTGGGCATCTGGATCCCTTCCCAATCTCCTTCTATGTATTTCCTCCCTCATTTGTGCCTTCTACTCTTTAGAGAAATACAGACACCCACCATGGCCATCCCATAAAGTAGGGGGCCCTCCTTCCCACCCAGTCACCCTTGACCTCCAAACTGCAGACACCTATTCTCCAGAGCACTAATCCCGCCAAAACCTAAAGTTCCCCCTAAGATGGTCTTAGCGTCAGTCCCACCTTGGCCACCCCCAGGGGCTGCTCTTGGGGTCTGTCACGCAGTCGGGGCCGTTGGAGTTGCCCACCTGGCGAATACATGCTCAGCAGGTCCCTACCACCTGCTGCCTCAGGCCCACGTCTGCACTGAAAGGCATGGCGGGCACAATTTTGGATCTGGGTGTGGTCCTACCTTTGGTCTGTATTGGAAGGCAGGGGTAGGGGAGAGTAGCCTCAGGTCACTGTGAGTGTCCTCTGACTGGTCCCCAAGGCGGATGACCCCTCCCAAAACGACATGGGCCAGGAAGGCACACTCAGCCCAGAAGAAATTAAAAATCAGGGAGCACATCATTCTCAGCATCACCCTCTGCGATAGTAAGAAATATACATTTGGTCTTTATCCCTGCTTCCTGACACAGAGCTCCTAAAGCCCTTGGGACATCCTAGGAGCAGCTGTTGTTCTACTGAAACTACTCTTGGTGGGCCCCTAGACAGCTTCAGGATGGGAGCGGGTCACCAGAAAGACCCGGGCGAAACGAAAGAGTCGGAACTTTCAGTCCTACCGTCCAGCCTCCAGGGACCAGAGAGAGGCTGGGGATTACTGATCGATCATGTCTGCATAATAAAACCTCCCTTAAAATCCCTAAACAAGAGGATCTGGAAAGCTTCTGGGTCAGTGAATGTATCCACACGCAGGAGGTGGCTAACCCCAGTTCCACGGGGACAGGAGCTCCCGTGATCACAATCCTTCTAGGCTTTGCCCCATGCACCTCTTCACCTGGTTGTTGATTTGTATCCTTTATAATAAGCCAGTACTAGTAAATGAAGTGCCTGAGTCTGGGGACCCATTCTAGCAAATTATTGGACATGAGGAAGGCATTGTGGGAACTCCTAACTTGTAACCAATCCAACAGAAGTGGGTACCCTGAGAGCCCAGTACTTGGGCTCAGCACCTGAAGTGGGGCATCCTGTGGGACGGAGCCCCTAACCTGCAGGGTCTGCACTGATTCCAGTCATTAGTGTCAGGACTGAATCGTAGGACACCCAGCTTGCATCCAGAAAGTAAAAGAATTGGTTGGCTTGGGGAAAAACCACACACATTTCATGTCAGAAGTGCTGTAAATAGGACAGGTCAGGTCCTCCTCCCATGACATTGGCCCCAAAGAAAGCAAGAGTGAGGGATCACTGTTCGTGGCAGGCTGTAAAGGTCGGGCCAAAGGTCATCCCAGCCCATTGTAAATGTACTGAAATTCCAAATCGGCTGGTGTCACAGGAAAGCCTTTCTGCAAGGGCTGTTTCTCAGAATCCACCACGATCCTGCAAACAGAGTGATATGGACCTTGGTGTCAAACATCTTGACCCCACGGCAATAAAATGGGTGGGAATTCTTCCCCTGACCTTTCTCTGTTTTCTCAGGAGGGCTCTTATCTGAGTATGAAAGTGGGCCTGCATTATCTCCGATGAGTCCTAGGAAAAGAGGGGTCAAGGAGAAAAATGCACAAACATTCAAAAGCAGAACTTCCAGAGCTTGAATCTAATCGCCTGATCTGATTTCCTGCTCCGACCCCCACTGACTTGTGCTCTGAAGTTCCTCAGGAATCGAAAGTCTAAATATGACATTTAGCTTATCGCCTTGGTACCACTGAGGGACGGAGCTGTGAGCACAGGAAACCTAACAACATGGGTGGGGAAGCTGCTGGGCTCGTGGATGGCCCTGGGAGCTGGAACCCGTCTCTCACCCGTCCTCTGCCCGGAGCAGGATGGCCAGGACATTCCCAGTCAGCTAGCTGGTCAAGCCACAAAGGGCAGCCCCCGACCAACGGCTGCCCCCCCGCCCCCGCCTAGCTCAGCCGACGGAGAAGGCAGGCGATGACAGTCTGGTGAGGAACAGGTGATTCCTACAAGAGCCTCAAAGTAGAATGGCCGGGAATTAAAGCGGATCTGCTATGCGAATAAAGATCTTCCCTCACTGGGGCACCTGGGTGGATCAGTGGGTTAAGCGTCTGCCTTCAGCTCAGGTCATGATCCCGGAGTCCCGGGATCAAGCCCTGCACTGGGCTCCCTGCTCAGTGGGGAGTCTGCTTCTCCCTCTGCCTGCCTCTCTTCCTGCTTGTGCTCTGTCCCTCTTGCTGTCAAATAAGTAAATAAAATCTTTTAAAAAAAGGATCTTCCCTCATGAAAAAATTGGAAAGAACCCTCTCCCCTGGTGGGAACGCATGACCTTATCTAAAAGAAACCCTTCTATCTGCAGTACCTGAGACCTCCCTGGGGCTTCTCCGCTCAGCTGGTCTGCTTCTATCCTTTGCCACATGGCCTCCAGAAATGCCAGCCTTCCGCAAAGCAACACAGACTCCCCCAGTGGAAGTTTCCCCCAAAGCCTGCCTCTAGACCGACAATAACATCACCTGTCCCCCAGATGTACAAGGTGCACTTCAAGCGCTCCGTGGGTGCGTCTCATGCACTCTTTCCATGAGGCGGTCGTCACCAGCCCCAGTTCTCAGCTGAGGAAAGTGAAGTGCAGAGAAAAACTCACCCAAGCCCCAAGGTCCTCAGACAGGGATTTGCTCGTAGGCCTTGTGCCTGGCTTCAGGGCCCAGAACACGCCACACCACCCAGCACTCCCCCACGGGCTGGCTCCTGCGGTTTCTCATAGGCCCGACTTGGTGAAGGCCAAGCCTGGGTCACCCTGAGCCTGGGCACACATGGGCCCCGTGCCAAGGAGCTGAGGTACCACTGAGTCCGGATACGGAGACTGAGTGGAGACAAGCCCCGGCTTCTTCCTTTTTATTTATTTATTTATTTATTTATTTATTTATTTATTTATCTGAAAGAAAGAGTGGGGAGAGGGCAGTGGAGAGAAGAGAGTTATCTCAAGCAGACTCCCCACTGAGCGCAGACCCTGATGTGGGACTCCATCTTACAACCCTGAGAGCAAAACCGAGAATCAGATGCTCAACCAACTGAGCCACCCAGGTGTGCCTCGCCACTCCTTTTTTTTTTTTTTTTTTTTTTTTTTTTTAAGATTTATTTATTTCTTGAAGAGCCCTGGCTTCTAAAGGTAGTACACTGGCCTGGCCTGAAGGAGGCCTGCTGGGATTCCAGAAGCCCCAGTATTGGCTGGGGCAGGCCCCAGCAGCGTTTCCGTGAACTTGGGCACTCAGCTCCCCCAGGCGAGCCCAGGTGCCTGGAAATGCACACTCCCATTGGACAGGCATTAGTCCTGATCACCTTCTCTGTTAGCCAATGAGGAAGTCTGTCTTCCCGGAGGCTTCCGAACAGACAGCTTGAATCCTAACGTTGAATTATAGAGCTGGGTTAGAAGGCATCAGAAATTATACAGAACCAAACAAGGAACAAGTTACACCAAGGCCCTCCCCTGCCCCGCAGCCAAACCCAAGGCAGGGCTGGGTTCTCTCTGACCTTCTTGCCCTGCAGGCCCCAGCTACACCCTGCCTCCAACCACCCCTGCCCAGGCCAGACTCCTTTGGGCGTGTGCCTGTATGTCTCAGTCCTTCTCCCATCCTGCTTAAGGAGGCAGCCGGGGCTCCTGGGAAGGAATACGGCTAACATTAATTGAGTGCTTGCTGTCTGCCAAGTAACGGCTTCTGTGGGACGAAGCTGCTGTTACCATCCCTGTGTCACAAATGAGGACACTGAGGCTGCAACTGATCGGGGAGCTTACCAGAGTCACCCCGCTGGGAAGTGGGGGGACTGGAATTCTGGCCAGGCTGCCCGAGTCCACCCCACCGCTCAGGCCCTTGGCCCCCTGCTATGATACCCTGTCAATGGGCATAAGTTGGGCAAGCGAGGAACCCTCCACTCACACCTTCCCAGCTGCAGAAGAGAACCTTCTACATTCTTCCATCAGGAGTTTGAAATTCTAGAGCTTTTACTGGAAGAATAGTCCCTGTTCATAGGCAGGCTCCTTCCTCATTGACCCCAATCAAACATTTATGGTTCAATGGGAACCAAATGAGAAGAACTTTCCTGGGCAGCATGTGTGGCAGAGGAAAGGAAGAGGAGGAGAGGGAAGAGAGGCTTGGGGTTACAGAAAAGGAAGTCTGAGAAAACCACAGTTTTGCCTGCTGCTGCCCTAATTCCTTATAAGAACAGAGAGCCTCAGTGAGCAATGAAGGCCTAGAGGAGCCCTGAAGCTCCAACCCCTCCCCATACAGACAGATGCTCTCCTGGGCAATTTCTTCTCCCTCCCACTCCCCACACACAATACTCCCTGTGCCAGGCAGCCTCTAAGACGCTCCCCCCATGGTCCCACCTCCTGTATTCATGTCTTTGTGTGATTCCCTCACCTTGAGTGTAGACTAGACATGTTGACTTGTTTCTAGTAAATGTAATACAGCAGAAGTGAAGGATATCACTTTGGAAATTGGGTTTTTAAAAGACCAGGGCTTCTATTTTGGCTGTTCTCCCTGACTCTCTCTGAGGTCACTCACCCTAGAAGAAGCCAGCTATCAAAGTCCTAAAGGAGCCTTCACGTAAGACCACAGCCCAAGTCAGCAACTGGACTGCAACTTCATGAGAAATAGTGAGCCAGACTCAGCCATACCCAGATTCCTGACATACAGAAGCTCTAAGATAAAAAAAAGTTTGTTTGCTGAGTTTGGGGTAATTTGTTACACAATAGACAATTAATACACTCTCATCTTATCCCGGAGAATCAAAACCTAGCTCCCTACTTCTAAGATTCGCAATGTCAGCTCTTCCAGGGACTGTGGAGAAGTCATAGCCTGCTCTTTGCTGTGCTAGCAGAGTCAAGCATATCCCCTTCCAGAACCTTCCCATTGGAAGCTTTACCAGCAATTGTCACACTGGGGGCATAAGACAGCCCCACTGCCAGCTGCATCATGGCAAATAATGGAAGTATGCCTGTGTGCTACAGGAGAAATGGAGTCAAGCATTTGGAGATGGGAGACAACCAGACAACAGGAGATGGAAGATGACCAGCTAAACTCCAGAACTTGAAAAAGAGGGTCAGAGCTGAGGCTTTTAATATACAGAGTATGAGTTTAGCAATTGTGTGGGCAAAATACAGATAGTCCACTCTGTAGACTGCAGAGTTGGAACTGGTTATCCTCCCATCAAGGAATCAAGAAAATTTCTTACATCCTCAGCAAAGCTATTTTCTAAATTTTGAACTGAAGACCAGGGGTTGTAGTCTGCCCCAGACCAAGCATTCCAACATGTGCACAGTGAGTGTTCAAATCATTGTTGCAAGGATGGATGGATGTATGAATGGATGGATGGTTAGTTGGATGGATGGATGGACGGATGGGTGGATGGTTGGATAGATGGATGGATGGCTAGTGGGTGGATGGATGGATGGTTGGATAGATGGATGGATGGACAGATGGACAGTTGGCTGAGTGAAAGATACTCCCTACAAAAAGTCATTATTAAGAATTCCTAATCTGGGGGTGCCTGGGTGCCTTAGTTGGTTGAACATTGGACTCATGATTTTGGCTCTGGTCATGATCTCATGCGTTGTGCAATAGAGCCCCCCATAGGGCTCTGTGTTTAATTGGGAGTCTGCTTGAGATTCTCTGTCTCCCCCTCTCTCTGCCCTTCCCTGTGCTCCTTCTCTCTCAAATAAATATATAAATCTTAAAAAAAAAAAAAAAGAATTCTAAATCCGTTAATCTAACAAAAGACAATAAACGATTTCCTAATTCAGTCCATTGTGGCTCACAATAATAATGATTATTTAGATATTAACAGTGTTTTTACAAGGCATTTACAGCAACTTCTTATCTTTCAAAGGGCTCCTTAGGTCTTTCACAGGGTATGATGATGTCAAATCAGAACACTGATATCCCTTGCAAAAACAATCTTTTGTTCTTCATGCTTCCTTTAAAAATTGCACAGAAGATAAACTTGCTGGTTGGCTATCCCTAAGCCAGACTAACTGACCTAGCTCTAGTGCCCACTTTCCATCTAGTTCCAGAATTTTCCCAGTGTGGTGGGCATTGAGTTAGATCCTAAGTGACCATCCAGCCAACAGGCCCCAAATATGACCCCAATATCCAAGTTCAGGCCCTGTCAGCCCACCAAAGCCAATGTGGCCTCTTTGAGCCAAAAGGAGGGGAGCCTGTTATCAGGCTATTTGCCTTGTAGTTTTTTATTGTGCTCTACAGACCAAGGGAACCCAAAAAGTAGTACCCAGCATACAAGCTGAGGCTGAGCTGGTTTTTTTTTTTTTTTTTTTTTTTTTAAGATTTTATTTATTTGACAGAGAGAGAAAGAGAGAGATCACAAGTAGGCATAGAGGCAGGCAGAGAGAGAGGGGAGGAAGCAGGCTCCCTGCGGAACAGAGAGCCCGATGCGGGGCTTGATCCCAGGACCCTGAGATCATGACCCGAGCTGAAGGCAGAGGCTTTAACCCACTGAGCCACCCAGGCGCCCCTGAGCTGGTCTTTAACTAAACGTGGGTCCTCTCCTGGGCCAGTGAAGGATGGCAAAGACCTTCCTGCAAAGGAACAGATGGAGGACCAGGAAGGAGAGTAAACAGAAGGGCAAAAGCAGCAATCAGGGAGCTGTGAGTTTGAGTCCTGTCATTGTCTCTTAGCAGCTGTGTGACTTGAGCAAGTTATGTAATCTCTGCCTCCTTCTCTGACCTAGAATAACTGTACCTGCCCCACAGGCTGGCATGTAAAGTGCTTAGCACAGAGCCTAACCCACAGCGAACACCATGTGAGTGACCACAGGAAGGAAAATTATCAGGAGAAGAGCCAGGGTTATGCGGGGGGTGAGGCAGAAGGGAGCCCCAAATGGGCAAAGTTTGCAACAAATAGAATAGAGCTGGGGACAAGCAGAAAACCCAATAAAGGGGGCAGAGATTATTATAAAGCAACTTTTCCTAAAGACATTTGCCAGGGTGCCATTCTAATGCCTTCCTATCAGGCATTCCAGAAACTTCTCACTTTGAATTTAAAGAATTACCAGGCCCTTTTTCCTCTGAATTTCCAAAGAATTTGCATCATCTTTGTTTAGACTGTGACCCTACAGTTCTTACAGTTCATTGAACCATAATCCACTGAGCAAACAGGTGAGAAGAAAAGGACAATAAAACCTTAGCCCAGGTGCATTCTCACCTTTCAGCTATGCTGGGTGTGCCTCTGCCAGGCCCACGAGTGGGTCAGCACAGCTGGGATCCCAAAACGGAGCTGTGGTCAGAGGGTTGTATCCAGCATGCACAGAGGCCTCCTTACCTCTGCCTTGAGACGAGGCCCTCCCTATCTAGCAAGGACGACACACCATTCCACTGGAAGAAGGGGGGATGAGCGGGAGGGCTCCTACCTGGGCATTCTTCATTGCTACAGATCCACAAGCTGTTTCGGCAAATGCTGTTGGGGAGAGAAGCACAGGGCGTGGCTAGTTGTGCAAACACGAGGGCACAGGAACAAACCTAAAGCACGAGGGCACTAAAAAACACTAAAAAGCACTAAACTAAACTAAAAAACACTAAAAAGCACTAAAACACGAGGGCACAGGAACAGATGCCACAGCCCCCAAAGGGAGGGATCTGGGAGAAGAGGGAGCTAGTGCTAAGGGGGTCTTTATGAGGCTGGACGTGAATGGCGCAGGACTGTGGCCAAAGGGGGAAGCACCTTGGGGATGAGGCTGAGAGGGAGCAACCCTGACAAAGAGAGAGGAGAAGAAAACTGAGGGGACCCGACATGTCTTCAGAGACCCTGAAGACAAATCTTCAGGGATTTCAGGATCCCTGAAAATCCACCCAGCCACTGAGCAATGAAAGTCCTACAACCCCCTCCCCCTGCCAGCTGTCCCTTCCCCACAGCTGGGAGAAGCGAAGATGGGAGGGCTGCTGAAAGGGGTGCCACCCAGACCCATGCCGGCCAGCCCATGTGGGCTCCTGGAAGACAGCCGAGAAGGGAAAGACAGCAAAGGGAAGAGGCCTGAAGATGAAGTAAGGGGTTCTGTCCTCAAAGAGAGAGCTGCCTGTGGTGTGGTGATGGTCAGGTAGCCTTCCTTCAGAGAGTCATTCATTACAGCAGAGCTTGGGGAGAAAGCTAGAGACCATGTTTGTATGTAAAGGGGCCTTTCCTCCCCAACTCCCTCCTCTAGGCCCATCCTTGCTCCTCCTCATTGATGTCCCCCCCCTTCCTCAAACTGCCCCCACATCTCAACCGCTTCTCCCTCTGCCCAGCCAGATCCTATTGCACTTGCCACTGCCCTTCCTGACGCCCACTGCCCCTGGGCTGCCCTCCCAGACCCTACGGCGCAGCCCCACGTACCAGGTGTTGCAGTCCTGCGAGAGGGAGGTGCCCGGAGGGTACCGTTGCCCAGCATGCACACAGGAACACTCAGCGCTCCCCACGCAGCGGCCTTCATCCAGGAGCTGTCCCTCTGTGTTCAAGGGCATCAAGGCAAAAACTCAACTTAATCATCATTACTCAGCCCGCAGCTCCGGAATACCCGTGGGTGACCACAGCTTAGGCTTCTTCAGGAAGCTCAAAGAACCTGCTCTGTGATGTTGCTCTGTCCCAATAGGGTCATACTGGGCGGGGAGGGAGATTATTAATCTTTCTCTACTAGTGAAGAAATGGGGGAAAGAGCTTTGCTCAAGGTCCATCAGTGAGGAAAGCATGAGTCTAGGCTGTGAGCCTCTCCCAGGAAGCTCCAAGAACTGGTACGACCCTTACTTTCACAGTCATGCACTGGAAGAAGTCATTTATTTATTAATTTCCATTGCACAGATGAAGAAAGGAGCCAAGAGTTTTTGTTCTAGGTCATCCAGCGGGGAAGTCGTTAGTCAAAACACACAGGCCTCACTCTCAGGAATTAAACAGTGTTTTTCACCAAAGCTCACACAGCCTCTCCGGAGAAACAAGTTCTAGTGCAAAGCTCTTTTTCAGCTGAGCTCCCGTGGCAAACCCAGGAGACGTTTTAAAATATCTCGCCCAGACCCGTTCCCTGACACTCAACTGAGGAAACAAAAGTGCCGCTCAGATCGGGCCACGTGCTCTCCAAACAAAGTCGCTGTTGGAGCCCAGATGGTCCTTCTGTTTCCGAGACACACGCGCTTTCACGGATACAGTACCACAGGAAAACAGAAATTAAAAATAAACCCCGGCTCAATCCTGATCCCTCTGTACAAAGACTTTTTTAAAAAATAAATAAAAGGCTTCTGATTCCAGCCACGGGGGACAAACACAAGTGGCCTTCATCTGGCCTCCCCAAGCCAAGGACACCGGCAAGGTCTCGGATTTGTGAGTAGAGTAAGAAGCTCATTACCAGGGCAGCCGCAGCCATCCACGCATGGCTCCTGACACACTTCTTGGACGTGCAGGCTCTGGCAAGTTCTGGTGCAAGGGGACATACACTCCTTGTACTCCATGCCAGCCGGACAGGCCGGTCCTGAAACGGGAAAACGTGGGAGACTTCCTGGAGCAGCTCCCTCCCAGAGGGCACCTCCCAGCCACGCTGTCCTCAGAGCCCCTGCGTGCTCTCCTCTGTTCCCCTCTGTCTTCAGGGTCCCAGGGGCCAGCTCCACCCCAGTGGCACCCCAATGGCCCAGCCTCCCCTCCCCTGAAGAAACGTCTTCCCTCTTGTAGGGCCAGGCTAAGACTCAGCAGAGTCACCTGGGACCAGCACCCCTTCCCCCTTGGTCATCTGCTTCTCCGTGAACAGCTTGGCATCCCCCCCCACCCCCATGCTCTGTCCCTTTCACCTAAAACCCTCTCAAGGTAATACCAAAGTCCTCTAGGTTGAAAATCAATGTCCTCCGTGGGCCAAGCAAGGGGGAAGTGGCATCTGCATCACATCCCTCCTCTGAGGGCTCCCCTTCCTCATGAAACTGGTCCCCATCGAAGGCCCCTGCCCAGTACCATTCATGCCCACTTTCCCCACGTGGGTGACATGCTCCATATTTATTTTCCACTGCGCTGCAGAACTGTCTTCAGAGCCTTGTCACCCAAGCATCTGTCCTCCCCCACTGGACCCAGCTCCTCCTGGGCAAGGACCGACTTCCCTGCTTTGCCTCTCAACCCTGTGGCTGACTGATGCTCAGAATCACTGAAGAAACAGAACATACCAGTGACTTTTCCTGGGCTTCACAACACCGAACAATGGCTCTGAACCCCTTCTCCTCCAAGAGGCATCTCCCCACCCCCCGCACCCTATCTTCAAAGACCTCAAATAACAGCCATTCCACCCGACAGCCAAGAAGCCAGCTGCTAATAGCCATCTTCTCACACCCCCACAGCAGAGATAAAAGCTCTAATTTATAAGCGGAAAAAAACACACACACTGAAAAACATGTGTGTGCTGTAAATATTTGGCTTGCTGTTCCGTCTCCATCAGCCAGGATGGCCCGTGTAATTACAGCGGACTGTCCATCTGCATGGCTTTTGGTCTGCGGTGGAAAGTCTGGGGAGAGAGCAGCCTTCTTGCAAGGGAACCAAAGAAGCTCCTATTTAATTATGATAATTTGGGGATGGTGACAATGAAAGTGATCAGGGACCCGGTGAGACTGGGAGATCCGAACCACAGGCGTCCTGAGGTGGGGGGAAAGGGGAGCCCCGTGTGGGGAGGAGAGAGCCTGGGTTCACAAAAGGAAAGGGCTTGTGGAGAGGTTGCTGGTCTCTCTGAGATCACGCCACTGCCGCTGCCGCCGCCACCACCACTGTGGACAGTGTGGACAACTCCCCGCTCCTCATCAAAGCAGACAGGCCGGCAGTGGAGCTGTGAGCTGAAATCAAGACATCTGGGTTTCCCATCAGAGGCCGGGAATGTTCTCCAAGTCCAGGGAATAGGTTTCCCAAGGGAGTCCAGGGCACTGAGGGAGGCATGGCCCCGGATGGAGGCAGGGGGCCAGGTGCTGGGCGGCCTTCCTAGCCACAGCCTTTAAGGGAAGGGACGCCCCCTGCAGGCCAGCCTTCTGTGATCAGGTGGTCCAGGAGCGTGACAAGCTGGAGGGCTTCCCTAGTGACAGGAGGGACAGATACCACTTGTCCCCAGCTGGGAGGGTGGGCGGTGGACTTACGGCAGGTGCTGTGGTCGGTCCAGCCATATAAGACCATGCCCTGCTGGGCACAGGCCCGGGCGTATTCCAGGAGGACCTCGCAAGGGCACCTCAGCCCCTGTGCACAGGTGCACAGAGTCCTTTCACATAGGGCCACGAAAGGCTCAGGGTCCACCAGAGGGTGGCAGCGGGCAAACGCCGAGGCACTCTTCAGAAGCTGGCACTGCTCCCACGGGCCCTGCAGGAACAAGATGCCACTCAAGATGCCACTCGGTGAGGATAGCAGCCGTGCAGCCCCGGCTCTACGGGGCACTGGTTCTGTCTTCCTGAATGCGCCTCCGTGAAGAGCCCACCCCACAAGGAAACCAGGGAAGCTGCCTCACGCTGGGCATGGAGCGGGTGCTGATGAGCTGTTCTCACAGTCTTACCAATCCAAGGGCCGATACTGAACACATGCTATCAGAAGTAGACGGAGACACTGAGGTTACCTCCCAGGCTGAGCCCTGAACCTCAGAGCCCAGGGCCTCTGAACAGCCATGGCAAGTTGGGGGTGGGGGTGGGGGTCCTAGGAAAGAAAACAAAGAGCAGAGAGAGGGTAATGAAAGGTGCAGAGCACAGAGCCGGGCATCCAGGAACACCCAGCGGCATCTCCTTCCCGCTGACCTTGCCTCCTCCTCCTCCTCTTCCCATCCGGGCCTTCCCTACCACACAGGAGGAGATGGCCCCAGGACTTTCAGGAATTGAAAGGAGTTCTACTAGGGGTGGAGTTCAGCGACAGGTTTTCCCAGTGTTCACCAGGTGATTCCTGGCGCCAGACGGAATCCGTTCCCATCAGCAAGAACAAGCTAGGATTCTCAGAAATGTCCGCCAGACCCTCTGCCAGGCAAAGGCTGGCATTTTACACTGGCTTTTACCACCTTGTTAATACCTTCAACCTAACAACACAGGGCGGCGTGGAAATTGTTGATCACTACTCCCGAAACACAGTAATACAGACACTCCTATGTGCTGTCTTTATAAACATCTCTGCATTCTGCTTTAATGAGTCCAACTGCACTGTGTGTGTGTGTGTGTGTGTGTGTGTGTGTGTGTGTGTGTGTAGTTTAAAATCTCTGAAGCTGATGGGGAACCTGGATGGCTCAGTTGGTTAAGCATTTGACTCTTGGTTTAGGCTCAGGTCATGATCTCAGGGTAGTGACATCTATCCCTGCACTGGGCTCCCACGGAGTCAGCTTATCTCTCTCCCTCCCCCTTTACTCTGCCCCATCCTCCCTCTCTCTCTCTCTCTCTCAAATAAATTAATAAATAAAATCTTGGGGCACCTGGGTGGCTCAGTGGTTTAAGCCTCTGCCTTCGGCTCAGGTCATGATCTCAGGGTCCTGGGATCGAGCCCCGCATCAGGCTCTCTGCTCAGCATGGAGCCTGCTTCCCCCTCTCTCTCTGCCTGCCTCTCTGCCTACCTGTGATCTCTGTCTGTCAAATAAATAAATAAAATCTTTAAATAAATAAATAAATAAATAAAATCTTAAAATCTCTGAAGTTGGAGTCACAGCTTTGGAAACCATTCCCTGTGATCTCTTTATTTGCTGCAAATAAACGTTATCTTTATGTGACAAAATAAAGTCTCTGAAGTTAAGGTGCCTGTTCCAATCAATCTTACACTTCAAATGGCAGCAGCTTTTTTTTTTTTCTGGACTTGAGAATGGATTCTGGAATCTCACCCTACAGATCTTTATTGAGTCATCCTAATAACCTGTAAGCCATCTGACCTGCTGCAAGAAATCCTTCTTATTCTAGTTTTCTAACGTGGACTCTCTTCTGTGCCTCAGAATACTGACCAAGACAAAACCCCAAAGAAAATTTACAGAACACATTAAAGAATTAGTTTTTCACTTGTTTAGTATATTTTTATAGGAAAATCAGTGAATGATCACTGGCCCAGATAACAGGCCTCCCTCTGATTTCTCTCCCTCTCACTGCATTACTTTCTGCTTCCTTCTCTCTGCTCCTCGACTTTTCTTTCTTAGTGACACATGGAAACACGATGTGTCCAGGACTTGACACAGTACAGTAACGTCACCACGGGTCCTCCCCGTGGGGGCATCCACCCTTTCACGCACAGAACGCTCTCCAACTGGAGAGTAATGGACGGACTTAAAACCTTCAGCGAAGGGGGTGCCTGGCTGGCTCAGTTGGTAGAGCGCAAAACTCTTGATCTCAGGGTCATGAGTTTGCGCCCCACGCTGGGCATGGGGTCTACTTTTTAAATAAGTAAGTAAGTAAATAAATAAATAAAACTTAGAAAAAAAAAAAAAAAAACCGTCTGCCAAAAAGAAAGAAGTACCAGAGCATCTAAATGGAAGGCTGTGCCCTGAAGAATAAATCGGAGCAGATCGGTGTGAGTACAGGGGACAGTAAAAAAGAGCTTTGACGAGAAGGAAACCCACCTGCTCAAACCATACGGAAGGATGGCCGAGCAAGCCTGTGCAAATCAAGAGCCAGGAGGCAGGCCCGTGGGGAAAAAAAGCCCAGAGGAACAGCAATCGTGCAATGTCAAAGATAAGCTGTGGTTCTGGGAAAACCCACATCCTGCCCACAGGCCACCTGAGCTGGGACCCTGCCCCTTCCCTGGCCTGCATGGAGTCTGTCCTCAGAACTAGGAAGCAGGGCAGAGTGTCACAGCTGCCCTGGGGTCACAGCAGGCAGGGGGGCGGGGGGGGACACAGAAGGATGCCCAGGGTCTCTGTCCAAGCAGATGGGTGTGGTCGGTCCCCCCCGCACCTGTTAGGAAGGCCATAGCCACAGGGACTGCTGGACTGCAGGGCTGCAGCTGCAGACCTAAGGGCAAGGACCATGAGCCAGCCAGGCCATTGCCGAGAGCCGCTGCTCCCTCCATGACTCCACCTCTCTGGGCTTACCTGCTTCAGGATGGAGACGCCATACCCACTGCAGGACTGAAGCCCAGGCCCTGCCGTTGCTGGAGGCAGGGACTGAAGCAAATCTCGCCTCGCTGGAGAAGGGCGTCCTTGAGTAACGCGGTGCTGCACCCCGCAGGAGCTGCCTTGCAGGCAGGAAGACACCGCAGTGCCCGGCACTGAGCCAGCGATCCACGAATGAAGACCACTGTAGTCGGTCCCAGGGCCACTGAGGTCTTGGTGATGACCTGCCTCCCGCTGTTTGCCACACCAGGCATCTTATGCAGGGGAAACTGGGGTCTCAGAAGACCATGCTAGGAGAGTCCTGCCCTGGACTTGTTACGACTTCACAGCCCTGGATCTGAATTTTGCCTCTTGCACCTGCTAGCTGTGTGACCTTGGACTATTGTCTGGACCCCTGCTCCTCCATCAACTGGGGATAAGAATGACAGTTCCTATGTGATGGGATGGTAGTGGAGATTGACTAAAATCATGCAGGGAAAGGCTTCACTGAAAAAATGATGACTCCGTATCATCACCGTGGCCACCAAAGAGGTCCCTTCCCCTCTCCCTCCTGCCAGGAGGCTTGTCCTCCAGAATGGTGGGCAGCTCGGCAACAGGACAGAGGACATCTTTGTCCCTTTCCCTCTGTCTGCATCTTGGAGAGACTGGGCAACACTGGGATGAATGGTCACCATGACAACACAATCGCTTTACTAGTATCTTGGAGACTCTTTTGAGCGAGGGGATGGAGGAGGGACCCTCTCTTCTTTGCCATAGGCAGGTCTAAGACTCTCCTGAGGCTCACGGGGAGGAGGCTGGAGGCTGGGTCTAGTTCTTTCCATTCTGCTACACTGTCTGGCCCATGAGATGGGCCCCTCAGAGAGAAACGTTCCTGGGCTCTCAAAGGGCTGCCAAGGGTGCCCCGGGGAGGGCCAGAGGCTTGGGCTCTTGCTGGCCCTTCTCCTCATCTGAAATTTGGAACCAGAGAAAAACCCAAACAGGCAACTCCATGGGGTTTTTTTTGTTCTAGTGATGCTGACATCACCTGGTCTGTCAGGCAGCAGCCTAGAGCAGACCCTGTATCACAGGACGGTTCCACAGGGACCAGGCACCTGGGGTTCATCACCAGCACAGCACAGCGTCAACTGGAAAAAAGAAGAGACTCCGGAGTCCAGTGTCCCCTCCCACACTGAGAGCGATGTCAGGCAGAGTCTGGCATGGCCCATCTCCAGCTGGCCCAAACCTGTCTGTTCCCTGCTCAGAGGAAAAGTGGGTCCCATCCTCCAGCACATTTCCTGGGAGGTCCCTTGAGATATTAAATGGTTTACAGAAAGCTGTAGCAAGAAGGGTGTTTTCTGATTATTTGCCTGCAGGATGGGAGTGGATTTCTGCAGAAACAGCCACCTCCCTTCTGAGAACAATGCCTCTGGCCTCTCCATGTGCACCTGAAAATCTGGCTAGGATTGCTAGAGACAAAAGGAAAAATCTGTCTCCCTGTCTTGTTCTCTGGTGTTCCTCTGGTCGGAGCTGGCCTGAACTTGGCCTATGAGGGTGACCAGAGTCTGAGGGCCCCACGGTGCAGTGTGGGTAGCACACCTTGCTTGCCACCTTTGCCTCCCAGCCTTCCCCGCTCCACGTGGAGGGGCCAAGCCAGGTCCCGAGAGAGAAATAAGTCCAGGATGGAGCTGACATGGCATCCTCTCGGAACCTGGAGAGACATCAACAGGTAGGAGGTGACCAAACCTATACTCAACAAGCACATCTGACTGTGTCCCACCCCAGCTTAAAGGACAAAGTTCTAGCTCCTTAGAAAGGCAGCAGGCCAGGCATTCTAGGATCTGATCCTGGCTACTGTCCAGCTCTCCCCCTCCGACTCCCCATCTCACATATCACCAATGTCCCCCAAACAAATAAAGTGGTTTCAGAGACCACCTTGGCACCCACTCCCACAAATGGGCCCTTCATAAGCCTAAAACAACTTCTAAGAACACAAAACTCCTCAGAGAAAGGCCAGATAAACAGACTTTCAGATTTGGAAATTGAGACATGGAGAGAGTAAAACATTCACTAGGTCAGCGGTTCCAGTGACTTGGTCCAGAAAGCCCCTAGAGACCCCCAAGATCCTTGGGAGACTTTCCAAGATCCTTGCAAGACTATTGTAATAATCATACTAAGATGTTTTCTGGCCTTTGGGCTCTCACTCTTTCATGAGTGCACAGTGGAATTTTCCAGAAGCTCCACGATAGATAATCGCACCACAGACTGACTACAGACGCTGACATGGGAATACAGCTGATTTCTCTTAAGCCAGATAGCAAAGAGATTTGCAAAACTATGAAACAATGCCATTCTTCTCTCTACACATTTTTCTGCTTGGAATTTATAGTGGCTTTTATTAAAAAGATGTTAAATATAATGTGTTAAATATAGTGTGTTTATTATTTTTAAAGGAGTATGTTGTAAATGTCTCCATTTTAGTATCTAATATAGTATATATCAATAGATAATCCAAACCCATAATCAACAGATAATCCATAGAAAATCTCTTTTCTGTTTTCTATTATTCTTAAGAGTGTCAGGGCATCATCAGACTGTGCAGCTCACAGACTCCTGTAGCGAGCAGGGCTCAAACCTGATCGCAACCTACAGGCCTGTCACCTGTCACCAAACCACAATTTATATGGTTTTCCTCCACGCCCCCACCCTCCCCACCTATTTCCTCACACCAGGTTAGACAAGCGGAGCACAGGAGACAGAGCTCGAGTTTTAGAAGCGTGGTTGTTCTACAGTCCCAACCCCTTCACTTCCAAAATGTGCCTCTGTGGGAAAATGATCTTGCCAGTCTGTGCCTGTTTCCTCCCCTGTAAAGAAGGCAGCGCGGAGAAGAGACTGAAAGTTGTCTGGGATCTCTTCCTCCCTTCTTTCTTAGTCATAGCACCTTCAATTTTCAATCATCCCCTGAGCATGTGCCCACCAGGCACAAAGATTCCATCTCTTCGCTTCCCCAGCAGCTGTGAGTAGGTGTAACGAAGCTTTGCCCGGTAGGGCATAGGCAGAAGGATAACGGGCTACGTTCTAGGCAATGTCCTCAAAAGGAAAGGGTGCTTCTTTCTTAGCCCTTTTTCTCCCCACTGCTGGAATGCAGCTGTGATGCCTGAGGTGAGAGCCGCCATCTTGGACAATGAAGTGGAAGCTCCATGCCAACAACAACAGAAAATCGAGACCCAAGGACCCTGGGTCCCAACACCAAGGCATCCTGTGCTGGCCCTGGACATCCTACCTGAGCTTCTTTACACCAAGAGAGAAATAAACTTCTCTGTTACTTTAGATGTCTCCTCACTCACAGTGGGACCTACTCCTCATGGACACAGACAGCAATACCTACGGAAGCCGGATACTGCAGAGTAAGACTGAACAGCTTTACATGGGAAAGGCAGTCGAGGGCCTACCCCTAGTGCCACTAGCCTATTGTCAATAGCAGCCTCACAGCGCGAAAATGGCTCCTCCTCAGCGCTCTGCGGAGCCGTTCTGGCAGAGACACAAGCGATGGTCAGCTCGTTTGCTCGCTCCCAGCATGTCCCTGGCTCCAGTGCCTGCCAGCAGCTACCTTTATCTTCCTTCATCTCGTCTGCAGTGCCAGCAGCTGGCGGGAGAGATCCAGCCCCAGCTCCGTCAGCCCATGACTTCACCCTGCCTGAGCCAGTGTGCAGAGCCAACGGCAGCCCAACTTAATCACATTTGCAGATCATTAAAGAAGTCCAGGCCTCTTCCCTGGGGATGCCGAGCCGGGTCGAGGGAGCGAGGGAGTGGGAGAGAAAAGCAGCCCATCTCCCCAGAGGCAGACAGGCAGGCGGGGAGGAGACCTAAAGCTTAGCTATTGTGTTTGTTCCCAAACAGCTGACCAAGGAGAGGGGAGGGAACAAAGGAAGGAGAAGCTAATATAGAGAGTGCAAGATTGTTCACCCCAGCCCTGATCTTTCCAGCCCTGGGGTGGGTGCTCTGCGGCTGGCCCTGGAGGAGGTATGGAGGCGCCTGGCGCCTGAACAGGTCCAGAATAGTGGGTTCAAGAATTCACCCCCATGGCAGGGTGTAGTTTCTCATTGGTCAGCCGGCAAGGACGGATGGGGGAGGGTTGCTAATTCTATTTATATCTTCTGGCTGGCCTGGGACTCCCACCCACATTCCAAGATCTGGCTCACAAAGCCCCCATTAAACCAGCCGATAGATTTCCACCAAATGGACATTCTTTGTTTTTTGTGGGTTTCTTTCTTTTTTTCTTTCTTTCTTTTTTTTTTTTTGCAAAGTTGGACATTTCTCTCTCTGAGATGACTGGGGTACAGTCCTCATGAGGAATAGGGTAACTGGATATGTCACAGAAGTCCCCATATTCCAAAGGACTCTCCTTACCCTCTGCCCTGGTCTCCTGGAAGGTATCTGAGCCATTGTCAGGGACCAGGGCAGGGCTCAGTGGGCTGGGATGCGGGCCAAGCACCATCCCCAAGTTCCCAGTTTGGGGTCTATCCAAGCCCTGGGATGGAACCACTCTACTCATCCTGCTCCCAGTGAGGAAAGATTGTCAGCTCTGTGCTAAGAGCCACAACACCACTCACCATTCTTATGGCAATCTGTCACCTACAGATCCAAGATGGCATTTATATTGTTCTCTTTCATGGTTGTTCAGTTTCCCAAATGCGTTTTGTCCCTTGAACAAGATTGCAGATCCAATCCATGCAGATTACCATCACCCAGACCCCATAAAATACCTCAGTAAATACGTACGCATGGGCACCATCAGATTCTTACTCATTCTTGTCCTCCTCAGGGAAAGGAAAAGGAAAAGAAAGCCACTTTTGTTAATTTTGTTAAAGGATTTTGAGACTGTTACGTTAGGAAGCCATTTAAACTGCAAACTTGAGGACTAGGACCTTATCTGACCCTCCTCAAAGGTTTGTCAAATAAATACTGCTTGACTAGGGAAAGGCTCTGGAACACTGTGGCAGCCCCTGATCTCTGTTATAAAACTAGACCCCAAAAGCACACCGGTCAAGGTCACCCCCAAGCCACCACACGCACACGGGCTCACTGCGATTCTGAATTATGATAAGCCTAAGATTCCTAACATCGATGAAAAAAATTTCTTCTGCTCCAGACACCTGCTTTATTTTGCTGCTGCTCCTGCAGGACAACTGACCCCTGGAGGGCCAAGCAATATATGGTATACTCGGTCTTCCAAGAAAGACTGGTCATCTTGAGGCCCAACTCTGGGGAGGTTTACAGAGAGAACTCTTGGGGCCGGGGGCCTGAAAGCATCCTCACATTCAGGTAGCAGCAGCAAAAACAAGAGATGGTCTTCCCAGTCTGGGGGAGGTGATCCTGGGGAGGAGGATGGCTGCAGCAACTGTGTTTTCCAGTGGAAGCAAGGTCAAGGTCACGGCCATCGGGTAGAGTTCTGCAGGGTGTCCAGTGCATGGTGGCAACATGCTGAGGCCTTATCTTGCACACCTAAGACACCACACAGGTACACGTACATTCTATGCACATCTCTAATGCTTATTACGGCAATTTCCCAACAGGGAGCATCAAAGTGCCTTGAGGAAGGGGCCCCTTTGTCTAATTGGTAAGAATATCGGGTGGACTAGCTGTCGTAGTGAGGACTAAGGACAAAGACAGGATCCTTTCATAAGGTTCAGCCCTTGCTGACAGCACCCAGACTAACAGAATGTGAATTTAAAAAAAGGGGGGGGGGCAACCTAAGACTCTTTCTAAAATGTTCATTATGTAGTAGAGTTACCTGCAAATTAACATCAATTATCTGAGCATTTAGAGCTTGGGGCTTTTTATTACTAGGTCTGAACCCTGAGATCCAGACTCCAGCAGCCCTACCCTCTGTTTCAAAGGCTGAAAAACCTGGAAATTTGCATGCAGTCAAACAAGGCATTATTCAGTCCCAGCAGGGAGACTGGAGGGTGGGGTTGTTGGCATAACAAGGAAACATTCATCCCCTAGGTGTAAGTAATATGACCTGGCTCAGAATAAGCTGACTCCTGGCTACCAGCATGGAAAGGAGAGGGCCAGAGAAGGGGGAGGAGAATAGATTCTGGCAGCTCTCAAGAAAAGTTCTTAGGTCAAGGTAGCCTTCCCCACAGAACACTCTGCCACAGCAAATGGTCCTTAGAGCCACAATGGCAAGCTCTTGTAAGTGATGCCCATTTACCAGACCTGACTTTTGAACCCGGTGGCCCAGGGGACCAAGCAGGTGGGGAACAATTCTAAAGCCTGCACTAATCACCTCCCAGGAGATGAGTCGTTGAGCTTCCCAGCCAATGAGGGCGCCCGGTCTTGGGTGAACACAACCTAATTGGCGGAGACCAAGCCAGCTCTGTCTTCGCAGGTAAACAACCTGATACTACTTCTGAGCTTAAAGAAGCCTGCACCTGGGGAGGTGTGGCGTGTCTGGGGGGCCTCAGCCCAGCACTAAGAACTTGGAAACCAGTTTCTCAGGCTGCTCCCGGCACACTGGTTAGTGAGGACTTCAACACACCCAGGAGACAAAGTGAGTAGCAAGCCTGCAGCTGGAGCCTCCAAAAGGCAACCCCAGAGACAAACAAGGCTTCTCATGGATTATTCCTCCCTCCCTCCCCCCTCTTTGTCTCCAGCAGACAGAGTGGCCTAGGATCAGGTTCTCCATGTGAAAATCCTGTCTTCACCTCCCACCTCTTAGAGATAGGTGAGAGTATCCCTTTCTATCCCAAGGGTGGGGGAATATTTGGCCAGTGCTTCTTGGCACTGGCCTGTGTTTGCAAAGTACAGTGAGACAAAGTCCATGCTCTGGAGAAGCGGATTCAGCATTAGAGGTACTTAGGTGACTCACAACCCCACCTCACCACGGAGGCATCCCCTGCCTAATCCCACCGCTGCCTAGAGAACACTGAAGGGCAGGAGAGGGGGAAGCGCCTGCCAGCCACAAAACAGGAAGCTAGGAAATAAAGACATAAATGACCAAAATCTCCCTTCCTGCCCCTCAGCGCACCTGATTCCTGGAGGGCCCTCCATCTGAAATTCACTCGGGTTGCCAAGCAGCTCTAGAAGAAAATCTGGCTTCGGTCACATACCCGCCCCTCAGCGTGGATGTGTTTAGACACCTTCTCTCCTTCTAACCTCAGTCTCTGCTCAGCTCCCCCAGAAGGAACTGGGTTATAATTGGGAAGAGGGGAGGAGAAGAGAAAGGAATGAATTTTGGATCTTAGGCTTAAAGCACTGTGTGTGTTTGGCCTCTTTCCACGCTCACAGTAGAGACCCTGCCGCTGAGAGCCCAGACAGCAGGAGGATGCCGGGAGTCAAGACATAATAATAATTAATAATAACAAGAACAGTGCCTACAGTTGAACTCCACTGCCCTAAACACTCCACACAGATTCTTTCTCTCTTATCCTTATAGTGACCCTCTGTAGCAGCTGCTCTTCCTATGCCCATTTTACACATGCAGAAAATGAGGCTCTGACAAGGCAAGTGTCTTCCCCAGAGTTACAAAGCCAGGAAGTGGCCTGACCCCAAACCCATATCCTTAGCATCATGCAGAGGCCCATGGAGGAGAAAAAAAATCGAGGGGCTACCAAGGACCATCACCAGATATTTCAAAAGTTTTCCTGGAAAGAAGAGTAAACTACCCTCTTCCACACAATAGCACCCTCCTCCCGGGTGTTAGAACTTGGTCGACCTTAGTCGGTTGCCAGGACTGGGCTATGGTCCATGTTGACACAGATGTTTATGGACAAGCCGGAAACCTAGCATTGCTGAAACCTTGGAAACCCAGCACTGCTGAAACCTTGGAAACCCAAGAAAAAGAGGCATTCAGATCGTGCTTGTTTAGAAATTGGAAATTGTGTTAACAATCTCGGCAGCTGGACTAAATATCAACTAGAATATTTTCCCGTGCCTGACAAAGTCCTTGGTTCCAAAGATCAGATTGTTCCACAAAAATGGAAAGGCTCACTACCTGAGTTACCAGCTAGCAATGAAAGTCTCTTGTGCAAAGGTAGGGAAGTGTGTGTGTGTGTGTGTGTGTGTGTGTGTGTGTGTGTGTGTGTTTCTTTTGCTTCTGGAGCAGGAGAGCCTGGAGTTTCTCGACTTCTGGGCAGAGCTGGGTAAATCAGACTTCTGCAAGCTGCAGATGGGGCATCGATACCGTGGAGGTGGTCCCAATCTGCAGACATATAACACCACCCACTGAACATTTATCGAGACTTATTGGAAACTGTCTCTCTAGCCCAATCCAGTGAAACATACAGTGTTCTAGAGCTGAAAGGAACCCTAAGAATCCTGGAAGCCGTCTCCTCAGGGAAAACTCAAGGACCATAGGCGGAGATAATGAGCCACCTGAGGCAATGAGGCCAGAGCTGCAGACTCCAGGGAGCCAGAAACCGGGAACTCTGACTCTGCAGCCTGTCAGCAGCTGACGCTGGACAGGTACCTAGCCTCCCAAGGCTTTGCTTTCCTCATTGCTCTGGAGAACTGTGGAGGCCCACCGTGGCCCTGGAGGCCTGTCAAGGCTGTGTGCCAGGGGCCACCTTCTTGCTGAGGGCTGGAGCAGGGTGGTTGCTCCCTGGGTGGGAGCTGGGGGACAGCTCTCTACGGGGGATGTCCAGGGCAGTGTGGATGCCCTTCAAAGCCAAGGACTCATCCCCTCACAGCTAAGGGTGCTGGTGGCTAAGGGCTCACAGCTGAGTCGCTGCAGGCATTGCCCTCAGTCCAAGAGAGCTGTCCCGCCTCCCTGCCCCAAAGGAAGCCTATATCTGATGACCAAGTGGTCAGTTCAGGCTTGCCTAGTGGAGGCATCACCCCCCCGCCCCCAGGTTTCAGAGTTCCCTGAAGGATCTGCCTCATGAGTACATGGCGATTCGCCCTCCCCACTGCCCAGTGCTGCCTTTCTCACTCCCTTACAGATGCTGCTTCTGAGAAGGTCTCTAGTCACTCCCTGCCCAGGAGACCTGACTCACACCATCCCCAAGAAATCTTGTCCCCCAGACAGTGAGTGTGTGCACACAGCCTCAGTAGGGCCATCCATGTGCTGACAAGGGCCCAGCTTCACCCAGAGCCATGCTGCTTCTCTCTCAGCCTCAGCAGCCGGACCCCATGGGGGAAGAGGGGTCATCCCTCAAGGGAGGTCTGCCCCCTACCCATGAAACATCACCCTCTTAACACCCCACCCACCATGGCACAAGGCCACCCCTGTAGAAGGTAGAGGCATGGTACAGTCCTGCCACTCTCTCCCACCAGACCCTCTCCTCTCCAAGGGGGAGGGTCTGGTAGTGGGATCGTAAGGGGCAACTCTGAAGGGGAAGAAGCTGCCATATGGTTAGAAATAGGGGCTTTGGGGAAAGGGATGGGAGGTGCCACCATCTGTTCTGAGTCTCAGGACAGAGGCACACACAGATGCTTAAGGCCTTGTGACCACAGAGGTACTGACTGGACTGATGTGGCCACAAGCCATGGAATGCCACAGCCACCAGAACATGGAAAAGGAAAGATTTGCCCCTAGAGCCTCCCTAGAGAGAGTGGCCCTCCTGACACCTTGATCTTGGCCCAGGAAAGATAATTTCAGATTTCTGGCCCCTAAAACTATGAGAGAATATGCTTCCATTGCTGTAAGCCACTGATTTTGTGACTAATTTGCCATCACAGTCTCAGGAAAATATTATCACGTACAGGTTGGACACCTCAGGCTCACCTCCCTCCTCTCTGCTCAGCTTCCCTGAGTATAAAGTAACCCCCTGCCAGCTCTTATGCTGGTAAGACCTTGGGGCCTTGCCCTCCTATTCGTACTTTCTAAAAACCACTCATTGAACACCTAAAAAGGAATCGTTTCCCGTTGCAGAATTTCAGACAGGCGACAGGTGATGATGGAGATAGTTGGGGACAAGAGAGGGCATTAGAATGTAAAACAGAAAAGTCTGGTTGTCCACTCTACCAACTCCTTAGACCCATTTTCAGAGGTGCAGGCCCAGAACAGTGTTAGATTCGAGCTAACCAGACTCTGGCCACAGTTGGTTTTCAGGAAAAAAGCGGCCTGTGGGAACCCTTCTTTGAAGAGCCAGAGGGACCCACAGAGGTAGGCCCTCTGTGCCTCAGTGGAAGACCTGAGACCAGATGACTTTCTGCCTCTTAATCCCAGAAGACCCACTCCATTCAGACCACCCCAGCTGGGATGGTACCCACCTGCTGCATTTCCTCAGAGGAGACATTGCATGGGCTGCCAGGATGGGACACCCGTTTGCACCGTTGTTCCCCACTGCTCAGGGCCCAGGAGTTGGCAAAGTCGTAGGGGTCCGAGGTCAAGGTCCCTGTGGAGAAGGTTTCAGGAACAAAGTCACAATTAAGCCTGAGCCAGGACTTCTGAGTGAAAACTCTGGGTTTGTCGTCACCTGAAACAACCTTCCATTAGGTTGTTACATAGGCGCCTGGGGTGGGGAGTACCTTTTGTGCAGCGTTCAGCAGGTTACCACGGGGCACAGGGCTCAGAGCTCAGCCCGTGTGTGGAGAGGGGTGGCTGGATGGATGGGCGCAGTGAGGAGGGCAGCGTGAAAGAGGATGAGGAGCGGGCCCATCCACGCTGTCTCCCCGTCCTTGCATGCCTTTCCCCTCTGTGCAGAATGTTCTCCACCCCCTAGTACCTTGGCTGCCTCCACTCATTCTTTGAGATGCAGCTCCAATGCCACTTCCTCCAGGAAGCCCTCTGAAGTAGTTCTGTTCCCAGCCCCCTGCCCCAGCCTGTGTTCCCTCAGCACCCCTGCCATCCTTCCATCAAAACTCTCATCGCCCTCTGTGTTAGTATTCCCTTTTTTTATATTCATACTCCACTCAACCGTGAGCTCCCTAATTCAGGGTACACGCTGTGTCTATTATCTCTGAATTCTTATCTGGCACTTTGTAGACACTCAAAATGTTTTTGCAGATTAAAGGTAAGAATGTGACATGGAACCTGAGCCCCAGTCACTGCATTCCCCAGGCTCTCACGGCGTTGGGGCCTTAGTCTTATACCGATCGTGCCTTCATCAGCTCCCACAACAGACAGGGTCTACAGGCTTCCATGGCAAAGGAGAGTCCAAATACCCCTTCTGAGTCTTCACTGCCAAGGGACTAATGGAGTATTGAGGCAAACAGTCCTTTTGCATAACCAGGTCTGGAAGACTGAAGCATGTTTCAAGGTCAAATAATGTACTTGAGAATAGAAAATAAACTATCCTTGGGAAAGGAAAAGCAGGACCATGGAAGTATTGTCAGCTGGCATCTGGCGTGTCGTCAGCAGGGAAAATGGCACCCTTCAAAGATTCACTTTCTAATTCCTGGAACCTATGAGTATTCTCTTATAGGGCAAAAAGATGTGGTTAAGTTTTTAAGGATCTTAAGAGGAAAAGCTTATCTTGGATTATCTAAGTGGGTCTTAGATCCAATGACCCGTATCCTTATCAGAGGGAGGCAGCAGGAGGAGAGACAGAGACACACACAGAGACACGATGTGTGTGTTAAGGATTGTGTGTGTAAGTTAAGGATTGCTTTCGGTAGTTGGGAGAGGCAAGGAACAGGTTCTCCAGAAGGGCCTCTGGAGGGGTGCAGCCCTATCAACACCTTGATTTTAGACGTTGGGCCTCCTGAACTTGTGAAAAAAAAAAAAAAGTTCTGTTGTTTTAAGCCATGGGAGAAGCCAAAGGGAATTTAAATTTATGGAGTTTCTACTGTGTGCCAGGCATTATGATAAGTGCCCTCTGAGTTCTTAGTCACCATGCCACACAGGCTTGTCCACTTTCTAATATAGCATGAGAGCTCCAAAAACTTCAGGTAATACCATCTTTGTATGGAGGTTATAAGACAAATATGCTTAAAATTATTGCTATAAAGAAGAAATTGAAGCCTAATACAAGGAGACAAGACAATAAGAAAAAACATGAGAGTTGAAGAAGGACCAAATTTACCTTCTAAAGCTACAAATGTAGACATGAAATAGAAAGAAAACCCAATTGGTGGGTTAAACATCATCTGGAAATTAGAGTTGAGGGAACTAGTGAACCAGAAGATAGATCTAAGCAGTGATGGGCTGATGAGCCAACTGTCTGGGGAAACGCAAAGTCCTGAATTTTAGGATTTGCTGATTTCCATGCTGCAGATACTCCCACCATGGCCAGTTTCTAACTACCAATCTGGCAGTATTGAATGTAGACCTGGTAAAGACACATGCAACTGGTTCTCATCAGCCAGCATGAGTGCACCATCCAAAAAGCAACAAAGAGGAATAGAGAGATAGAAAAATGAAAGTAAAGGGTTTAAAAAAAAAAAAAAGGATAGAATAAAAATATCTGATATATGTCTAACAGATAGAGAGAAAATGATTGAAAATTTTCTAAATCTGATGGAAGATAGGAGTCCTCAGGTTCAGGAATCACAGCCTCAAGCAAGATAATAAAAATAAGACTGGGGCACCTGGGTAGCTCAGTTGGTTAAGCATCTGCCTTTGGCTCAGGTCATGATCCCAAAGTCCTGGGATCGAGTCCCACTCTGGGCTCATTGCTCAGCAGGGAGCCTGCTTCTCCCTCTACCTTCACTCCTCCCAACTTGTGCTCTCTCTCTCTCTTTTCTCTCAAATACATAAGATCTATTTTTAAAAAGATAATAAAAATAAAACTCACATCTAGACATAACATAGTAAAATTTCAGAATGCCAAGAACAAAGAGATGACTTGTGTACAAAGATAAAAGATATTATCTGCAATGAAATAACAGATGGACTGACAATCTACTTCTCCAGAACAACAATGGAGTGGCATCTTCTAAAGTACTATGAGAAATAACTGATGTCCTAGAGTTCCATACCTAACTAAAGTATCATGTAAGAATGAAGGGGTGTTTGTTCCAGTTACCGCTATTATCACTATCAGACCCTGAATGAAGGAAGAACTGAGGGACATTGTTTTAAAAAAGTAGAAATTGAACCTAGAAAAAAAGAATAAGATACAAGAGGAAATTATGAGCAAAGAATCTTTTAAACATGAAGGTACATCTAAAGAAGCACTGATTGTGTCAAGCTATAGTAATAACGCCAAATTTGATGGTATTCAAAAAAGGTACGGGGGTCAGTGAAGTAGTGAGGAGAGAAGTAACATTTTAAAAAGCAGCAATAGTAGAAAGCATAAAATAAGGTGGTTAATGGAAATCCAAATACACCAGCACCACAACTGAATATAAAATAAACGAAAAGAGGCAAAACTTCCCAGTAAGAAGACAGAAGAGTTTAGGTTACATTAAAATAACAAGAATGAGGGATGCCTGGGTGGCTCAGTCAGTTAAGTGTCTGCCTTTGGCTCAGGGCATGATCCCGGGGTCCTGGAATCGAGTCCTGCATCGGGCTTCCTGCTCAGCAGGGAGCCTGTTTCTCCCTCTCACTCTCCCTCTGTGTTCTCTTTCTCAAATAAATAACAAAATCTTTTTTTTTTTTAAGTAATAAATAATAAATAAAAAAGAACTACCACCTGATTCAGCAATTCAAACTCTGGGTATCTACCCAAAAGAACTAAAGGCAGGGTCTTTTTTTTTTTTTTAAGACTTTATTTATTTATTGGACAGAGAGAGAAACAGCGAGAGAGGGAACACAAGAGAAGGAGTGGCAGAGGGAGAAGCAGGCTTCCCGCTGAGCAGGGAGCCCGATATGGGGCTTGATCCCAAGACCCTGAAATCACGACCTGAGTCAAAGGCAGATGCTTAACGACTGAGCCACCCAGGCACCCCTGAAGGTAGGGTGTTGAAAAAAATATGTGTACACCCCGGTTTGTTGCAGCATTATTCACTCTGACGAAACATGGAAACAACCCAAGTATCCATCAAGGCATGAATGGATAAGCAAAACGTGGTAGATACATACAATGTACATTCAGGTTAAAAATGAAGGAAATTCTGACCTAAAGGGGATGAAGGGGTATGAACCTCCAGTCACAAAATAAATAAGTCGCAGAAGTGAAAAGTACAGCATGCAGAGAATATGGCGAATAAGACTGTAAAACATGGTTCGGTGACAGATGGTGATTACATTTATCTCGATGAGCACTGAGTAATGTGCGTAAGTGTTGAATCACTATGTTGTCCACCTGAAGCCAAGATAATACTGGATGTTGATTATACTGCAATAAAAAAGTGACTTTCTTCCCAAGGGTTTATTGTGAATAGCGATACTGCTTCAGAATATCCCACTTACATGTATAGCGTAAATGTGTACTATTTTACTCTGCGGGCACATTTGCGAGTCTATTAGCACTTACTTCAGGGCTCATTGTGACTGGCACTGTGTTTCTGACACAAATGGGCCTTAAGCACTTTGTTAAGTTGTTGACAAATAATCCTTGTCTGCTGTTGTTCTCAAGGCTGTTCTCTAGACGCTGAAATGTGTTACAAAACAAGGTGCAAATTTAGGGGTGCCTGGGTGCCTCAGTCGTTAAGCGTCTGCCTTCGGCTCAGGGCATGATCCCAGGGTCTTGGGATCAAGCCCCATGTGGAGCTCCTTGCTCAGCAGAAAGCCTGCTTCTCTCTCTCCTACTCCCCCTGCTTGTGTTCCCTCGCTCACTATATCTCTCTCTGTCAAATAAATAAAATCCTAAAAAAAAAAAAACAAAACAAAACCCACAAGGTACAAATTTAAAACAATGCCTGTGTTGAAAAAAATTAATTAAAAAACAAAAAAAATGATTTAAAAACCAAAAAAAAAAAAAAGGAAATTCAGATATATGCCTCAACACGTGGATGAATAGTAAAGCCATTACGCTAAGCGAAATAAGCCAGTCACAAAAAGACAAATACTGTATGACTCCATTTACATGAGGTACTTGGAGTAGTCAGAATCACAGAGACAGAAAGTAGAATGGCGGTGGCCAGGGTTGGGAAAGAGGAGGGCCGAATGGGAAGTTATTGCTTAATGGGTATAGAGTTTCAGTTTTGCAAGAGAAAAAGAATTCTGGAGACAGAGACTGTGATTGATTGCATCAAAGTGTGAATGTACCTAATGCCGTTGAAGTGTGTACTGAAAAATGAGCAGGACAGTCAATATCATTTTATGTGTGTTTATCACCACAAACTATGGAACAGCATCCTCCCCCCAGAATTCTTGTGCTCCTTTGTAGGTGAACTCTCCCTGAGCCCCTAGCCCTGATAGCCACTGCCCTTTTTTCTGATCCTATAGTTTTGATTTTTCCAAAGTTTATGTAACTGTGATCATACTATACTTGGAGTACTTCGCCTTCCATGTCTGGCTTCTTCCACTTAACATCATCCCTTAGAGATCCATCTGTGTGGTTGGATGTATCAGGAGACTGTTCCTGTCAGTTGTTGAAGGGTACTGCTACAGTGCATTTATCCATGCACCAGGAAAGTGCTTAGTCTTAGGCAATTATGGATAAAGCTGCTATAAACAGTCATGCAGGGGTGCCTGGGTAGCTCAGTCAGTTAGGCATCTGACCATTGATTTCAGTTCAGGTTATGATTTCGGGGTCATGAGATCAAGTTCTGTGCTGGTGTGGGGTCTGCTTAGGATTCTCTCTCTCATTTGCCCTCCGCTCCCCCTCCCCCAAATTCATGTATAGGGGTTTTTTCTCCATTTTAAAAATTGTGGTAAACAGGGGCACCTGGGTGGCTCAGTGGGTTAAAGCCTCTGCCTTCAGCTCGGGTCATGATCCCAGGGTCCTGGGATTGAGCCCCGAATCGGGCTCTCTGCTCAGCAGGGCCCCTGCTTCCCTGTGTCTCTCTCTCTGCCTGTCTCTCTGCCTACTTCTGATCTCTGTCAAATAAATAAATAAAAATTTAAAAAAATAACAAAACCTAGTTATGTGCTTCTTTCATATAATACATCTGAAACAAAACCACACAGACCAGTTGAGTATGAAAAAATATATGTCAAGCAAATACCTAAAAAAAAAAGTGAGGTACTTATATATTAATGTCAGATTTTAAGGCATAAGGCATTATTAAAAATGGCAAGTCATTACATAAAAGGAACAGTTCACTAGAAAGATTCAATATTTCTAAAATCTAATTGCAAAGGCTCAAAATATATAGAGGAAACTTGATAGAACTACACGAAGTGATTGACAAGTTCACCACCACTGCAGAAAAATTTAATACAGCTCTCTTAGCAAGGGTAGTTAAGGAGACATAAAGTAGTAAATATGTAGAATATTTGCATAACATAATTAACAAACTTAATTCAACAAGTATATACAGAATCCTGCACCAACCAGAGAACACATTCTTTTGGAGCATAAAAGGATCATCTAGGAGGTTACAAACAAATCTCCCCAAATTTCTAAATTAGAAATCAATTTAGTTACAAAAGATAACTTTAGAAATTCTAAACATCTGGAAATTTTGAACATGCTCTACAGGTTAAGAAAGAATTCAATGGCAATTAGAAAATCCATAGAACTAAATGAAAATGAAAATACCATAATTGGTGTAGCTAAGATGACATTTAGAGGAAAATGTATAGCCTTAAAAACGTACATATCGAATGATACAAATTTTGAGAAATTAATGCTGGAGAAGATGAAAACAAATGATCTTACTATTTTCCAACATATACAGTGAAATGAAAGGAATGGTCAACTGTTTCTCTAGATGCTCACCCCTTAATCAGAGGGTAGTTGGGCCATAAGGAAGAAGAAGAACTTATGTACAAACGTTCAGCTTCTGTAAGGAAGCATCACTGATTAAATGTTCACATAATTGAAGTTATCAAAAGACGATTAGAGATAACTAGTGGTTTCCACATTGTCCATATTCTATTGCTCATGAACACACACATAGACTGGCCTTCTTGGACTACGGACCTCCCTTTATAGACTTCCTCCATGAAGTCCTATTGTACTCATTTGGGAGGATCTGTTGAAACCATCCAGCATCTACCAACCACCTACCCTGTGTAAGCTTCTACGGGCAAATCCAAGTTGAACCAAGCCAAGATGAACCAACCAACCTCCAAGATGTGGTTTGGGGGCAGGTCTAGGCAGTGGGATGGAACGCTCAGACTTAAGGTTGGCAGAATAAACATGACATGCCTGGGGAGGGGTGTTAGTGAAGGTTTGTAAGCAGGGAAATGACAAACAATAACACAACTCCAGGGAAATGGTATCCGAGAGACACTTACCTTCCTGCGTCCTGAAGTCATCCTCAGCAAAGATGTTAAAGTCGCCACAGAGCCCACAGGTCTTGTTGAAGTATCTGTCTGATAGCAGGACTTGAAAGTTGCCACTGCCATCAATTTTGGCCACAAAGCCGTAGGCCTCACTGGACAGCTTGTAGTAGCCAGCCTCAGTCTCCAGGTACAGCCCGTTGGAGGCATAGGGCATGGAGATGCTGGAGGGACAAGGATGAGTTTGGGAAATGTGCATCTTGTTTGTTTCCTGGGTGTCTCTCCCACCTTTCAACCCCAACCCCTTGGTCCAGGGTTGGGACCTTGGTGCAAAGTTACTAAGGGTCTAGACCAGGAGTTGGAACACGGAGCTCTCACCCAGCCCTGCCTCTTGCTTTCCCTGGGCACATTTACTTCCTCTCTCTGGGCCCCAGCTCCCTCAGCTGAAAAAACAAGGAGGTTGCAAGAGGGATGCCCAGGGTCCTTTTTTTTTTCTTCTTAAGATTATATTTATTTATTGGGAGGGAGTGCAGTGTGAGAGAGAAAGAGAGATCACAAGCAGGGGGAGCAGCAGGCAGAGGGAGAAACAGGCTCCCCTTGGAGTAGGGAGCCTGATGTGGGGCTCAGTCCCAGGACCCCAGGATCATGACCTGAGCAAAATGCAGATGCTTAACCGCCTGAGCCACCCAGGAGCCAGCCCCCCCCCCCCCCCCCCAACCCGTCCCGGCGTCCTGTCCTTTTTAACTCAGACATTGCAGACATTCTGGGCTTCAGACTTACCCTTGGGTCCCCTGCAGCACAGTACCATTGACAAACAAATGGATGTCGAAAAATTCTCCGAGATACACGGAGAGGCTCACTCTTTTACCATTTTGGAAGCCCCCTGAAAGAGAAAAGAGTCAGTATCATGGATTATTACCAAAAAAGTTAGGATATTTATTTCTAATCATCTTATGCACATCACAAAATCTCCTCTCCGTGTAAAACTTTCCCCGCCACGTAAGGGCTTAAATGGGCAATAAAATCTTCCCCAAAATACCATTTACTCACTCATTTTCCCATTCATCTAAAAATATTTATTGAATGCCTTCTGGATATATAGACCGCTAATAGTCTCTTCTTCTCAAAAGAAAACCATAAAAGCATGACCCCTTCTGGGAGCTTACAATCTTTTTTTTTTTTTTTTTTTAGATTTTATTCATCTATTTGACAGAGAGAGAGGGAGTGTACAAGCAGGGGGAATGGCAGGCAGAGGGAGAAGCTGACTCCCCACTGAGCAGGAGCCCGATGAGGGGCTTGATCTCAGGACCCTGGATCATGCCCTGAGCCGAAGCAGACACTTAGCCGACTGAGCCACCCAGGCGTCCCTGGAGCTTATCATCTAAGTAAAATAAGCAGGCAGTAATTGACCATACTGTAAGGAGGCAAATAAAAGCCACATTGTGAGTTATCTGTAACAGGTACCCTAGGATAGAGTTATATAAATTGTTCTCTTAGGACAGCCCAAATCAGAATCCCTGGGCTCTTTGTTTTAAATGGAGACTCATGGGATGCTGGGGCAGCTCAGCGGGTTAAATGTCTGCCTTCGGCTCAAGTCATGATCCCAGGGTCCTGGGATCGAGTCCCGCATCAGGCTCCCTGCTCAGCAGGGAGTCTGCTTCTCTCTCTCCCTCTGCTGCTCCCCCTGCTTGTGATCTCCCCGTCTCTGACAAATAAATAAATAATCTTAAAAAAAAAAAAAACAGAGATTCATGAGTTCTGTCTCAGTTTACTGAATGTGATGCTCTGAGAGACATTTAGAACTCCTGCTGGTGAAGTGCCTCACTCCTCCTGGGAATCTCAGGAAGGAGATAAATGATCGATACTGCCAAGAGAGATGTGTGACTAGATGAACACATGAGACAATCGTCTCTGAACAAGGGTTCCGTTTGTGAGGGGCCACCCAGAGGACAGGGTGGGGGCAGTGACCTGAGAGCAGGAGAACAAGCAGGAGCCCCAGCGGCCCCACCACCATGGAGACTAATCCCACCACGAGGCCCTGAGAACTGGGGGTCTTCGAAGATTACCAACTGGCCACGGAGGTGAAGGAGCCAGAAGGGACAATGCGGAGGCTGCGTCTCCAGCCTTGGAGAACGGGAAGTTGCTGAAAATAGGAAAGAGGAAGGGCAGCAGTGCACACAGAGATGGAAGATGCTGGAGAAAAGGGGGTTGAAGATGGGGTTCAGTGTCTGAGGGAACCTGCAGAAATAGGGCAAAGGACCCAGGCGAAGAAGTTAACCTCACCTGCTCTTTCTCTCTCTCTCTCTCTCAAATAAATGAATAAAATCTTAAAAAAAAAAAAAGAATGTGGAACTAAGTGCAGGAGACGTGAAGGTTTGCTCGCATGGGTACTGCTGCCACGGTTTGGGCCACTGACCTCAGAGAGGAGGAGTTCCCCAGCTGAGGCCTGAGCTGGACAGAGCTGCTGGAGGACAGCGATGAGCTATGGCGCGCGCATGCGCACACACCCACACGCGCCAACCAGAAAATACAGTCGTTTCCGGTGAGATTTCAGTGAGGGAGTCACAGGTAAATAACTGGCCCATTCTAAGACTCGATTCCTAGACGATCCATTCTTAGCAGCTCAGGGGCCCCCAGGAAAAGCCCCCAGACCAGCCGCAGCCCACAAACCACAGTCTGCGGAGCTCCAGACCGACACAGTCAGAAGGAAAATGAGATGCTAACCACAGTAAAGGGGTTTTTGTCCTGTTTGCCTGAGATTTGCCTGTTCTGCGTTTTCACTTAGAACAGTTTTGCAGCAAGCAAATCTTTATAAACAGTTAAGCAAACTTTCTCACAGCAAGAAATTAGGCAAAGAAAAATAAACACAACCGCAGAGATAGGTGATTGGACAAATAGAGTTAAACGTTAATGGTAGAATCTGAGTGCTGGGCATATGGGTGTTATTTTCTTTTTTCTTTTTTTTTTAATTTAAGATTATTTATTTATTTGACAGAAAGAGAGACAGCAAGACCAGCAACACAAGCAGGGGGAGTGGGAGAGGAGGAAGCAGGCTCTCTGCTGAGCAGGGAGCCCAATGCAGGGCTTGATCCCAGGACCTGGGGATCATGACCTGAGTGGAAGGGAGACACACAACGACTGAGCCACCCAGGTGCCCCTCGCTGTCTTATTCTTTCAATGTTTCTAAATGGTTGGACATTTTTGCAGTAAAATTTTGAAAAAAACAAGCAAATGGAACAGCCTGGAGACCACCTCCAGTTGGCGGTCCCTCCCCAGAGCCTTCTGTGCCCCTGGGCCTTTGCAGCTCCCTTCCCGGGCCTGTTCTGGAGCTTAGCCCACCCAGTCACAGCTCCATTCACCACATGCCTGTGGGAAAGGGTGGATGAGCCCAAGAAGTCGGGGGCTCTGGGTCCTGTATGACCACAGAACCTGGCTCCCCATCAGTACGACTTTCCCTGTCATCATGCCCAGTGTCACGGAGCAGATAGATGGGTGGTCTTGCCCCTGCCTCACTGAGTGATTCAACCAGCATGTTGCCCCTGAGCCAAAGGCATCTTGTTCCTGGAAAGGAGAGGAATCCCTGTGTGCCTCTCCCTGTAGAATCTCCCGCCCTCTGATGGGGATTCAAAAGGGCTCTGGAGAACAAGGCTGCTAGGGAGCATATTGTTGGAGGGCGGGTAGGCATTGGGAAGGCAGGGAACACCCGCTGAGCGGAGACTGGGTGAGGCAGCGCCCTGTCAGGGGAGGTGGAGCTTGCTGCCTAGGGTCTTCACTTGTCCGGGGGCCCGGGGGGGGGGGGGGGGGATTGGGACACTCGGTGAGGCTGAACTTCGAGGAGTCTGTGGGATTTCTGACACTGGACATCTGAGGAGCAGATCACTCCACACCCAAAGCAGGGGAGGCAGCAAGGAGATTTTTGAAAGTGTGTCCTGAAGACTTCAGTACAGAAAAACACACTATGGGGGCACCTGGCTGGCTCAGTCATGAGAGCGTGTGACTCTTGATCTCGAGGTTGTGGGTTCAAGCCCCATGCTGGGTGTAGAGTTTACTTAAAAATAAAAATCTTAAAAAGGGAGAGAGAGAGAGAAAGAAAAACACCATGGCAACAAGAAGCCCTTTGCGGGTGGCCTAAACAGGTAGCTTTAAGATGTTTTTGCCCAAAAGCAGAGTAAAAACACAGTTGACTTCATGAGGCTGTACGCACACACTCACATACTTCCCGTCACTTACCCTTCCCATGTGCCATGCACTCTGACACCTTCTAAGGTTTTCTATTCTCTTCCATATTATTTCTTTAAATGCTGGTTACACCCATTACTTTTAAATCCATACGTTATGATTTGGTTTGAAAAACACTGATCCAGACTGACTCCACTTCATAGGTAGAGAAGACGAAGCCTGAGTTTACAACATGGTTTGTCCACACCAGCAATACGGACATTTGGGACCAAGCCCTTCTTTTTTTTTTTTTTTTTAAAGATCTTTTTATTTATTTGAGGGGGAGAGAGAGACAGAGCATGAGCAATGCAAAGAGGGGCAGAAGGAGAGGGAGAAACAGACTCCCCGCTGCGTGGGGAGCCCGATGCAGGACTCGATCCCAGGACCCTGGGATCATGACTGAGCCACCCAGCTGTCCCCAGACACTTCTTTGTTGTGGGGGCCTTCTAGCATATCCTAGGGTAGTTAGCAGGACCCCTGACCCCCCACCCCCTCGATGCCAGTAGCATCCATCCCCAAGTTGTGACAATCCAAAATGTCTCCAGATACTGCCAAATGTCCTCTGGGAGAAAATCACCCAGGTTGAGAACCATTGGTTTATGCTGTTAACGTTAGGCAGAGCCCATCCACAGGTTTTCTGCTTCCAAGGCTATATCACCTTTCCAAACACAAAGCTGCCTAACGGGACATCTCGGCACTCTGGATTCACATAACCACTAATGCGGGAGAGAACTCCCGATTAGCCTTATCTTTATTTGCTTCCTTCCCTCCCTACAGAACTCAGGGGAGAATCCAATGGGCAGCTATGAGGAAGATGAGCCGTTAAAAATTGCCGGTAAGCCCAGGGGGGACTCCCACACTCCACAGATGCACGGCGGGGGGCAACTTCCTATGGCCACGGGGAGAAGATGGGCTGGGCATCCCCTGTGAGGGGCCAGAGCAAACCAGGGACGTCCTCCCCCATGGCTCTGTCTCTCACCTGGCCTCTTGAACTCAGTGTCGGAGGAGGCTATGTGAGGGAACAAGGGCCTCCCGCCCCATGTTGGAGCAGGAAGCCTGCTGGGGAGCAAGCTGGCGGCTGGAATCCGTCAGATCGGGGTGCTTTCCTGGACCTTAGAATGTAAAACTCACTAGTACCATTTCTAACACACACTCCACCTCCACTCCTGTGACTCTCATGCAGGTGATCGTCTTCCAAACCCTGAGAAATGGGGGTCCGGTCTAATAGCGCCATTTACTGATGTGGAAACTAAGGCTCGCCCGGGGTTAAGTGACTCAGTACAGGGTGCGTTGTCAGTCTACAGCTCTCTCTGGGCCGGCATGGGAACCGGATCCCTCAGCCTGCCGGAGGAAGAGTGGTCTCTCTGAGCAGGGGGCTCCTGGACTCCAGGGGCCTCGCTCCCTCGTCCCTGTGCCAGTGGGCCAGGAGACCCATAGCTCCAGCCTGCTGGACCAGCCTGACCAAGAGCCAGGATTGAGGACAGGCCCCCCTGCCCTTTGCACTAGGTGGTCCTTCATGCTCAGACATAAACACTTTACCCAGGATATGAACAAGGTCCACAGGCACTCGAGAGGTATGGGAATTTGTGGTTTGGAAGCAAGGAAACAGGATGTCATTGGAGAACAATGGGGCAGAGGTGTGTGGGAGGGGATACGGGCATGCACGTGGAAACTGGAACTGCCATGTCCAAGCATGCCTGACCCCATGTCTCGGCTCCCGAGGAAGCAGCACTCAGCGGGGTGTCTGCTCCTCCCCCTACTCGTGCAAGGACACTCTCTCAAATAAAGAAATACATAAAATCTTAAAAAAAAAAAAAAAAAAGTGTGATGAACCCGTAGGCTGCTTTAGGCCAACTACCTGCCAGAAAACTGCCCCCTGACAAGTTGTATATAAGAACAACAACCCAGTGGGGGTACGGTGGGCGACAACAACCCAGTTGGAAGGGGGGCATCCCACTGAAATGCTTTGAAACAGAGAGGCCTAACACAGCCCTGCTGTTTCTCCTCGGCCCCTGAAAGCCTGAAAAGGATGAGCAGAAAGGCCAGCCCTTGGGCACAAACCCAAGGATGGACTAATGCTCCCCTGACCTTGACAGAGACTGCCCCCAGGGCCCCGCAGCCCATGGCCCTACCACGTTTGTGCCCAACAAGTGGACACCCTGTGTTAAGGGGCTGCTTTCAACCATGAAGATGGGGGTAATCCTGCACACCTGTCATTGATTTCTCTCCCTCAATCCTCATGCCGTCCCCATCTTAAAGATGAGGAAGGGGCAACGGGGGCACCAGCGCACTTCCCTAAGAACACTCTGTGAACAGGGGGGAGCCCAGACAAGCACGCCACTTTCTAGCCACAATTGTGGCTCTTTCTACACTTCCCTTTCATGCTGGGGGCAGAGCCACGTCATGCTGGGGGATGGAAAACAACCAGCCCCCCAAGTGGATGAGTCCAGGGCTGGATATTGCCAGCGTGGTCGGGGGCTTCCTGGAGGAGGCAACAGTAATAGCCTGAGTCCCCTACCTGCATATGAGGCCAGCCCTGAGTGGGGAGGGGTCTGGAGTGGGGTGTCAGTGGGGGACGGGGACTTGTCCAACATGATGCTGGCCTCCCTGAGCCCAGAAGATGCACTCTGTGCTTGGCCCCAAGATTTCTTTACACATGTTTCAAATCCACCTCCAGGGTAAGGAGTCCACACCCGGGAGTCAAGACAGCAATCCCTAGGGTCTCCGTAGGGTCCCCCAAACTGGAAAGTCCCCTGAAGCCCAAGGCCACACAGCAGAGAGCGTGTCACTCTTTCTTCTTTCAAAATCTTTCTCCCATCACTCCTAAACGTTTATTCCCACTGACACCCCAGAGTCATCTTAGGGAGGGGTTCTTGGGCAGGAGGTCTATATGGAACCCCACTATGATTTTTTAAGAGGCATACAACTGAGTACACATAGAAAGATCAGTGGATGGTTTCAATGTCAATTTTCTGGTCGGGATAGTTGTGGATAGTTTTGTACAATGTTACCAATTGAGGGAAACTGGGTAAAGGGTACACAGATTTGTATTTTTTTTTTTACAACTGCATATGAATCAATAATTAGCTTAAAATATAAAGTTTGATTTTAAAAAAAATCTTGGATATTCTCTCTGGTAACTTTTGGGTTTTTTATGGAAATACAAGAGGCCACTATGGGTTTTTTCATTGAGAAGCAAGACAAAAAAGAGAGAAATGGTTTTTGCCTTGTGATGAGAACCCTTAACCCTTAACCCTGCTCTCTTAGCAACTGTCAAGCACACCATACAGCAGTGTTAGCTGGAGTCACCTTGTCGTACAGCCCATCTTTAGGACTTATCTGTCTTATACATGGAAGTTTGTACTTTGTGACCACCTGCCTCCAATACCCTCTCTCCCTACCACCTGCCTCTGATAACCACAAATCTGATCTCTTTTCTAAGAGTTTGGGGTTTGGTTTTTTTTGGCTTTTTTTTTTTTCTTTTCTTTTTTAGATTCCACATGGAAGTGAGATCATCCAGTATTTGTCCCTCTCTGTCGGACTTATTTCATTTAGCAGAATGCCCCCAAGGTCCTTCCATGTTGTCGTCAATGCACTGTGCTTTTTCAGGTAGAGAAATCCACTTAAAATAAACATTGGGGCTGCCTGAGGGAGGAGGTCCTCAGCCTTCAGCCTCTAGGGGAAGGTCAGGGGTACTTTTTCTCTGCAACTACTCTCCCAAGTCTCTCCCCAGCTGCTGCTTCTGAAGCAAGAGGGATCCCCAAGTTCAATGTTCAGAAAGGCTTCCTCCATTTGTCAGGCGGCTGGGGATGTCTGCGGTCCTTTTCAACCCCGGCCTTTTTATCGCGGCCAAGACCACCCTACTCCCGCCTTTTTCCCTTTCTGGACTGTTTTGGCTAAGTAGCAATTCCCTCTTCATCCTTCTAGCTGCACAATGCATCTACACTAGCTCCTCAGTGCTGCTGAGTCAGGACACAAACTCCCCCCTCAGGATGTCAGCCTCACCCCATGACCGAGCCTCACTGCCCACTACTCCCCAGTCCCATGCTTCTCAAAGTTTGATCCCCAAACCAGCAGCCGCGGCAGCACCTGGGAACTTGCTAGAAATGAGCCTTGCAGGGCCCCCTCCAGATGCACAGACCCAGAAACACTGACGATGGAACCCAGCAACCTGTTTCTAAGCAGCCCTCCCAGCGATCCTGAGGTAGGTTGTTCGAGATCGACTGTGCCGGCCACACTGACCTCCCCACTGGGCAGCACCGAGGGAACATACATGCTTTCCAGCCTCTTCCCTGTGCCCAGGCTGTCCCCACTGCATGCAGCCCCCTGCCTGTCCTCTTGGTCCTCTCCGCCCAACTGGAACCCCTCCCCCAAGTCTCCTCACAGGCCCTGCTTTTCACAAAATCGGCTCTTCGGTACAACAGACGGGTACAACAGAGCACTGTGCTGTGTGAATCCGCACCCCACCGCCACCTTCAGTGCTACCAGAGACCCCAGTGAGCCGCACACCAGGAGACAAAGATGAGAGAGACACGGTCCTTGCCCCTGGGGGGGCTCACAGGGGAAAAGGGAAGGTGGCGGCCCAGAGAAACTCAGCCCACTGAAGTCAAACTGAAACAGGCTTTCCAGCAGAGGCAGGGCGGGCAGGAAGGCGACAGGAGCCTCCCAGTTAGGACGGCTGTCAGCCCACGCAGCTCCCAGACCGTCTCTGAGCACCCTGCACTGAGCACCAAGGGCTGCATCCAGCCTGGGAGACTGGTGGAGTGACCGCCCCAAGGGCCCCAGGGCCTGCATCTCGAGAAGGGTCTGGGTGTTGACCAAATCTCTCCCTGACCAAACCTGAATCAGGCTCCTCTCAATTAAGCCTCCACCTCAGGCTCTGTCCTTGGTCTGATTAGTTCAGTTCGGCAAGAATCTTGCGGGGTCGGTTAATCGAAAATCCCCCATCTTCAATATCTGACCAACTCCTCACACCCCTCCCTCAATGTCTTATCGCCCCAGCCTGCCTTCAGCAAGAACCCTGTCGAGTGGGTTTAGCCAGATGTTATCCCTGATGTGCTCCCCGCGGTAGTTTTCCATCCCCTGACCCCTACCCAGCTCCTTGGCTGCGAATCCCCACTTGGCCTTATGATACTTGGTGTGAAGCCCCACGTCTCTCCCCTACTGCAACCCTCTCCCCAACCCATGGCAGTGGTCCCTCTTGAACAAAGCCTTCCTAACTATCTTTATTTACCAAGTGTCATGAAATCTGTGCTTTAACAGTGTGGGTCTGTCCATTGCCACGCCATCTCCCCAAGGCTGCGGACCCTGTCGCTGCGAGTTTTATAGCATCCCGCTCACCCATCGCACACATCTAATTCATTCTTAGGGTCGCTGAACCACAAGCTCCCATAACCGCCTCCAGCCCCACTCCCCCCACCCCAGGGAGCTCCCTCTCTAGTACAGAGGAATGTTCCGCATCCGGACAAGGCCAGGATTCAAATCCAGCTCGACCTTTCCTTAACTGTCAACCCTTGGAAGGATCATACCCCCTCCCTGGGCTCAGCTCTTCATGTGTGAATCAGGGGTGGCTGCACCCGGATGCACATCTCAGAGCCGCTGTGGGGTGCAGCAGACCTAACAGGAGCCAAGTACCAGCACTCCTCCAGGAGCACGCGAGGGACTCAACATCAGCCAGGCACCCTGAATTCCGCTGTGAACATAGCAACGGCCCCTCCCGTCTGCCAGGAGCTCTGGGTGTTACACAGCATCTCCTGGTTCACTTCTCCTGATGTTTTGGAGCTCCCAGAGTGCTGCCTGGACCCAGAGCAATGCACACAACCACTGGAAAAGCAGGAAGACTCTCTCCACCCCACCAGGCTCCCAAGAGAGAGAGAGACGTAGGTTGGGGGGGTGGGATGGGGGGGGCATAGCTATGGGAAGCTCTTGGTCATGGAAAGGCCATTGCCATCCATGCTTCGGCAGGAATCTGCAAAGCTCAGGCACCGACATAAGACTATCCCCGCAACAACCCCCCTCCCCGCACTGGGGTTGAGCTTAGCTAGCACCTGCTCTGAACCCCTCCCTTCAGTGCCCCAGACTCACCGATAAGCGAGAAGGAGTGTTTCTGGCAGTCTCCAGCCAGGAGGTAACTACAATCTCCTGCAAAACTGTACATGCTCTCATCAAAGGTGCTGATGAAGTCGTCTCCAAAGAGGCTGCATCGGGCCAGCGGGGACCTGCCAACAGTCCCTTTTGTGCAAAGCGTCCCTGGAGGGAGAGACCACAGGTGAGCAAGCTGGGACCATCAGCCCAAACCACTTCAGCCTCGTGGAAATGAGGCTGTGCCTGATAAAAATTAGGGAAGCACATTCCTTCCTAAACAAGACTCCAGTTGTTGCGTTTGGCCCTCAAGAATGACCCAGGACTCACAGCAATGCTCGAGGAACAGCTTTTCAGGATATCTGTTTGTTTGAATGACGTTTCCTCACTGATTTAAAATGTAATGCATGCTTATCAGAGAAAATTTGGAGAATACAGAAGAAAAATACAAACAGGGTAAAATCACCTGTAACCAACATTCAACAGTAATTAGAGTCAACATTTCAGTTTTATCTTTCAGTTGTATTTCACAACATTTATACAATTAGAGATTTTTTACGAATTTGTGATCATCCTATACAAACTGTTTATAACGTGTCTATTTCTTCAGGTATTATAAAGAATTTACCATACCATTGTGTATACTTGCAAAACATGATTTATAGTGACTATATTTTGCATCTGAATGTATACAGTATAAGCCCCTACTATTAGGTTCTTAGCATTTTTTTTATTCTTAACATATAAGTAGATTGTAATGAGCACCTTTATGCATTAATCTACTGGTATATTTTGAACAGTGTACATTGAAACAAATTAGCCTGTGTGTCCAACACACAGAATCTATGAAGCCTTAGCTCCTCTAGGACCATATGCTAACTCCCAGGAGACCCTCCTGCCACCTTCCCAGTGTGTGTGTGTGTGTGTGTGTGTGTGTGTGGTCAGATGGGGCAGTAGGAAATTTCTAGTTGCCTGGGTCCACTGGCACAGGACCCACCTAGAAGGAAGTTGTAGAGGGTATGAAAAATGTACATTTCTTCCCCAGACTACACTGTGAGCAGCAGGCTGGATGTTGCTGGCCTGAGTGGTCTAAGTGAGGACAAGTCAAGGTCAGAAAACAGTCCCTCTTGCCATTCCCAGACTCGGTATCTCAGCAAGGGAAGAAAGGCAGTGTAATCCAGTGAAAGAGGTCTCCTAGGACCTAGGAGAACTGACCTCCGATCTCTGCTTTATGTGACTTTGGAGCATTTGTTTTTCCTCTCTGACCCTCAGTCCCTTTGTCTGTACTCTGAGAGGTTCAACTAGATGACCTCTGCAGTCTCTACCCAATTCTTGGATTCCTTCTTCCCCATCCTGCAACCCCACTGCAGAGGACTGTCTTGTGTGGCCCTTGTGCTTCTTAACTGTCCAATCAGACTGGCATTTGCAGGCACCTGCTCCTTGAGGAATACAGGTCAGGGGCACAGGGCTCTGAAGAAGCTTCACCAGAGGAATGAACTAGTGACTCTGGCAGGCCCAACACATGCCTAACACGGGCCTGGGCGCACAGGTGAGCTCCAGACACACCTGCTGATTTCTCAAAGAGAGTTTTTCCAAATGACCCTGAGACAGGAGTAAAGAATGGAAGCAGTTTGATACCTACCTGGCAAGGTGAGGGCCAGAGCCAGCAGCACCCTCGCAAGTCTGGCAGGAATCATCTGCAGAGAGGCAGGAGAAATGATCACTGATCACTGGCCTCACAGATAGCCACTGGTATGCACTACAGTCCATGTGCGAAGTGGGAAAAACATTTTTTTTTTTTTTTTTTAAGCAAGAGAAAAGATGGATCCTCACTGGCCCCTGTTTGCCTTGAACATGGAGTGCTGGTCTCCAAAAAAAAAAAAAGGTCCCAGCCAGGCCCAGGCCCAAGAGTAGCAATCACTGTGAGCCAGACCCCAGGCGCCCTTCTCCAAACAGCCGTCACAGAGCCCAGGCAGAGGACAAAAGCTCTGCCTCTGGTCCATATGCCCCCAGGACTGCCTGGCCTCTCGTTACCCCGCACTCCTGCACCAGCCAGCAGCTGACACGCACCTAATCCCCCCTGCCTCTCCATCCTTCCACACCCGACAGCAAACTGGGGAGAAAGAACTACTTAATGCTTCTGTTCCTACCGCAGACCCCAGATGTCGAGAATGCTCGACAACCACATTTGCTGGTCCAACCCCAGCATGATAGCCTGAGCACCTGGCAGGGTGCCAGCCCCCAGGAGCTGCTCAGGCAATGAGCTGATGAATGGACAGCAGTCTAATAGCCCCAGGTCCGGGCAAGGCTCCCCATAGTGTGCCTCCCCCCAGAGAGAGACCATTGACTCTGGCCGCAGAGCACACCCCAAACCCTCACAGCCGCTCTCCTCTTGAAAACGTTATTAAATAGGTACAGAATCTATCACCTGAGATTTGCTGGGGTTGACACATTTCCTGCCCAGTGCCTCGTCCAACCCAGGAGAGACAAGCCCAATCTGTCATGCGTCTGCAGGAGGGACACTTCAACGTCTGCTAGAGCCACATCTTGGTCTCAGAGCAGGTGACCCTCTACAAGCTCCCAACACTCAGGTACATCAAGCTGCTCCCAGAACACAGCCAGAGGTAAGCACAAAACTCACTCCAGGCTCTCCTCGTCGTATGTTACATGCAATCAAGTCAGGCGTGAACAGAGGTGGCCACAGGACTCCCTAGCGACAATGGAGAGCAGGCCATTGGATGGTCCCTGGCTTTGAGTCACCCTCCCAGCAAGCCCTTCTAGCCCCGGAACAGAGGACCTCCCCTCCCCCAGGGGCTGGGACCGCTCCTGATCTTCCTCCCTGAACTGATCCAGCCCTGCCCCCAAAAGACCAGACCTTTTCCTGCAAGCGGGGGTGCAGTTATCCCCAGGTCCGTTGGGAAGCTCAGCGTCGCACGACAGGTGCCGCCCGCCTAGGCCATGCTCCGGGGCAGCCAAGGCTGAAGGGACTGCTGCAGCTCTGGGCTGTCTTGCTGCTAAGTGACCCAGGGGCTGCACTACTACAGCCAGGGGGAGATAAAGGCCAAGTTGTGACGTCCACCAACCCCCCTCCCTTCCCACCACAATAGCGGAGAGCTGCCCCAGCAGGGGATTGGCCTCCTGTTAATTACCACAAGGGAACAATGAGCGGAAATGGTATTAGAAATACCTCCAAGCCGATAAGGCTTTGAAGAGTTCGGTGGGAGACCTCGGACAGCTGCCATAATGAGCTGCCTTCCCCTCCCCACATCCCCCTCACCCCAACCCTGGTCCTCCCTGCACGGAGGACTCCACACAGACGTGATGACCAGGAATGCTGGCTGTCCCCCAGCAGGCTGGTCCAGGCCAGGGAAGAGTCCAGACCTGATGAACACAGCCTCTGGATCCGGTGGCCAAGGCCAGATGCCGGGGAAGTTTGGAAAAACACCTCGACCTGAGCCAAATCAGCCACTGTGTTTGGCGAAAGAAGAGAACGGATGCTTCCTGTCCACATTAAGGTATGAATGATGCAGTCCTGGCCTGGACAAAAACAGGCCCTTTGAGTCGGGGCTAGCATTCACAGACTAGTTAGATGAAGGGCCTGCTCCCGAGCCCAGGCCTTTGTAAAATGATGGCCGGGGCCCTTTCATTCTCGTCCTCCCCCCC